>NC_050077.1:79777879-80124379 GCF_009764565.3 Dermochelys coriacea | reverse complement strand
AATGGGGAAGCCTTCACTGATGCTATATTGAAACTGCTTTATGACTAAATAAAGGACTTCAGTCTCCAGTACTGTCAAGCCCTGTAACTTTCAGGAGCACTAAATTCCCTCTTTAAACAAGCATCACCCTCCCTCTCCCATCCCCTCCCCATCTCAGAGAAGGAAAGGGTGAAATGATGAAATGAAAAGGTTTCCCAGTGGCTACTGTAGTATGTACGTGCATTTAAATATTTGGCACAGCTACATCAAATGACATAACAAACCGAGTAAAGGAAAATGTGTCCTTTCTCAGGAGCAAAGAGTATCTGCAAATTTAAACCCTAGATTATACTAGTAATAAGAACCTTATGGTTGTTGCACTAACCTTTTTCTGCATTTTATCATTAGCACCAATAACATCATCTGCAGGGAGTAATTAGTATCGCCCAGAGGGGAAAGGAATTCTGCCGGAGGACATCATTGTTTCTGGAAAACTAAAGATGTTGTATTGTAAGGTCATGAATAAATTGCTGGAGTCTGGGGTGGAGGAGAAAACAGATAAAAAGTTCAAAGTTTCATATTTTTGTTAATGTGCCTAAGAAGAGCACATTAAAATTTCCATTGGAATGTCATTAGGGAAATTAGTCAGTTCCGCCAGTTCACTTTGCTAGATACCATATGTTTACCTTGGGGGAATGTTTGGAGAGAACCACTTTGGGTTGATTGTAAATGTCACAATTAAATAAGTAAATATTACAGAGCTGTATCTGTGATCTACACCAGTGCACAGATCCTGTATACCAGCATGTTGGTGTGCCTTATTATGTATATATGCACATATAAATATGTACTTTGATAAAGTAAATCCATAGCAATCAGCTTATCTGGACACACAGACACCAGCCACAAACAGCTCCCATATTTTGTCTTCCTGATCTGTTTATCTCTACATACCTAATGCACTGTACATGCCGTTCTGCAACCATTCCATCTATTTTGTGCATGCATTGTAAAATCTGAGGGCCTCTGCATGGGATATCCCCTGTTGCAGTTGATAGGAGCTGCATATATAACTCACATGGTGCAATAAAAAATTCTGTAAATCTTTCAGTTTTCAGAATATCAAATTAGCCATATAGTGAGTACAGTTTATTATTGGTCCAAATATATGGGACAGTAAATGTCCTCAATTCCTATTTACTCTGCTAGGAGATGAGGGCGCTGCGTAGACCTTAAGAACACTTATACAAAACTGTTACCTAGGTTTTTATAATGTGAACTTAAGGCCACATTCAATAACAACACTGTTAGCCTTCTGCATTTCAGAAGCCGTGGAAAATTGATTTTCTGTTTTCCCATTGACTTCAATGGATCCAGGTTTGGTCCCGCAGTGTAAACTTTTCCGCTGGATTTTATCCACTTTTCAAAGTTTTAATTTCTCATCTCTTAAATGTTCATAATACAAATCCACTAATTATGGCCACATCTTTGTGCCTTGCACAGTTGCTCATTTTTAGAATCACAACTGGCATCAGAATACTGGATACCAATTTCCAATATTTTTTCCCCTGGAAGTCTGCTTTTTAGGCATTTAAGAGCATTAATGTCAGTGAGAGTCTTTCTGTGGACTTCAATGAGCTTTGTAACAGGCCCTTAAAATGTGAGAGCCATTGTTTAAAGTATAGCAAGAGCATGCCTTTAACAGAAACAGATAAGCTTACACATGCTGTTAAGGCAATCATGAAGAGGAAAAGTGCTTATTTCTCTAAGGATCCAGAATTTGTTCACACAATAGCACTTAAAGCCTTGGTGTGTTTTTAAGCTCTACTTCCCATTTTACAATAACTGTTTTTGGGAAAGAAAATCTCCACCTTACTTGTGAACAGAAACAAGACATGTTATCGACTGCCATCTGGGAAGATGGATGTTCTGGCCCTCATGAGTCTATTAATATTTGATGCTGATGGATGTGAACTGGCAGCTTGTATTATTGATGGAATTTGGTTCCTTGGACCTAGCCTATCAATACTTAGGGGTGAATTAACAATAATGAGCGTTGCATGCCCAAATCTCTGCCCAGTGCTGTAAAAGCCTATCATTTAGTTTTAGCAACAATTACAGTGCTTTGAAGATGAAGGGTTGTATTATTGGTACTATTAATCAACTATTCATTCTGATTACAAGTCAACTCTTCGGCGTCATTAGTGCCAGACATCCCATGTGCGTATGCTTGGTGTACTGTGACGTTCCCATCATGTTAAGAATTAGAGCAAATGAAGGGCCTGCTCTTATTAGTTGCTGAGCACACCGAGAAGTGCTGAGTAGCCTCAGCTCCTGTTGAATTGAGGTGCTCAGTATCTCACAGGATTGGGCCTGAAGAAGATGATGTGAGAAGTGAGAGGACATGAATCAGGCAGACAGTGCTTTACAAGGGGAGATGGACTTTAATGCTACATTTTTCTGAATTAGGGCTGATCCAATTCCTGTTAAAGCCAGTCAGAGTCTTTCCATTGACGTAAGTGAGAGTTGGATTTGACTCTTAAAGCCATAAAGTTTAATTGAGATGGATACAGGGCATACATTTTGATGAATTGAGCCTTAGAATTATAGAATATCAGGTTGGAAGGGATCTCAGGATGTCATCTAGTCCAACCCCCTGCTCAAAGCAGGACCAGTCCCAACTAAATCATCCCAGCCAGGGCTTTGTCAAGCCTGACCTTAAAAACCTCAAAGGAAGGAGATTCCACCATCTCTCTAGGTAACGCATTCCAGTGCTTCACCACCCTCCTAGTGAAAAAGTTTTTCCTAATATTCAACCTAAATCTCCCCCACTGCAACTTGAGACCATTATTCCTTGTTCTGTCACCTGCTACCCCTGAGAACAGTCTAGATCCATCCTCTTTGGAACCCCCTTTCAGGTAGTTGAAAGCACCTATCAAATCCCACCCTCATTCTTCTCTTCTGCAGACTAAAGAATCCCCATTCCCTCAGCCTCTCCTCATAAGTAATGTGTTCCAGTCCCCTAATCATTTTTGTTGCCCTCCACTAGATGCTTTCCAATTTTTCCACATCCTCCTTGTAGTGTGGGGCCCAAAACTGGACACAGTACTCCAGATGAGGCCTCACCAATGTCGACTAGAGGGGAACGATCACGTCCCTCCATCTGCTGGCAGTGCCCCTACTTATACAGCCCAAAATGCCATTAGCCTTCTTGGCAACAAGGGCACACTGTTGACTCATATCCAGTTTCTCGTCCACTGTAACCCCCAAGTCTTTTTCTGCAGAACTGCTGCCTAGCCATTCAGTCCCTAGTCTGTAGTGGTGCATGGGATTCTTCCGTCCTAAGTGCAAGACTCTGCACTTGTCCTTGTTGAACCTCATCAGATTTCTTTTGGCCCAATCCTCTAATTTGTCTAGGTCCCTCTGTATCCTGTCCCTACCCTCCAGCATATCTATCTCTCCTCCCAGTTTAGTGTCATCTGCAAACTTGCTGAGGGTGCAATCCACACCATTCTCCAGATCATTAATGAAGATATTTAACAAAACTGGCCCCAGAACCGACCCTTGGGACACTCTGCTTGATACCAGCTGCCAACTAGACACGGAGCCATTGATCACTACCCATTGAGCCCGACGATCTAGCCAGCTTTCTATCCACCTTATAGTCCAACTTCAACTTGAAATACTGGAGCAAACAAATTAAGCACTTCTGAAAGTTTATGATGTCCATGTGGATCACTCTGGAAGAGAGATGTTAAATATCAGGTTATTTATAGCTAGATTTTTTTAATATAGCTGTAATGTTTTCCGGAGTATACATTTGATTGAATTAGCTATTCCTTCCCATCTCACATACCAGATTCAGGCTTTTCACTACACTCATTAACCTTCCGAACTTCACAGGAAAAAAAAGAATAATCAACATAAGGTGCACAGCTGTTGATTAATTTTACTAAATAGGATAGAAATATAAAGTACCATATTGCAAGAGGGAAGATCCAATAAACAACATTTGATACCAGTTTAATGGAACATATAACTCATTAACAACTGGATAGAAATGTACTGCAATATTATCCAGTGAGGCAGGTGGGAAGAGGTGCACAGAATTTACATATCTTTAACAGTACCTTAATGTATTTAATTCACAGGTCATTCTCCCATATCAAGTTCAAAATGTTAATAACTGGTTCTGCATTTATAATTAATAATATCTTAGTGCCAGTGCTACAGTTCAAGTGCATTTTCCTATTATATAATTAAGAAGTTAAGTGTATGTGGCAGTTGTCACTCAGCGAGTGTTCTGGAGGTCTGGCTAGCTATAACCAGGGAGAGAAATCTCATTAAGCCAGCTAGGTGGGGGAGACAAGGTGTTCTGTTTTGTTTTTTTAATTCAGGGTTGTTCACACAATAAGTACAACTGCGAAGGGACAAAGTGGCCAACTGTGGTTAAGCCACAAAGTACAGTATACTTAAATTACATACCATAATGCTCCCCAAAACCCAACGACATTCAGAGTAAAGGCTGAATTGTCATGATGATACTGAGCATTTGTATAACACTTTTCTTCTGAGGCGCTCCAAGTGCTTTATAAACATTTACACCCCTCACTCCTGTGACTCAAAGTAGGGACATATTATTGGAACCAGACTTATAGCTGGTGCAGATTGCGATAACTCTGCAAAAGTCTGGGGAATTTGCACCACCTGAGGATCTGCCCCTTGGTATCCATTGAACAGCTGGCACAGGGGCATGTTACATCTGCATACCCATAGTCACTGAGTTCGCAGCAGAACCAAAAGTCCCGACATTCCATCTCTAGGCCACACCTTCATCCTCCTTTCTGGAGCATTTTACATCCAGGCCCTATATTGCCACAGCGGGGTGACTGAACACTAGACTTTACAAATAGCTCTGCTTTTCTTTCTTTTGACAAGGAAATCATTTTTACTTCTAGATCACCGGTTCTAATCCAGCACAGGTTGTAGTAATCAAAAATTAGCAGTAACCACTGGCTGTTCCATATCCTGTGTGAAATGAGTTGGAAATCTCATTCTAATTTCCACATCACAACAAACGGGACTATAAGTGGCACTAATTGGCCACCTCATTGTCACTCGCAGCAGAAGGGCGAAGGACTGACCGGGTATAGAGACTGAATGCCTCTCTAACATCCAGATCCACACCCGGTTCCCCCACATCAGTCTGAAGGCACATATGGCAGTGGGGTGAAGAGAGCACTTCAGAAACCCTAGCTGTCAAACCGGCTCCTCTTTACAGCCAAGCGTTTTTGGGGGTCTTGTCTCTCTCTCAACTGAGGTCAAAGCCATCACCTTTTACAAACACTGCATTTGCTAAAAAATTAGACTACAAGATTTGCTTCTGGACAGAGCATATTTGTATGGTTTAGCTACCATCAGATAGCTGACACAGAAAGCTGTACAACAGCTCTGTACAACAGAAAGGCCGAAAGTCTTTTACTTGAAGTCTCTTACTGTACAATAGAAAGCTGGAAATTCTCTTAACCATCTGTGGATTTGTAGTACTATAAAATCTGACCCTATTTCCTTTTTATATTTTATTTGCTGCTTAGTGCTGTAAAACGTAGTTTCCCCCAGTGAGGTGGTACTTTTTTAGAACTTAAGCAAATTGACATTTTGTACATTTGTATCTGCTGATAAATGCACAGTCACATCAAAGGAGAGATGGTTCTTCTCCTGGGCATACACACATGAAATCTGCACCTTTGATCTTTAACTAAGATGTGGGTGTCAGTGCAGTGCATGGTGGCTTTCTGTGACATATAACTACATATTGACAGGTTTCAGTGTAGCAGCCGTGTTAGTCTGTATCCGCAAAAAGAAAAGGAGTACTTGTGGCACCTTAGAGACTAACAAATTTATTTGAGCATAAGCTTTTGTGAGCTACAGCTCACTTCATCGGATGTATCCGATGAAGTGAGCTGTAGCTCACGGAAGCTTATGCGCAAATAAATTTGATAACTACATATTCTAATTGAATTCACTGAAGAAGAGCTTCAGTGTAAAAGCTCGATTGTGACTTACACAACATTCCTGCACAAGGGAGTAGCAGAGGGAGTATGCTTTCCCTGTGCATTTTCGCGCGCTTCTCAGATCTTGGGTCTGGGCATACAGGACTAAGGGGATACTGCTCACTATTTTACTCCTTTGCTACAGTAGGTGAAGAGGGTACGGACAGAGTCTTGGTTCCATCCCCCTACTTGCCAGCCAGTACAACAGACACAGCTCAGGGAACACCGTAATTTGCTACTGGTGCAGGCCAAATTACTAAAGTCCCTACCCCAGAGCTGTGCAGAAACGGGCCGGGCTGTAACCCAGAGAGGTGTCTGCGTCACAATGCATCCATAGCTGCTTCTCCAGCAATTCAGGTTACACATCACCTCTTGTTCAGGACTCTGTCGAACGTCACAGTCTGGCCCTGAACAAATGCACACGCCAGCTAGGTTAGGGTATCAATGTGAAGGTCTAATGGACTTTTATTACTTAATTTTTCACACCCACGATCTGTGGTGGATGAATACACATGAGCTCTCTTAGGCTTCGGTTACTGAAAAATCCTTTCTTTGGAGCCTTTGTGTCAGCTCAGATGCGACCGAGCTCTGCAGAGCTTCAGACTCTGTGTGTTTTGTGATTAGTGTTTTGTAAGCGATGTTTTGGTTAATGCTCTAACATCTGTTCTAGGCAGTTTGGTTTTGGAACTTTCATACCTCCTGTTGTATGGCTGCCAGAAACTTGTCCCTTTCCTCCAAGTCAATCAAACCACTGATTGCATCATAACCCTAGGACTCAGTGGTGACCGTTCAAGCACTGAAGACTAAGCTATCAAGTCTTAGTATGCTGTGTATCTTGCTGAAAGTGAAAGCCTCCTTTATGTGCAGATGAGAATTTCCTGAAATCCATATTTTTCTGCCTGACACTGTTTTTATTTTGGTTTGCAGGGAGATGACTGCTCCATTACTTGTGGGGCCGGAACATATGGAGCCAACTGCTCATCAGTGTGTAACTGCAAAAATGATAGTGCATGTTCCCCGGTGGATGGCTTGTGTCTTTGCAAAGAAGGTAAATGTAATTCAGATTGAAGAGTTGGCTACTGGTTGCACTGGGTGCTGTAAATGTCACTGTCCCTTTTAAGTTATAACAATGCAACTGTATGTAAATTGTAATTGATTTGCAACTAAGCTGAATTGCGCAGTCAGCAGCTCCAGTGTGTTCCATTTGTAAATTATTAACTGTCTCCATGTGTTTCTGAAAGAGTCTGAAATGGCAGGGTTCACTACGGGCTAGATTGCATTTGACAATCTGCCCAGACAAAGTGGTGGTGTGGAGCTGCACTGCCTCTCTAGCAGACCAAAGAACAAATTGTGATTGAGTCACAACTCCCCCCTCCTCCCCGCCATTGCTCTAGGGGCAATTAGTTACCGCTCTGCATCTTGTGTAGCAGTTTGCTCCCCGGTGTGCACTTGGACTGCTGCTCTGGCTGGCAAATCCCCATACCTTCTGCCCCTTCCTGCCACTTTATCTCAGGGTGAGTACTCGTGCTCTCCCATAATCTGAGCCCGGGAGTAAAGATGGCCTTCCACCCTCCCCTTATTCCGCTGTGTGGCCGAGCCAGGGCTGAGCCAGGCTAGCCCTGTGCTGTTACCCAGTTAACTTCCTGCTAATATTGATTGAGTGAGGCTGGCTCCCATCTAGGTAACTGGAACCTCCCTCCATCCAGAGACCTCCACAACTGCAATCCTAGTGCTTCTCCAAACACTGGACCTGGTGTGGCTAGCATTGCCATAGAGCCACCCTGCAGATACACACACCTCTCTGCAGACTGTGGCACCGCCTCCGTGGGGATAGCAGTGAGTATGCACTGCCTGTGCTCAGGGGAGGCTTTCTACCTTCCTGACCCACAGGGCCTTCTCCAAGCCCTCTTTTGACTGTGCATTTTCTCACTGCCCGTGACAGGCAGCTGTGCCTGTATGGCCTCATATGGCATGCTTGAGCCCTAAACCAGCACTGAAGCAAAGAATAATAAAGACTCAAAGAAGAGCTCTATGTAAGCTTGAAACTTGTCTCTCTCACCAACAGAGGTTGGTCCAGTAAAAGATATTACCTCACCCAGCTTGTCTCTAATATCCTGGGACCAACATGGCTACAACAGCGCTGCACACAATAATAAAAGCTGGCATTTCAAACGGGAATTAATCAATCACTGTATAACTCCATTTCACTACAGTGCATAAACCATGGTATTTCTGCTAACCTCCATTACATATAGTGGCAGCGTACTGAATGCTGTTGCGTGGCTGGCAGTAAAGATCTGAGCCTCAATGGCGTGCGTGTGTGTGTGTGTGTGTGTGTATTGCTTTATATTAAAGAGCATTCCCACAAAAATAGAATGTAAAGAACCAGCAGTGTCATGTAGCAGTTCTTCTGCTTATGTTGTATACCAGCTCTTCAGTATGCAAAAGGTCTTGGTTGTTCCAGATTCTCTCCCTGCCTCAGACCCTTAGCAGTGCTGGGGCCAGAGAGCCACCAGATCTCCACAGCTGGTGCAGCCAGCATAGCTAATAAATTTATTTGAGCATTTGTTATTTGTTAGTCTCTAAGGTGCCAAAAGAACTCCTTTTCTTTTTTGCGAATACAGACTAACACGGCTGCTACTCTGAAACCTGTTATTATGCAAAGCACTGAATTTAGCCGTATGGAGTGGAAATCTATCAACTATGCTCAAATAAATTTGTTAGTCTCTAAGGTGCCACAAGTACTTGTTTTCTTTCCAGCATAGCTGTCTCCTATATTTCCCCCACCCAACTCCTGGCCCTTAGGAGTCAGAAACAGAAGGCAAACCTTAATCCTAGGGTGTGCTAACATATGCCAGGGCCAGCCAGAATCAGAGAGCTGCAATTTCTGTGCTCTTCCTCCCTGCCACCTCCGCCCTATTGCACCTTACAGATCCTAGGTGCAACAAAGAAACTTGGCCATTCGATCTGTGTGGAAAGTGCACATGTTACAAGCTGTGCTTATTAACCTGCTGGCTGTAGAGAACGGTGTAATACTGCAAATGGACGCCTGTAGCTCTATGTTCATTTTTCTTTTTCTAACAATGACAGTTGAGGAACCCTCACCGAACTTTTTCTGTTGCATGTCTCTTTAGGATGGCAGGGTGTTGACTGCTCCATTCCATGTCCAAGTGGAACTTGGGGTCTAAACTGTAACCAGACATGTTACTGTGCCAATGGGGCAGCCTGCAATCCAGTGGATGGGTTTTGTCTTTGTTCGCCTGGATGGCAAGGAGAGTACTGTGATCAGGCCTGCCCTGTAAGTATTAGTAGAGTACACCTGCATCTGTTTTCAATAATATTCCCAGATGATGTGTATGGCACTCCTAGAATATACGATAGAACATTTTTGTCATGTTCTAATGGAGGAATCAAGAAAGTAATCTGTAAATAACAGATCACAGGTCTAAGTAGTCAAGTATCATAGAATATCAGGATTGGAAGGGACCTCAGGAGGACATCTAGTCCAACCCCTGCTCAAAGCAGGACCAATCCCCAATTTTTGCCCCGGTCCCTAAATGGCCCCCTCAAGTATTGAACTCACAACCCTGGGTTTAGCAGGCCTATGCTCAAACCACTGAGCTATCTCTCTCCCACAGACTTGTAGACTAGTTACCTTTTGTACTACATGCTATCTGAGCTCTGACCATGTAGTCTGCGTTGTCTCTTGAACATTGTTTTGTGTTTTGAGTTTGTTTTTTTTTCTTTTTAGAAGTGGTAGGCATCATGTTTTTTCACCCAGAAGATTGCATGTTAATTTAAAAAAATGCAACTTAGCATTAAAATGGGCATGATAGATGATTGTGCACATTTAAGGACCAAAATCTGATTACTAAGGCGCTTTTAAATTTATGTTTTTGGAAGGATGGAACATATGGTCTTAATTGCAGTGAACGCTGTGACTGTAGCCATGCAGATGGGTGCGATGCTGTCACTGGTTATTGTTGCTGTCTTGCTGGGTGGACAGGTAAAATTACTAAGCTATTCTGTGTAATATGCACGATTCTGATTCTTTTATCACCTAGTTAGCTCAACTGGCGGTATAATTTAAACAAAATATACAGGAGAGAGATTCTAAGAATTTATGCCAATCAGAAACGCTCATGATGAGGGGATAGGGCAAATGGCTTTGATTAAATTTGTATTCATATTCATTGAAGAAGGCTTCAAATCCTTGAGCCTTTCTGTAAATCCTTTCTGTAAAAAAATTCTTGGTCACGAGGAAGCTGTTTTAGAAACCTGCAAAGTTTTTCTCGTGCAGTTTTCTCTTCTATTGTCCTCTCCAAAGGGAGACATTTGTGGCCTTGTGGATCCTGAGACCTGCATATCCAGGAAAGCAGATAGCAAACACATGGTGCATTACAGTTGTTGCTTCTCCTATGGCAGCGTAGCTCCTCTGAGAATTATATGGCCAGTAGCTGTCTCCTCTGTATTTATACTTTACCCACTAAGCACAGTGCCAAGAACAGTAGGTGTGGAGAGCAAGTTAATGCTGGTTCTGCAATCCATTCTCCTGATTGCATAGAAGGAGCAGAGAGAGGCTTTCCATAAGATCTCAGAGAATGCTAGCCAACCTTGGAGATCCCAAAACACTATCTGAATGAAACTGAGATTCTAGTGCTAAAGAGTCTCTGTGCCCATTGTTGAACTTGGGTCCTTTAATATCGATGTGATTCTAAGATGACAGCAATGAAAATAAACCACAGCTTACACAAAGTCAGCCTTTGCTCCTTTTGAAGCAGGGCAGCAGCAGCGGGAAAACCTATGAGACTTACTTTTAAAAAATGAAAGTTTATCTTCGTGGCTTTGAATGCAAAGTAGCATCATTATCCCTGCTGCCCTAGGATGGCAATAGCAATGGAGATGCATTAACAATGCAGTTGCATTAATGGTAGCTTGCTTGGGGAACACAGCTGCTTTCCTAAAAAATGTGAGCTTTGGAACAGGAGCGGCACTGGATGGTTTGAGCTAAAAGCAGCCAACACATTCAGGATCCTGCAACCCATGTCCTAATTAATGGCATAAGCCTCTGCATCCCTCCTGCTGAGTGGAATGATCAGCACAGCAGCTCACGTTCCTAAGAAGAAAAGCAGACAAAGCCACGTGAAGGGTTTAAAATTTGAAAACAACTTTTATAATGTAAAAATAAAAAGTGCAGTACACTCTTTAAAAACGAGGCTTGTTTTTAAACAGCATACAGGACGTGCATACTTTAGAAACTGGCCTTCCCCAAGCAGATCCGTTGTATAAGCTCACTAACACACTTCGGGGTTTGCATTCCTCGCTCAGGATACCTACGTCTCAGTGGCAGAGAGGCATTCAGGTGTCCTGGTGCCTCTCTGCCATCAGTACATCCATGCATCAGGTTGATTGTGTGTTATTGCTGACTTTTCAATGAGTAATTAGAGGGTATCCCTTCCGAAAGGTTTTTTTGGCCACCATTCCAAAAGAGATGAAATGATCTTATGAAAGTACGGTTAATCCCAGAATTGAGTATAATTTTGGAGGTAAGAAGGAGAAGAGTTTACTATGTTCTAGGCAGGGCCAGCTCCAGGCACCAGTGAAGGAAGCAGGTGCCTGGGGTGGCCAATAGAAAGGGGCAGCACTCCCTGTGTTATTGGGGCAGCACATCCGGGTCTTCGGCAGCAAGTCCTTCATTCCCTCTCTTCCTCTTCGGTGGCAATTCAGCGGCAGCCCAATTGGGTTTTTTTTTTCCTTCGCTGCTTGGAGCGGCAAAAAAGCTGGAGTTGGTTCTAGGATATTTTCTTTGAACACCTCTTTGCATGTAGCATTCCACAAAAAAGTGTTTCTTGTCCTCAACGGCTATTCTATACCTCAGGCCGATATAGCCAAAAGGAAGATTTCCAATAAACATTCTACCCTTGTTCTCACAAACAGAGGCACACTTGCAAATGTACCCCAAACGCAGGCGCAAACCACTCTTGCTAAAAGTAAGGATAGTATCTGCACTACCCCCCTGGCTTTTTTCTTTCACTACTGGATAATATACACACTTGTTACTTGCTACGGTCTAACTGCACCCTGCAAATTCTCCAGGCATGGAACGTCATTGACTTCAGTAACTTCAGGATCATGTTCCAATTAGGGAAGAAAATATTAGGCTAGAATTTCAGCCCCGGTTGAAATTGACATCTAGATGGTAAAGTGACGGATGCAAGAAAAATGCTGATAGACAGAGCCAACATGTATTTTGTCAATTCTGCTTTCAGTGTTTTTCCATTTGGCTTAACACCAAATAAAAAGATAAATTTGACTCATTTGTGTTTGAAAGTATGTAATTTCAGAGACTTGTCAGTTAGATAATTATATATTCACATTGGTGAGAATGTCATCAGAGAAGATTAATCTTATGGTCTGAAGTTGTTGTGAACTGCTCTGTGATGTGTGCTTTACAAACACAATGGGATAAATAATTTGGGATAAAATTTGTGCTTTCCGAGTTTGCTACTAATTAGACATGGCCTGTAAAAGATGAGGAAAGTTCAGGAACATCTGAAGATTTTTATTTTTAAGATTTTTATTATTAGATTATTATTATTATTTTTATTTTTATTTTATATTAAGATTATTATTATTATTTATAAGATTTTTATTCACTCACACCAGGCAGAGAAATTCACATAACTTTCTGATTCTAATGGCCACAAAACTTCATCTGAAAAAGCATATTCTGTATGTTCATGCTACATGTGGGACTCCCATTGATGCCAGTGCTCTATGCAAAGATCAAGGGGAAGATACAGCCCATGTTCTTTAAAGTAGGTTTTCAAGATGTTACTGATATAAACCTTCAGAGACAGATAAGATGATAGGAGCACATAGGAAAGACTGGGTAAGAAAACTCAGGGCCGGGGGGAAAGCCTCATAAGGACTGAGTATACAAGGGTACTTATTAGTAGTCCCCCAACCCACAGTTGTATTATGATGGCACCTATTGAGTCTCAGTTGTGCTGGGCAGTGTACGATGCAAGAGGCAGTCTGTATCCTGCAGAGTATACAGCCTAGATTAAGAGAAGATGCAATCCGTGGTTGTAACAGACAGCGGGGTGGAGGGAGTCAGAAGTATCAGCAATGGAATCACAAAGTTGCATAGACCAGCTGTGTACATAAATAAGCAATTCACCATGTCAGCAACAAGCTGTAAGTGCTCACTCTGGCCCAGATCCTACCTTCAGAGAGATGTACGTTATCGTCCATAGGAGTCCCACACATATGTTCAAGGTAGAACTTGGACCCATGTACAATTTCTCCATGTCTTTATTACTGAAAATTAACCCCTAAAGGACCACTTGGCCTGATACATAACTATCATGTTACTAGTAGCTTGGAGAGGTCTTGGAAGGAGGGCATTTATGATTAGAAGAACAAGAAAAGTTGGCAAAGGGCTCTCAGATGGCAGAAGCCAAGTGAGATGTGTTCAGCCTGGGCCAGAATCAGATCCCAGACATGTGCACATGCTGCTGAATTTTGCTCCATGTGGAGGAAGTGGTAAATGTTATAAGAAATAAGATCTCAATCCTGTAGGGAATTGAGTGCCCATGGCCCAGAATCAACAATGCATTTAAGCACCTGCTTAACTTTAAGCACTTGAGTAATCTCATTGAAATTAAAGTAAAGCACATGCTTGAGTTCATTGCTAGACAGGAGAGCCAGAGGGTTCAGCACTTGGCAAGACTGAGCCTGAAATGAGCAAACTCGGAACTTTTTAAAGATTCACAAAGGTCTCTCTTGTTCTAAGATCGATTGTGTATTTCAGCACCCATCACTTCGTATTTTCTTTCTCATGGTGCACCTCCAGCTAACCGTGGGCATCGGCCTTAGACCTGCCAACATGGTAGTCATTTGGAAGATGGTTTTTCCTTGCACATTCAGGTTAAAATGAAAGCCCTCAAACATGGACTGCTTTAATGTTACTTGTAGTGGGTTAATTTGGGATGTCATGCACATTGAGTTCCTTGTGAGATAGTAAACGCTGTCATGTGAGATACTGAACGCTGGAGGATAAGTGTATGCTGGAATATTTGCTGGTTTGAAGCAGCGTGCAAGCAAACAGGGCAAAGAGAATCAAGAGTCCCAGATCACCTGGTGAAAGCCAGGGGCACTCAAGCTCTGTGCTCTAGACATAAGTTCAGACCAGGATCCTCTTGGGTTTTGTAACTAGAAATTAGAAATAATGGTCTCATTTGCCTTGGTGGCCCAGCCCAGAGTGAGCTTTGGTAGATGTTGTCAGTGAAGTAGGCATAATGTCAGCAGCAGGTCCCAGGAAGTACAGCTACTTTGCCACACTTGTAAAAGGGAGGTGCTGCAGGAGCTCCTCTCTGAGCCCTGCCTGCTTGGTCCTCCTGTCCTTTGTTGTGGCTAGTGGTGTGAGCCAGGAATAGGCCTTGCACATAGAAAAGCTCAAGGGCTACAACTGGGCCCAACTCTTGCACAGCGGCACAAGAGTGGGGAAGCTTCTTGCATCTACCCCCTCCGTCATGCAGGAGATGAGCCCAATCTGGCCCAGTGAGCTTGGTGTTTGCAGCTCAGTTCTGCATAGGCAATGACCTCATCACAGATGCCAGTATCCAGTTATCATGAATTGGCCCCTTTGTTGGTAGTCTCAGTAGAAAGGCCAAGGGCTGAATTAGTCATGGACATGGATCTGTTCTCTCACCACTCCAGGTGGCACCTCTAAAGCTGGACAGGAGTGCCGATTCATTAACCAGAAACTCAAACAAATTTTGGAAAAAAATTGAAATGGTTCCATTTCAACATTTTTGAATTGACAAGTTTGGGGTTTTTAAGTCAAAATGACTTGTCCTTTTGAAATGTTAGTAAATTTAGATTAACAGGAAAAAAAAGGGCTGAAATCAAATCAAAACATTTTCATGGACCTAAACTGAAAATATTTGTGAGGTTTGCGAAAATTTCTGAGAGTTCAACTCTTCATCCTGATTCGGGATGGGAAAAATTTTCAAATCTTGAAAATTTCTCCTGGGATGGGAAAAACCCTCCGTGCCAGGACAGAGGGACATGAGCAGGACTGTGCACGGAACCATGCACTGCCAAAGCTGTGCAGCAACTCCAAAATCAAAATTCCAGCACCTTTCACAATTGCACACCACGTTGACACACACAGCTAAACAAAGCCATCGGTCTGTGCTGACACACACAACGTGTCTAATTCCTCTCTGCTCTGACTCCGAATGTTCTGCCTAACCCTTCGAGTTAACTGTGATGGTGTAGAGTTTGCTATCCTTTTTGATATTGCAGTGGGTTTAAATAACAAGATATAGATAGCGGGGAAATTTTCAGATCCTTTAAAAGTTAAGGTCAGCACAATCCTGGTTATCTGAATTCCTTGAATCTGAAATGCTCTAATCTGAATCCCAGTTATGTCTTATTTTCTCTCTCTCTGATTTTTATAGAAAGCCAATAATATCTAGACTCTCCCAATGCGAATAGTTTAGTTTAGCCAGTAACTCCTCTGATTATTCAAATGATTTTGATGTCCCCAAAACATGTAGAATAAATGGGGTTGTACTGTAAACATAAGATGGAAAATACTCAACAGTGTGGCTAATTATAAACTCCACTGGGAAGAATCAGCAGGTTTTTTTTAATACAAGAGCCCGTGATTGTTTACCTTCAATTAATCAGGACTGCAAACACAGACCGGGAAATGATTGGGCTGTTGAGAAAAAGGTATCCCATTATTTCACTGGTGCTTTTAAACAATTCAGTTTGTTCGTGATTCACAAGATTAAGTTGCATCTCTGACCTAACAAATACAAAGTCACAATATGAATTTACTGTCATCCATAATCTTAATCACTTTCATAAATCGCTTGCCATATAAAGCCCAATTGTCTCTTATTTCATCCAAAAATATGGTACAGTGGGTGTGGTAGTCTCAATTGTAGGGATTTCCTCATGTGGTTGTATAAATGAGCTAATGGGGTCAGGAAACGTAGGTTGGTCACAGATAAGGTTAGCTTTGAGGAATGAGACTTTGCCTTGGAGAGAATTTGCAGGCTGCAAGCGACATCTGCACTGTCACTCAAATACAGAAGCATGTTTCTTCTTTCCTGTGGGCATATTAATTCAGTAAAACTGATAAGCCTTTTACTCAAGGGAAGGCCTTTTTGAATTTTAAAGAAACAGTGTCCACTTTGACAGTGAGCTCTGAGGTATTTTTAGCTTCTCTCTATTAGGGCTCTTTGTGAGAAGATGATACACTTTGCAAGGAAGGAGGAAAGAGAGAGACTTTCCATTAAAAAAAATATATATATAAAATGCCATAGAAATGAATGTTTATTTTAACATGATACGTCCCCTATTTGTTGCAATATTTGGTTTATAATATCAGGGTCAGATTTTTGCTCTCAGTTAAAGAGGTGTAAACTGGAATAATTCTCTTGTCATCAGTGGAGATACTCCAGGTTTACACTTGCATAACTGACAGTAGACTCTGGCCCTATGCATTTAAAACGAGGAGAAAATCTAGAAGTAGCGCATTTTAAAGTAACTACAATAGGTTTTTAAGTAGTTTGGTACATATTGTTTCAGGAACACTTAAATCTATTCCTCTACCATAGTTGCTAGTTCTCTGCAATATTGCTTTGCCCAGTGTTCACAGAGAGGAAAGCGTAGCAAAGCTTGTGACAAAACTGCGTTGATATGTCACATCGACTATTAATTAAAAACTTGTTTAATCTACGACATAGTCGCCTGCCCTCAGAGCACCCATTGTGGGTAAGTTTACTGGGTGAAGGATTTACAGTAAAGCACACGTGGTGAGCTTCATGATCCGCAGAGAAAGTGACAAATAAGTATCTTGTCTTGGACCTCACTCAGCATCAACTCGGGTTTGATTAACCGCGAAGGCAATGGAGCCATCTGAACCAGTTTCATACTGGACATGGAATTTGTGCCGCAGAGGAATTTCAGTGGCGTTCGAGACAGGCTACTCTGTTGGTGTGAGCACCACAAACCATGACACAAATTGTTGAGGACTGCAAACTAACTCCACTTCCTGGAAGTCCTCATGCCTTGAACATTGCTGTGGTTTGGCTTGACCGGATTGCTTATACCAAATACATAAATAGTAGGCTGATACACAGCACTTCAAAGTGCATTATGTTGTGATACAAATAAGCCTTTTTCTTTTAATCAGACTTTCACACTTTCTTGATTTGTGATACTAAGCATAAAATATTAGAAAGAAGCAACAGCAAATTCCTATTAAACATGCAATTTCTAGATGTCTAACATTTTACAAGTCATATTTTAAACTTTATCATTCTTGGCACTCTTATCCCAGATTTTTAAATTAATAATTTATTTTTGTGATTATTCTGTATCCTTATATTAGATTTAAACAGATGGGAAAACTAGAAATTTCAGGAGTCATTTTATTCTCTCCCTCCTCTGGCCTGTGCTTTTCAAATGTAAAAATCATTTCCATCTGAAAAGGTGTATGTGGTTATTCTCTGGGTTTCCACAAGTGCCCTTCAGTCTATAAATGTAACATAGGCCTATTAGAAATTAGCTTTAATTTTTCATTGACTTAATTTCAAGTGAGTTGATAAGATTTTAATGTCATTCTATGCTTAAACATTATCTCTTTGATGGGACCCTTTAAGTATGGTTCCTGCTGATATAAGGCAGATTTTCAAAAATATGAATTATGAAGTTATATCAAAGACTTCATTGATGTCCCGCTATTAATTATGGTAGTGGCATTCCTTGACCGATATCTAGGGGGACCCAGAGTCTCGTCTTAAGCCAAATCTGAACCAAAGTTAGGGCACAATCCAGTTTTCATACCTCAGTGGGAGCAAGATCCAAGTACAAGAAGATGGTGTATATTGACTGCAATGAGCCTACACTTGTGCTCAAAGGTAAGCAGTGAAGGATCAGGGCCGTAAATAGGGAAAGTATGAACATAATTTAGTACAATTTTAATTCCTTTTGGTTTCATATGTAGTCAGTGTCTTATCTGGTGTACGTAGATGTAGCTCCATTGGTTTCATTGGAACTATGCTGACTTTAACGCAGCCGAGGGTTTGGCCAAAAAGTTGAACTTGGTGCTAGATATGTGCAGCTATTTTCACTTAACAAACACAGATGCATGTTAAATACAAGCTTGAATACATGTATGGTAAGTTATTCTGTAAGTAGATCTGCATGAATAATAGTGAAAATCAGTTATGAACTGTATAGGGGCCTTAAATACTGAGCGTCAGAGCGCTGTGTTTTGGAAGGAAGGAAGGAAGGAATGGAAACAATTTGAAAAACGAACAGGCTGAAAATTTCCCTGTACGTTTTTGATGAAGAACTTTGAAAAATGTAAAATATCTGTTTTCTACCCCCAAAAAAGAGAAAAGATTGAAATTCACTAAACATTATTCAGTATAAATCATTTCCCCAGCTCTACTAGTAGCCTGAGATCCTGCCAACGATCTTCCCAGGTCATGAGTTATTGTAGGGATTAATCAATAAAAGGACTGGACAACCGTTTAAATTTCTACTTTTAAAAAGCCCCTCCCTTGCCAGCTGATGTCTCTTGGTTCTGCCCCCATTTCATTCCTGCTGCTCCCTGGCCAGGAATCATGTCAAGAGTATGGGTGAAGTAGAAAGGAAGGGTACTGAAAGGAATGGGCTGAAATTGACTCCGCCCAGAACCCCCCTCCCCTCATCATCCTTTCTCTCTGGTGGCCATAATCTCTCCCTCCTCCCTAGTGATCCCCAGAGAGTATTTCATAATCCTGGAAACTGGCCAATCCTTAAGGCAGAAAGCATTCTGGATTGTCCCGTTTCCTGGGGGTTAAAGCTGTTGCCTAAACAAAAAAACATGAAAAGTTTTTAATTGTAAAGATTCTCTGGTTTCCATGCTTTATGTCTGAACTGTTCTATAGATAAATGAAAATGGTGGTCAGAGTGGTACTCCATAGAGGTGCAGTAGGCTGTAAATGTAATACATTCAGAAAAACACTTAAAGTAATGGGTGTTTATATCCCCCATGCATTGATGAGAGAAACAACAATTTAATCTTTCACTGGCTGCTGGAGCAAACCTTGTACTTCATCATTTAGTGCCAGGCTATGGAGCTATCGCTCTGACTGATGAGCTGTAACTCACATGAGTAGCCCCATTGACTTCAGTGGGGCGACTCACCTGAGTAAATGCTCAGCAGCATGAGTGTCGGTTCCACAACTTAGTGCTTAGGATGGCTTCTTGGCTAGAATTGCTCTTTGAAGACTCACAAAGAATGTGACAGCTGTTTCCTCGGCAGAATAGTTTCACTGTGTAAAAAAACAAAAATCGTTTCTACTTTGCAGACTTCACGAGCACAAGTGGTTGTCAATTGCTAGTGTTTTTCTTTAACTTTAAGGGAGATCCCGTTTTATTTATTTCTATTTGCTGCTTTTCACAAACAGAATTTTCTGGTTCTCCGGTGTTCCAGTAGCTGAATGATTTTGTCCTTTAGAATTTTACTCTGGTGTTTCTGATTGGATCTGAGTCAGCCACCCAAAGCAAGTCTAGAAACTGGAATAACAGAGAGATGTGGGAAAAAAAGGAAAGCCTCAAGAATTCTTTACGCCATCCTGTTTATGTGCTACCATAATCCCTTCTGAATGGATGGTACTGCGCTAATCAGACACAGTTCTGTCTAGTGTTCTTATTGAATTTTCCTTTACCTAATGCAGACTGAAGCAACAACATATTCCATACATAGCAAAGCATGCCGATCCAATCTGTAATATAAAACAGATTTAAGCAGATGTTATAGATAAGACAAGAGTATAGCAGTATTAAATGAACAATGGGAGGAGAAGAGGGAAGGATAAAGAGATTATTATAGATCATCTGAGACATTTGCTTTTATTGTTGTTTATCAGAAAATTAGCATTCCCTGATTTTGGTGAAACCCTTTTCTGTTCTGATCTTGATGGCATCTACTTGTAAGTTAAACACATTGGGCTAATTGCACACTGACTTCCCTTTGCTGTCCCACTGAAGCCAAGGGGATGGCAAAAAGCATAACTCAGTCATTGCAGAACTTCACATGCCAAGCTATTGAGCAAACATGAGCACCTTTGCTTAGGTGCCTGGTTCTACAGTTAGCAGCAAACCTAGACACTGAGGCCCAGATTTTTAAATGTATGTGGGTGTTGGTCCGCTTAGCCTTGCAACATCCAGCTGACTTAGGAGCCTAAGTCTCATTTCCAAAAGCAACTTGAAAGTCGGTGGGCTGTAGGCTTCTAAATCAATTGGGTGTTGCAACACTGAGTGGAGCAATGCCTAGATACCTTTAAAAATCTGGGTCTAAGGGCCTGTTTCAAAGTCCACTGAAGTCAGTAGGAGAGTTCCAGTTCAGTGGGCTTCATTGGGTGAGGACTTAGACTGGGTATTTGGGTGCCTGAGTGCCCAAGACAGCTCCCTGATGTGAAACTGGGTGCCAGCTATTGGGGCACACGGCTGCTTCCTAAGCATGGTGCAGCAAGCAGGTTGCCCCGCATGGTAAAGATGGGAGGGACTGCATC
The DNA here is from genome assembly GCF_009764565.3 of Dermochelys coriacea. NCBI lineage: Eukaryota > Metazoa > Chordata > Testudines > Dermochelyidae > Dermochelys > Dermochelys coriacea. Next base: position 80,103,756 of record NC_050077.1, on the reverse strand, counting down.
TTGTGAAGGCACATTTCCCACTGGCTCAAGCCACACAAGGCGCTATCTGGCCCGAAGTCAGCAGATAAATACATGTCTAAAGCAGTCTTTCAGCCTGTGGTCATTAGAACATCTACCAGTCTTTTAAAGTGGGTATTACTGGGGTTTCAAGGTGTGTCAACAAACTAACATTAAGAATTTTACTGATGGAAATAAAGGTCAGCAGGCAACCCAGAAAGTCAGGTATGAAACACCAAACTTCAGGCCTCCACTGTATTTCCTGCACAAATTTGATGCCTGTTTGTTCATAGAAAAGCAGTTCTTTCCAAAGCTATTTAAATGCCAAGAATGAGAGATTATTATGACATCATATCATACTGAGAGACAGGTGGAAGAGAGTGAAATGTTTGTGTTGGATCCAAAATGTCTATGGAAATCACGCCTGTCATTGCTAATTCACGTTGCATCTGTCTCTGGATTGTGATTATTGAAAAAAAGTTGAAGACCTCATTCAGAGAAATAATTACAGTTGTACATCAATAGATATATAGTTAAAGTACATAGGAAAAAACCTACTTCCTATAATTTATCATCCCTGGAAAATAATTACTCTGTGCAGTACATGGATCCTGCTGCAGAAGCTAATGTCAAGTCGATAGATTTGCAAAAACAGGATACTAGCTCTCATTTATTCTCTCCACTTTTTCTTCCCTCCTTGTTCGTCTGGAGGCAAGGTAAAAAAACAAAAACAAAACAAAACATCAGCAGGCTTCTTTACGAGCGAAAGATACAACCACTGAGCATGAGCAGTCTGGAGTGAGAGAGAGAATTCTGCTTCTGTCCAGCTCTAGATAAATTCCACCCACCAAAACCCTTCAGGAAGATCCAGCTACAAGAGGCACTCAAAGGCTAAGACTTCCATTGGCTCAGAGGGCATGATGTCCTGGCCAGCACAGGAAGCATTATGTAAATTAACCCTTCTTTCGATGCCATGAACACCAGTTCCCCTCTGCTGTTCTTTCTCCCCCGTCCTTGTTCCTTTTGCTGATGGTGGGTGGAATTTTCATGGCTCAATTCCTAATCTCTAATACTGGCTGGTGTAATCAATGTACCTCCACTGAATTTCAGATACAGATATACACAGCTGAGATTCTGACCCCCTGAACTATTTTTGAAACAGGCATAAGAATCCTCTTTAACATTCACTAACCACCACCACTCCAAAGGGAGAGAGAGGCTCCATTGCTCTCCATACGCCTCCTTTTGGTGTTTTCTCAGACATGTTTTCTTTTCCTTGGCCATATACCTGTGCCAGACAGTCATAGATTCATAGATACTAAGGTCAGAAGGGACCATTCTGATCATCTAGTCCGACCTCCTGCACAACGAGGCCACAGAATCTCACCCACCCACTCCTACGAAAAACCTCACCTATGTCTGAGCTATTGAAGTCCTCAAATCGTGGTTTAAAGACTTCAAGGAGCAGAGAAGCCTCCCTCAAGTCACCCATGCCCCATGCTACAGAGGAAGGCGAAAAACCTCCAGAGCCTCTTCCAATCTGCCGTGGAGGAAAATTCCTTCCCGACCCCAAATATGGCCATCAGCTAAACCCTGAGCATATGGGCAAGATTCACCAGCCAGATACTACAGAAAATTCTTTCCTGGGTAACTCAGATCCCACCCATCTAATATCCCATCACAGGGGATTAGGCCTATTTACCCTGAATATTTAAAGATCAATTAATTACCAAAATCCCATTATCCCATCATAACATCTCCTCCATAAACTTATCAAGTAGAATCTTAAAGCCAGATAGATCTTTTGCCCCCACTGCTTCCCTTGGAAGGCTATTCCAAAACTTCACTCCTCTGATGGTTAGAAATCTTTGTCTAATTTCAAGTCTAAACTTCCTGGTGGCCAATTTATACCCATTTGTTCTTGTGTCCACTTTGGTGCTGAGCTTAAATAATTCCTCTCCCTCTCCTGTATTTATCCCTCTGATATATTTATAGAGAGCAATCATATCTCCCCTCAACCTTCTTTTAGTTAGGCTAAACAAGCCAAGCTCCTTAAGTCTCCTTTCATAAGACAAGTTTTCCATTCCTCGGATCATCCTAGTAGCCCTTCTCTGTACCTGCTCCAGTTTGAATTCATCCTTTTTAAACATGGGAGACCAGAACTGCACACAGTATTCCAGGTGAGGTCTCACCAGTGCCTTGTATAATGGTACTAAAACCTCCTTATCCCTACTGGAAATGCCTCTCCTGATGCATCCCAAAACCGCATTAGCTTTTTTCACAGCCGTATCACATTGGCAGCTTATAGTCATCCTATGATCAACCAATACTCCAAGGTCCTTCTCCTCTTCCGTTACTTCTAATTGATGCGTCCCCAGCTTATAACCAAAATTCTTGTTATTAATCCCTAAATGCATAACCTTACACTTCTCACTATTAAATTTAATTCCCCCTTGTGCTTCTCCGAGACACTTGGCACTGACGCTCCCCGGCACTGAAGACAGTAGGGTCCATGCGGCACCACTTCCACTCCCGGTGTGCGTAAGCGCCACAGCAAAGTGCACAGGGGGCACTCTCCTGCGCCCAAAGTAACTGGGCCGGATGCCATGCCTAGAGTGCGTCAGACCCAGGAGCACCCGGTGCCAATTTTACAGAAGCCGGCACTGTCAACTTTGGCCCCACAAGGGGGACTGTTGAGTCCAGGGCCATTCGACTCTCCTGATCAAGAGTACCAGCTGGAGGAATTGGAACTTCCCTCTACCCTGGACACTTTTGAGGCTGTGAGGGATCTGATTGCCATGACGGCTTCTCAGTCCCCAGCTGGCAGGCACAGGCCTCTGGCACTGCAGCGAATGGCACCGTCCAGAGGCAACCCTGGCAGGATGAGGCGCTCACCATCCCCGAGGTGCCGCTCTCCGCGGCACCAGTCCCCACGGCACCACTCTCCGCCGCCGCCATTGCGACACTGCTCCCTCACACCGGCCTGGAGATGGGGGTCCCCAGTACCAGATGAGCGGCACCGCTCCCCAGCACAGTGCCACTCGGCTCCATCATAGCCACTGAGGTCTAGGTCCAGGTCATCGGACTCAGAGGCTGACTCCTGCTATTCAAGGTGCAGCCGCTACCGTTTGGACAGGCATAGGCAGCACACTAATATAGTGCCGTGGCAACTGCCTGCAAAATGGCCCTTTTGGACTCCTGGGCCTACCACCAGGCCCAGGGCTCTTTCTTCAGGGGCCTGCAATCGGGGGCCTCTGAGTGATGCGCGCCCCCGCCAGCCAGGGACCGTCTACTCCTTGGGGTTCCGAGACCACATCGGCTTGCGGTGCTCTGCAGGATCCAGCTTCTGCACCTGTGCCGGGCACAGAGACTGCAGTCAACACCGAGAGCCACGGGGCCGATTGGAACGACAACAGGGAGCCGGAATGCCAGGCGGGCACGGAGCCGCCTCTGGCTTTGTCATCCTCGTCATCTGACGAAGCAGTGATAGGATCTTCTGCCTCTGGACCACCCCACCTGTCGATAGCAGGGCTCATCAGGACCTGCTACACAGGATCACCTGCAATATGGAGGAGGTGGTTGAGCCTGAGGACCCCATGGTTGACACCGGCACTAGCGGCGCATTCCACAAGGGTGCAGGCCTCCTCGGTGGCGTTCCTAGCCCTGGTCCCAATTCAAGAAATCTGCAGGGTAGCAACATGGCCCTTGGTTCATACATTCACCTCTCATTACGCCATTACCCAGCATGGCAGAGACGATCGTAGCATTCGGCAGAGTGGTGCTCCAGGTCAGCGATTTCATAATTCCAACCCCACCGCCTAGGTAAGGAGTCACCTATTTAGAATCCATATGAGCAAGTACTCAAAGAAGAAAAAACGGTTACTTACCTTCTCGTAACTGTTGTTTGTATAGATGTGTTGCTCATTCTCCATTCCAAACCCACTCACCTCTTCTCTGTCGGAGTAGCTGGCAAGAAGGAACTGAGGATGTGCCAGGTCGGCAGGGTGCTGCTAGGGGAAAAACTTTCCGGCAACTGTGCACGCGGCACACACACACCTAGTTGGAATGGATAATGAGCAACACATATTGAAGAACAACACTTATGAGAAGGTGAGTAACCATTTTTTCTTTTTCATGAGCACGAGTCCCAGCTTTTCAGTGAAAGTTCCTTTCGCAGAGGAAGCATTGGCACCAGAGGGTTAATGCTGAATTCGTGCTATGGTTAAAGGCACTAACCGTTCCCTTTTTGAGACTTGGGTTCAAATTCTCACAATTTCAGAGAGTGAGATTAACTCATTGCGCTGCCTAAGGAGTATGTTCCCCATCTCACCCATGCCTGGGCTCACGATGGGCCAAACACTGATGAAATGCAAATCAGCAGGTGTTTTGCCAGTTAGAATTAAGGTGCCCTGTCGGAACCCTGGGGGGAGACTGCGTAGCACGTAACCACCCTGGGGCTGCTTCATATGAGGGCAGTCTTGCTTGCCTTTTATGCTAAGAATAAATTCTTTCCGGATGCCCTTTTAAAATAATAGAAACTAAAAATCAGCATTTCACACCCTTGGTTCCATGTCTATTGAGAAGGGTTTGTTTATTGAGTGTAAACGATTATGCAAGGCTCTCTGTACCACTTAGGCCATGTGGTGTATGTGTTTGGGGCTAGCCACTGGGAGAGTGGCCATACAAGACCACAAATACAATGAGCCAGCTCAAATGCAACCATGGCAACAGGCATTGGGATCATTGACTATGCAGGTCCAGTGACCCTAAACACTCTCATACCTCAATGGCATAGAGGGGACAGTGGCCAGTACTCCATTTTGCAAGCTGGTTTAAGGACTGAGATCAAGAATCTTGCCTTGGCCCCCAGCACCTGAGTCTTTTGCTCACATACTCTGGCTTTATGTAAGTGACCATGAATTTCACTCAGTATCTATCCCCAAATCATTGTTTGAGAAGGTCTTGGTGTGCTACCAGGGAAGAGTGATTTTATTCTCACATCAGCAATTTCAACAAGAACCTGGTGCAGTAAGCCATTTCCCACCGTTCAGGAAATGGGGTTTATGAGTGGAACTGCCTCCTGCAGCTTTGCAAATGTATTCTTATGGTAGTTGTCTTCCTAATTTGTGCATAACGCATGTGAAATGCAGCATTTGTTCATAAATCACGAACCTTTGGTTGTAGGTTGAAATTATGCTGAAATGTGTGAAATTCAGCATTTTTTTAAATATTTCTGGGAATTACATATTGAACACTAATTGCTTATCAAAAAGGTTCATCTGCAAATTTCTAAGTAAAGATTAAAGTTTTACATTAAGGAAGCTTCATGCTCCAGTAACTCTGATTGTAAAGTAGCAGGGCATGATATACTCAACCCTAATCTATTGTCAAATTAGGGAAATGTAAACTAAGGTGCTTCTTCAGCAAAATTCCATACAATGCACATACCCAGGTGCAAATTTAACTACTTGTTTTCACTTGCAATGCAAGGTGGGTGTTATTTTTGAGCCTCAAAAAGAGAAGTCTTCCAGAAGAATTAATTTAGAAATAATACAAGGGGGGTTCTGTTAAAAGGTATTGCAGCATCTTTTCAGTGGTCTTTTGAATATTAATAAATAAGAGGTGTAATGTGCGGGATTTGTCTTCTACAAAGGGTGGTTTTTTCCCCCCTTCTACATTTTGTTAGAACAATTAGCCTCACAATAACTCATTGCCTCAGTTAGGAAGGAGAAGACATCCCTCATCATTCATTACTTACACAGAGTCTTTTCTGCCGCAAAGAACATCTACGGCATTCTAATTCAGCTGCTTTTAAAGGAGAGGAGTCAATGTCATTCTTTTTCAAACTTTGGGAAAAGAGACCAGAAATAATGCTGCTTAATTGTCTCCATTTATAAATAGCCCCTCCACAGGAGGGGAATTGTGTTGTTAATACGGCAGTCAGGAGGAAAAGGCACCATCCTTCTAAAATGTATGTCTTGGGTTTAATTCTGGGAGCTCAAATGGGGGCATTTAAAAGTATAAATAATAAGCATGTATAGTGTGTGTAAATATAAAATGTATTCTTTATTTTATTAAGCTATTTATACTACATTATATACTTACTCCTCTTTCTCTCTCTCTCTCTCTCTCTCTCTCTCACCTAAACAAGCAAAAAGATTTCTTTTATTTCAGAGATATGTTTGTTATGATGGCAGCTTTCCCTGGTATTACTTAGCTCACATAAATTCCCCTGTTCTTCTAGTCCCTTGTCTTTATATTGAATCCTTTTTGTTTGGGTTTGTGTATTGAAATGTTAAGAGTGGGAGTTTTTACTATGGGTTTTCTTGAATCTTAATTTGTTTTGGTGGTTTTTTTTTTAAGTTGTACAGCCTTGATTGTGGCTCTTTAAATAAAGCTCTGAGTATGTATTATTAGAAATCCCTTTTTAAACTGAACTTTTAACTTTCCAACCCTCCTGGCCTTAGTTAAGATTTTCAAGGAAGGTTCCTCATAATCATGTGATTAATCTTCAGAAACAGGAAATTTTGGCTCTGTGCTATTTCTCAGTGTATTTACTTCAGAGATTTATAAATGGAACTTGAAACTGCACTGTAAGTGTGTTTATAATTACTTTTAGCTGATTTAATAATCCTCAACATTTGGTGACGGTACAGATTACAACTTCACAAATACAGTATGTTACCTGTAGCATCCAGATGAAGATATCAGAGGTGTAGGAAATTACTTGGGATTGTATTTCTCCTTAGTAGTGCATTAATCCAGCCTCTGGCTAAGGCTGGATCTTTCAGCATCTTTGTCTGCATTTATCCCATTATGCAGTGGAAACATGTGCATGAATGATAAAGAACTTCTTCATGTTGAAAACGTCGCTGGGCCACATGTACACCATCAAATCTTGGTGCAGCAGTTGTAAAGCACCTGGTGTGGTAATGCTGTTAGGAGAATTTTTAAGCCCATAGATATTTTTATATCGATATCTACAATGTGCCAAAGCTAATACCACTTCCTGCTGCTGGCAGCTCTTTGTCTCAGCTCCCGATCTAGCAACCTTTTACTCACCTGAGGAGCATTTAATCATGCAGGTAGTTCTGTTGATTTCAGTAATGGGTCCAAGTTGATCTCAGTGGGCCTACTTGCATGAATAAGGGCTCCTCGTGTGGGTAAGGGTTTGCAGGGACAGTCCTTAGTTAGTTTGATTCAGGTATCTACAGAGACCTAGCACAAGCTTGTATTTAAATGTCACCAGTGAAAACAATTCTAGAGAAATGCAGCTTTTAAGTCCCCTGGCAGGGTTTTTCTGCACCTTTGAAGCTTGGATTATCATAAGAATAAATGTCAAACAATTTCCTTGGGAGTAATTTGAGGCTGAACTTGCACTTGTTTACATGTCAAATTGTGTGCCGACAGACTCCTGCCCACATATTGTTGCTTGCGGGATCAGGATATTAACATACAAACCCTCTGCTGAAAACACAGCAAGCTCTGGGGTGAAATATGGCAATGGTGCAATAACACAGACACTATACAGCGGTTTAGGACAGAAAACGACAAATATACCGAATATAATTGAATCTAAGTAGAGTGGGGAATTTTAGAACTAAAGTATTTTCATGGTGTTCTGATTAGTTTTTCTTTTTCAATCTTCTATTTCACAGCAATGGTTTTGTGACCAGATTTCAACTGACTCGTTATTTCAAGACCTATTATTTGAGACACTTGGTGATCTTTAAAAATTGTTAGTCCTTGATCCCACCGAAGATGATTAAGGTATGTCTACGCTGCAGCTGGGAGTGAGGCTCCAGCTTGGACAGACAGACTTGCCCTAAGCGGACCTCGAACTAACATGCTAAAAATATCAATGTGGATGGGTGTTGTATCTTGGGTTGCAACTCGGGCTCTCCAGAGAGCCCAGGCTGCCCCATCCACGCTGCTATTTTTAGTGTTCTTGCTCAAGCTCTGCTAGTATGAATCTGTCTACCTGGGCTGGGTGGCTTGCTCCAGCTGCAGTGTAGATACACCCATAGGGCTCAATCCTGCATGGCATTGAGCCTGTGCCGGAGGCCTTCAGCAACTTGCAGGATTCACCGTTGTGCATTTTGAACCTTCAACCTATCAGGCAGGTAGCAGAATAGTTATTTTCTAGCCAGGCTCCTTTGCTTGCTCTAATGCCCTATAAGTTAACAGCCTACCCAAGCATCTGTTTTATCAGTGAACGGAACAAGCTCTGCGGAAAGCTAATGTGTGCATTTGCATTCTGTAGGGATCCATTGTGATAACGTATGCGCACAGGGCCGCTGGGGACCAAACTGCTCCATCTCTTGTCACTGTGAGAACGGGGGATCCTGTTCGCCGGAGGATGGGACTTGCGAGTGTGCGCCAGGATATAGAGGACTCATGTGCCAGAGAAGTAAGGCTTATCATTTCTGCGGTGGGAGAGGCACTTCTGGAGTGAAACAAAGCTAAAGAGGAAGAAAGAGAGGCCCAGAAAAGGCTCTGTGATAATGAGGGAAAGAGATCTCATACCAGTGTGCTCCTGCCTCATGTATCCATTTGCCCATTAGGGTCTGCCCAGGCACAAGAATGATTGTAGCATGGTAATTCAGTTCCTGGAGGGTGGAACTCTCAAGAGAATACCAGGTTTTGCATTATTTTGGCTCCAAAAATGGGTCTAGAGAATAAAAAAGGAATCCACAGCGCAAGATATTCTTGTTTAATAAGTTGTTTAGATGTAGGCAGAACCTGAATGCACAGCCCTAATAGCCAGTCCCCCATTGTCCTTCTCAAGAGCCTCATTGACATAGTCTCAATTGGGTGGGGGGGAAAGGGGGCGGCAGTCACCACTTTACAATGCTTTATCTGGCATTCCATAGCCAGTAGAAAGGGGACATATATTGCTGGAAAGGAGCAATCTCTATGGGTACAGAACTCAGGAAGATTTGGGGCAGAAAGGAATTAAAAGTTGCGCCAGGGCAACTGTAGGATGCTCTATATTGGGATTCAGTGAAAGAGCACAGGCTGCGCACAAACAGAAATGGGAGAGAGAGAGGAGCCTTTTATGCTTATTTTCATTATTGTGCCTAAGTGTCACATGAGGTCCAGTGAACAAATGTAACAGACTCTGGAAGTAGAGATCATAGACTGTTCAGCACAATGATAAATGGAGGTCAGATTGGACCTATTGTATACTGAAGAGTGGCTCATCATTGGCTATCAAAATAATGTGGCAACATCATGTCAATGCCGAAGTTAGTTTCAAGATCCTGCACTCTAGAAAAAGAAACACAGCAGGCTAGATACCAACCTGGTATAGCTGCAGTCGCCTGCTGCATGCTAAAATGTGCCAAGGAGATAAAATCTTTTCATTTGCCTTATCTAGAAAACCACTTCTCTTCCCCTCTACCCCACATTTGACACTTAGTACCTCTTCAGATGTATATGGAGGCCACACTCCACTTTCTTGCTGTCTAAAGAGAGATGCATTCACCTTTATTAATCGTTTACTGCAGGACCCCTTCACACCCACTGTCCAACCCCAAATCACATGCCCCCTCTGATTTTACAGGCAATACTTGCCACCAGCAACACACTCATCTCTAAAAAATAATTTGTAGCTGCCAGTTTTTATTTAAAGCCCTTATAGCAATGACCTCTGGCACTGCTGGAGTTAATGGCCTATAAGCATTTTCATTAAAAACCCCTCTTTCCGGGTGCTTCAGCATATCTGTGCAGCTGTAAAACTCCTCTCCAAGGCTGGCACATGGCAGTCAAAGCTTCAGGAAATCGGGCAGGAAATTGTATTACAAGTTTGAAGCCCTAAGAGTGAAAAAGCAAAGGAAGTTAATAGTTTCTGGCCTTCCTGAGCTGAAAAACAGCTTAGTTTTATCAGCTGAAGGCATGGAGGCCATAAGGGGCAAATCCCGTCCCCAGAGCACAGCTCCAGTAATGAGGCTGTGCCCTGACAAGATCCACTCGGTACTTGTGGGAGGAGGAATTCTTCCCCAAGCCACAGAGGAAGTCCGTGGCTGTTCATGCAGTAGCTCGCAAGCCTCTGAAACCCCACTTCCATGGTGGAATGGCTAGAAGATCCAGCTCTCTCCCACGCTGACCCTACAATTCCCTGGGCTCTGGCGTGCAGGGAGCCCCTAAAGAATACCGCTCTGCAGCTGCAGGAGGGTTTGGCCTCCCTAAGCATGTTCTCAGAATCCTCCCCCTTCCCTTTCAGGAAATTCAGAGTTAGGGATGGAATCCAAGGCTTAAAGGGCAATTTTGCAAAAGTGGTACCTTCTTACTCAGCCGGTTTGCTTTCAGTGTGTATTCAGAGTAACTTCACTGACAAAAAGAAAAGGAGTACTTGTGGCACCTTAGAGACTAACAAATTTATCTGAGCATAAGCTTTCGTGAGCTACAGCTCACTTCATCAGATACATTCGATGGAAAATACAGTGGGGAGATTTATACACACACACACACACACACACACACACACACACACACACACACACACACACACACACACACACACACACACACACACAGAACATGAAACAATGGGTTTTATCATACACACTGTAAGGAGAGTGATCACTTAAGATGAGCTATTAACAGCAGGAAGGGGAGGGGGGAAGCAAATAAATTTGTTACTCTCTAAGGTGCCACAAGTACTCCTTTTCTTTTATGGTGATAATCAAGGTGGGCCATTTCCAGCAGTTAACAAAAACGTCTGAGGAACAGTAGGGGGGAGAAATAACATGGGGAAATAGTTTTACTTTGTGTAATGACCCATCCACTCCCAGTCTCTATTCAAGCCTAAGTTAATTGTATCTAGTTTGCAAATTAATTCCAATTCAGTCTCTCGTTGGAGTCTGTTTTTGAAGTTTTTTTGTTGAAGGATAGCCACTCTCAGGTCTGTAATCGAGTGACCTGAGAGTGGCTATCCTTCAACAAAAAAACTTCAAAAACAGACTCCAACGAGAGACTGCTGAATTGGAATTAATTTGCAAACTGGATACAATTAACTTAGGCTTGAATAGAGACTGGGAGTGGATGGGTCATTACACAAAGTAAAACTATTTCCCCATGTTATTTCTCCCCCCTACCTCACCCCCCACTGTTCCTCAGACGTTCTTGTTAACTGCTGGAAATGGCCCACCTTGATTATCATCATAAAAGGTTTTCCTCCTTCCCCCATCCCCTTCCTGCTGGTAATAGCTCATCTTAAGTGATCACTCTCCTTACAGTGTGTATGATAAAACCCATTGTTTAATGTTCTCTGTGTGTGTATATAAATCTCCCCTCTGTATTTTCCACCGAATGCATCCGATGAAGTGAGCTGTAGCTCAGGAAAGCTTATGCTCTAATAAATTTGTTAGTCTCTAAGGTGCCACAAGTACTCCTTTTCTTTTTGCGAATACAGATTAACACGGCTGCTACTCTGAAACCGTTCACTGACAAAAAGATTAGACAGTTGTTAGCCTTGCAGAACCATCTGAGAGAGTGATTTGGTTTGTTTTATGGCTAGTGTCTCATCAACAGAATTATCAGCTAGGCCTCAACTGCAGAATCTGTAGTAACATAAGGACCTCGATCCCATAGTGAATTTATGGAGCTAGCAGAGAAGTCATCATTTCGCTATAAAACTGAGCCCTTGGGGAATCTCATGAGTAAAAAAGGGGAAACACGATGTAATTTTTACTTTTTTCTTACTACAATTTAAACAGAGTGTGTCTGCCTGTTGCAGGGTTTTCCATAACCTATGTGCTTAAGAACAAAATGCAGGTTTAGAAGAGACACTTAGCCATAATTCTGTTTTTATTCATTTGTGTGCAAATCCTACAGTGTGTTTGACTTAAGTTTTAAACAAGTTAAGCGTGTAATGTCTTGACTAATTTATATAGGTATCTCTTGTGATTGCCCATGCAAATGGGGCAGTCTTGCATGTAGCTACCATAATTGTCCTTTTACTTTCACAGTTAGCCTTTGTTGGGTGCTGCCACTGCAACTGCATGCACAAATTAGATGCCCAGTTGCGCATGTGTTCTGCATCTAATTTATTTAGTAATCAGGCACTTAATGTGACTGGGTGTAAATACAGTAACTCCTCACTTAACGTTGTAGTTATGTTCCAGAAAAATGCGACTTTAAGTGAAATGATGTTAAGTGAATCCAATTTCCCCATAAGAATTAATGTAAATAGGAGGGGTTAGGTGCCAGGGCATTTTTTTCACCAGACAAAAGACTAATATATACACACACACACACACAGTATAAGTTTTAAACAAACAATTTAATATTGATACACAGCAATGATGATTGTGAAGCTTGGTTGAGGTGGTGAACTCAGAAGGTGGGATATTTCCCAGGGAATGCCTTGCTGCTAAATGATGAACTTGCAATTGGCTGAGCCCTCAAGGGTTAACTCGTTGTTAATGTAGCCTCACATTCTACAAGGCAGCACAAATGAAGGGAGGTGAGACAGCATGGCAGACAGAGACACACATCCTGTGTGAGAGAGAGAGATGCGCATTGCTCCTTTGAGTACGCTGACGCCACTCTTAAGTACAGCGCCTTTTTAAGGTAATCAGCAAGCTAAGATGCAGCTGCTGCCTGGAAGCTCCCTCCATCCTGAGCCCTGTTGTGTGTCCCCCCCGCTCTGTGAAGATGGGGTAAGCAGGGTGCAGGAGCAGGGGGGAGGGGGACAACCTGACATTAGCCCCCTTCTTCCCCCCTCCATCTCCGCACACCAAGCAGGAGGGGAAGAAGGGCAGAAGCAGCACATGGCAGTGGGGGGAGGGACAACTGAACTGCCAGCAACTGATAGCCTGCTGGGTGGCTGCTGCACAGGGAACTTAGGAGAGCGGGGAGCTGATGGGGGGTGGGGGGGCTGCCGGTCCACATTGGTTCCAAGCCCCCACCAGCTCGTTGCAATGGGCTGCTCTTCCTGCAAGCAGTAGACAAAGCAGGCGGCTGCCGAACGACAGTATAAGGGAGCATTGCACAACTTTAAACAAGCAAGTTCCCTAATTGATCAGCAACGAAACAAGGTTAACCAGGACGACTTTAAGTGAGGAGTTACTGTAACTGAAAGAAATTTCTGATGTATTTTATCTGATATTTTTAGAAATTAAATGAAGCTTTTTGACTTAGATTATGGGACAGGCCAAGAGCCCTTATAAAATGGATTAAGAGAGAAGGTTCTGATCTTAAAGTCTGTGAGAAGACATCTGAACTCCAGTGACTACTTGATCTTGTTCTTGCTTTAGTTTGTTCGCCTGGCTTTTATGGGCATCATTGCAGTCAAGCATGTCCTCCGTGTGTGCACAGCAGTGGGCCTTGTCACCATGTCACTGGACGTTGTGATTGTTTGCCTGGGTTCTTTGGCTCACTCTGCAACCAAGGTACTGATCCTAAGATATTCTCATGCCTACTTTTTCCTACGTTTATATGCAAGTGACTCTGCAGCAAAAACTCTTACAGACTGCTTTCAAGTTACCTGCTTTGTTTTTCAATCTCAGCAGTTTAGATCACAAGAAATTGTTTTACTTCACAGGCAAAATGCAAATGGGTACTTAGTCATCTTTTTGTAAATATGTTGTACTTTGACATGCATAAATAAAACAGCTCTGCAGCTCAGTATTTAAGCGCATATAAAATGTGACAATCTGTAAATAAGTCTGCTGTTCAACCATATCATTTTCCTTCTGTTAATCCTAGCATATCCTAAAGGTATATGATGACACTTTCTAGTACACTTTTTAAACGTAAGAGGCACACATCAGTTAATATAGATATAAAGGCCAACGTACTGAAACTTGGGTACTTAAATCTAAATATAGGGCCAGATAATTCATGCGACCCTTCTTGGCAGTGAACGGCACCTGGTTCCGTGAATGGTGGTATTGAAATCAGGTATTACTGAACACAAGTAAGGGAGGCAGGAAATTTGTTCCAGAGGCACTTAAATAAAAGAGGCTTGATTTTTCAGAAGTGCAGAGTGACCCCAGCTCCCATTAAAGTTGACCTCTGAGCACCTTTACAAATCCAGCCACTCTTATTTATCTGCCTAATTTAGGCATTGATGTTTGAAAATGTTGGCCTCAATTTCTTAGTTGTATCCTACACCACCTGCAAAGTCACTGCCATGTTGTGCTGGACTTGGTTTATTGCCTGCTTCTATGAGTATTTTCTACATATAGATTTAATAGAGATTACTCTTAATGGCTACTGCTCTGGTTAAGTTGCAGGCCTTGTAAAAAATTGAACTAACACTTTTTAATTACCTTTCAGTGAGTTACAAATTACAGACAGTACTTATGCAAAATATTACACACACATTAAATATGACTCTGTTCTCTTTTCCCTATGCTCTATATTCAGCTAATCAGTGTGCCAGCTGATATATTAGAATAAACATACTTCAGTGAATTTGTCCGTTTTTTGTGAAAAGTTAGCCAAATTTCAAAGTGTAGACCTGGGCTAATTAGCTGGTTAAGAAAACCCTATTTTATTTTTGCTGAGCTGTTGAGTACTTCTGGATTTACTTTGAAATGTTGATCTATCCAGCAGAATTACTTTAAAATATTAATGTCCTAATTACAATCCAATTGTGTTGCAGTTTGTCCAAATGAGTTACCATGTAACTTTATATTTCTAAAAAGAAGAATGCTATTTATCACATATTATCACTCTGCATTGACCCTTTTCTAGCTATCAGAGCATTTTTCCATGGTAACACGTACCTACAGTACGCTCTGTAACATCAGAAATTCCATGAATCGACACAGTTTTGCTTAGAATTCTAAGCAGCAAGCAACTGAGCAGCTGTTCTTATAAATATTTTTCATCATCATGTAGCAAATTGGATTGATGATACATTACGGCTGCCAGAACACACCTGACATCTCAGTGGGACTCTTAGTCCCACTTCAGAGCTTTTATGACTAATTAACATCACAGTCAGGGTTGTTCTACCCGGACAATACTTGCATATAGAAGCATTAGTAGTCCTTATTTCAGAGCTGTATTTGAAAATATCTTGAAGCTAATAATAAATGTTTGTTTGGTGCGAAGCACGGGAAAGGAGAGTCGTCATATTAGATCATAACCAGGTTTCCAAGCCTAAGAAGAGCAATCATGTTTGCAAAATAGTTCTTCTACTCTTTCTCCATTAACATCCTCTAGCACATCGTACTAGTGTCTGAGCTGGAGGAAAGACAAGCAGATGCTCTCACAACCCCACCGCTAGCCTCTATCTCCTGTAACCCAAAGTTTCACCTGTGTGATGTCTAGCCCGTTGTCTGTGTCAGCGTCAGAATTAGTATCACAAATCTATTCTCAGGCATTGGTGTTCCATATTGCAGAGTAAATCAACTACATTTTTAAGTCAGCTTTTTGAGAACTGTTATTTAATTTAAAAAAATTCAGCTTTCATTTAAGTGGTGCTATCTATTTCCATCTTAAAGATGCAATAAAAATATTAAATTGAAGTAGTAGGAATAGAGCATGGAATGGAATATTGGGACAGAACACAGGCTGACAGAGCCTTTTAGTTCTTTCTGTGGCTTGCTGGTTTTTCTAACTTTTTTCTTCTTCTTTGTTCCATGTAGTTTTATCTCTTTTCATTTAGAGGACTATTCTGTTTAGTACATAATTTGAAAGTCAGCTTTATCCTTCTTGGAGATAAGTCTGTAGCTAGACTATACGCTATTGTCCTCTTCACCATTCTTAGGTTTCTGTTGCAGTACGGGTAGAGGATGGTATACTGTATAAGAGCAAATGAATCACAGCTCAGGATTTCAATCTGCAACTGATTCACATTCAGAATAGATTGAGGTCATCTGCAGTGAATGCATATAAGAAAGCGAGAATAGTTGAAATGGTAAAATAGTTGAATAATTCAGAGAAGGGCCTTTTGGACACCACTATTATTTACAAGGATAGAAGTCCAGTTCTGGTGGTTACATTCTTCACAGAGATGGACTGTGTTTTCTCTTGTTTTGAAAAGACATCTGTTTTTGTCAGGGAGCACAGCTAATAAAAACCCAACAATTCATTCATTGTGGAGAATAAGACAAATACTGAGTAAAGCTTTCCATCAATTTTAATGTTAAAGATTTTCTATAATTTTGTAGGAGGTTAAAGACATACCTATCTATTCATTTTTATATTTCTTTGCCTGCACTGCAGAGAAAAATCAGACATAGCTTTTTTCCCATCTTCTTGAGTAAACTGCACTAGGTAAACCTATAGGAATAGTTTGCTTTGCTTTAAATTATAGTATACCTCTTTTAATAAAGCACATACAGGCATATTTAAGACTTTTGTTGTGATCCATTGATAAACATGATTATTTTTTATAATTTTATCATAATGGTAAAACTTACCTTACAGTGATGGCTGCGCTTGTAGATAGCTAGCTAGATAGATACTGACTGAAATAAGCCTGAATTTTCAGCAGTAGCATTTGTGCTTCTTTGTGGCAGATGTCTTTCTCCAGGCTTACATGGTGTAAATATTCAGGCTTTCTTGGCTTACCATGCCTTTCTGTTATCCTCCTACTGCCTGATTCTGCAGGGTGCTGAGGGTCCCAACTCCCATTGACTTTGCTGAGGGTTGGGAAGCTCAGGGGAGATTTTCAGAAGTGCCTAAAGGATTTAGAAGCACGAGTTCTGTCTCTCCCGCCTCATGACCTCATGGGATCAGACCTCCAAGCAAAGTAAAACTGGCTATTGCATAGCCACTACTGTCATGTTGAGATTTGCAGGATTTAATGCAGTGTTATTGTCACATCTCTTATATCCTGAAAATAATTTTACATTTCTTCACACGTATGTGCCTAGTTATACAGCTCGTGATCTTGTAAAGGGGGATTGTATATTATAGGCAAACTCCCTGCTGGTTTGTAGGCTGCTGTGCATCCCAATATGAGAGACTTACACTCTATGCATTAATGACTTCAGATGCACAGGTTGTGTACCATTCCACCGAAGACATCAGTGCCAGGTTAAAAAGAAATGTTTTCAATTCCCCATAATATGCATCACATTAATGGGATTCCCGTTCTTGGGCCAGGGAGGCAGAGCACAGATAATTGGTGTGTCAATAACGTCCAGTGCTCTGCTGAAAGTTGTGTAGTGTTGTTCTTCAGTGTTCCAAAGATTTATTCACAGAAAACTTGCAGTAGTATGCAGAGCAGACAGATGTAGTTAGCTCCTCAGTGTAGCTTCCAGCTATATTCAGTCCACATTCCTGGATCTCAACGTGAATAAGTCTAGCCTTCTTGAGACTATTTTTGCTAGGAGATCCCACCATTACGACATTTTTTCTGGTATTCAGCATAAATTATTCCTTTCCTTAATTTAATCCCAATCATTGTAGAATCAAAGAAAGGACTTCAAGAGGTCTTCCCATGCTGAAGCAGGACCAAGTATACTGAGATTGTCCTTGACAGATGTATGTCTGGTTATAATCCCTTGTGCCACTTTAACAGTCCCATTCCTTCTTTGGAATTTTCTTCCCTCTATAAGCATCATTTGGCCAAGTCCTTAAATCAGTCCTTGTGCTCCCTCAATTATGTCTCTGAATTCCCTTCAATTCGTTGTTCTCTTTCTGGTACTACGGTGCCTGCAATTGATTGGGCTACCTGCTCCCTTTCTTTAATTTCTTTGTTATTGTAATCTTAGGAGTTACTGGTAACCTGTTCAATCAGAAATATGGGTCTTGAGGTGCCTATGTTACAAGAACATGTTTTATATTCAGAATGTTGCCAGCCAAAATGAACTTGGTTAGCTTCTTTCTTTTAGGGTTGTTTTACTCAGAGTTGTCCCTGTTTGACTTGCATCCTTTCTAGGACAGGTGAATATCATTATTACCTTTAATCAGTAATCGCTAGACATTAAGTCATATTATTTCCTAACACTTGTGCCTTGTGTTTCTACAGTGTGTGCCGGTGGAAGGTATGGGAAGAACTGTGCTGAGGTCTGTCAATGTACCAGCAATGGCACATGCAATCCTATTGATGGAACTTGTCAATGTTTTCCAGGGTGGATTGGGAAAGATTGCTCTCAGAGTAAGCAAAATTTTGTTTTTTACATCTCTTATTTTAAGTTTATTTGAGTTTTAAGTGCTCTAAAGTTAAGGACAAAAATGATATTTCCAGGGAAATCCCTAAAGTGTTCTAGCAGCCAGTGCTTTATTCTCTTTATAGCTTATTTCTTTTAATTAATCTGTTAGCTTTGGCTTGAATTAGTGTCTGCATTTGGAATTTGCATGGATAGTTATTGGCTCCTATGATTGTATTGCAAGGTCACAAGCTCTTCTCAGTAAAGAAAGATCCATGCTCCCTTTTCATTTCTAGTTGAATTCCATTTTTAATCACTTTTTACCTATTATATGAGAAATTATTAGCCAATAAATGTTTTCAGGTACCAGGCCCACACAATTGAGAAATTCAGAAGATGATATATTCATATTAAATGTAATTTAATTGTAAAAGGCAATGTAGGTTTGAAGGGATGCATGGCTTCTTGCTGAAAATTGCCCAGTAGAAGATTGACATTTGCTGATCCCAAAGTGTCATTTCCTGAACATGTTCATTAATTGAAGACAGATCACAGTGGGAAGCAATATCCTATCATTCCGAAATGTTACTTCATATTCAGGATACAACTAGCATATTAGACAGCATTCAGAATAAAATATATTAAACTTCGTGTGATAAAGTATGAATCGGATAAAAACAGATGGCTGTAATTTTGCTTTTATTGTGTGTCTTCCACAGGCAGAATATTGCTGTCACTCAAAAAATAAAAAAGGTTGTAAACTCCATGGATTGTTCATTATATTTAACCATGTAATCGGGAAATGACTGTTAGCATCTGTTAACCTTGGAAAAAATTGGGTTTTTTGCTTGCTGAGTGGGGCCTGATGGTTTCTTCGGGGTTAGAAAATGTGAAAGTTACCTATATGAACTTGGCATTCTAGTTGGTGTAGTTCTAGGGATGTTTACTGCAATCATTGAAGTCAATAGGTAAACTCTTCCACAAAGAAATGGGATCAGACCGCTCAAACACCGAGAGTTACTTGGGGCAGCTGAGAGGGGGAGCTGCAAAGGAGACGGTTGTGGCTCCTGGATCCCAAAGCCAGTTCCAAAGCAGCTGGAGAAGCGTGCAAGTCTCCTCCCACAAAGGCAATGTAGCTAGATGGGCACTTCTGCTGGGTTCTAGTGTGAATACCTAGGACCAGATCCACCCCTAACTTGCACCTTGTGAATTCAGTGATCTTTTCTGTGGTTTAAGTCATCTTTCCTGTATATCCTGGCCACCAACTTAGGCAGGTCTTTATTTACCTTCCAAGCTGATGCCAGTGGAATTTCATGGGCTGGCTAGCACATGCAGATTTGTGTACAACATATGTGGCAACATGGCTAACTCCACAAACCCTAACACAGCCGTTGTATCCCTCTCTCACAAACTGAGCACCCACAACACTCCCATATCAGGCAGCGTGGAAATGTTCACCACTGCTGTATATTCAGGTTGCCTGTGAACTATTTCTTGCCTTATAAATTCATGTCTTCAGTATGAAGGAATGGAAAGGGACTTGTTTTTTCTTGGAAAGGCAGCAAAAATATAGGTGTTATGCTGAAGGGTTATTAACTGGTTGGATCTTTTTATCTGGTACTAATAACTATGTGACTTACTGCAGTTGCAGGAAGAAGCTTAACATGCTAAGTTTTGAAAAAGCATTAGCATACTTGAAGATCTTAATTTATCTAAAAAAAAATCCTCATCAACATAAACAATCGGATGTTATGGATTTG
Organism: Dermochelys coriacea; assembly: GCF_009764565.3. Taxonomy (NCBI): domain Eukaryota; kingdom Metazoa; phylum Chordata; order Testudines; family Dermochelyidae; genus Dermochelys; species Dermochelys coriacea. The sequence goes on along the minus strand of NC_050077.1, from coordinate 80,083,940 downwards.
AATTTACACTTCGCGTTCTTTACTTTTTTACAACATTTTGGTACTGCTCTGTAGTACAGACTAAGTCAGTAGTTTTAGTACTTGATTGCAAATCAAATGTAAACCATAAATAGCTATGTTGTGTTATGCAGGATGCCAGAATGTGAAAGAGAAAATTAAATTATTTTCGTATTTTAAACTCTGTCTAAATTAACTCGACAGATAAAGCCAGTGAGGCAATAAGATTGAATAGAATATTTAGAGCAATATGCTGTCTGGATCATCTATCCATCTGCGATATTCAGACCACTGTAGCACCTCACAACTTTAATGTGTTTCTCCTCAGAACACACCTGTGAGGTAGGGCAGTGCTGTTATCCCCATTGCACGGATAGGAAACTGAGGCACAGAGAAACTAAGTGACTTGCCAATGGTCACACATGAAGCCTATGGCAGGACAGGGGATTGAACCAGTGGCTCCAAAGTTCTAGACTAGTGCCCCTGCACATATGGATCAAAAACCTTGAACCTACAAATTGACCTGGCTGATGGACCAGTGTACCAATGTGTAGCGCCACTGATTTCACTGAGGTGCTCCACAGGTCTAAGGGTCTACCAGCATGAATCAGGTTTCAGAGTAGCAGCCGTGTTAGTCTGTATTCGCAAAAAGAAAAGGAGTACCCGTGGCACCTTAGAGACTAACAAATTTATTAGAGCATAAGCTTTCGTGAGCTACAGAAGTGAGCTGTAGCTCACGAAAGCTTATGCTCTAATAAATTTGTTAGTCTCCAGCATGAATCAGGTTGCAGCATGTGGGCCTAAATTTGCAGGTTTTCCTTGGTTTGAAGCTAATTGCTGTTGTCACACAATCCCTGTATTGGAAAGTAAGCTCTGCAGTGTGTAGGAGACTGTCTTTGTATCTTTGTGCAGCACCAAGCATGTTGTGATCACTTAACAACCATCAGTAATGATCACCTATTAGTCCGAGTTATTAATTGCGCATTCTCTCTCTCTTTGTAGCTTGTCCAGCAGGTTTTTGGGGACCAGATTGCGTTCACACGTGCAACTGCCACAACGGAGCAATGTGCAGCCCTTACGATGGAGAATGTAGATGTACTGCTGGCTGGACTGGGCTCTACTGTACTCAGCGTAAGGCTTTTAGAGACCCTGTTCACTTGGCGGTGAATCTACCAGAGTACATGCTGCCACCTTGTGTCAGTTCCGAGCATTTCAACACTATGTGTGTATACACATGCTAACATCTGCAAATGTTTTTATCTTATCGCACACAAGAAAGGCCCATCGGTATTGAAGATCCATAATGAAAGGATACTAGTCACATAGTTTTGTGACTTGTTTTCATATTTGCACAGGCTGTAAGTAAGATCCAGGCCTTTAAATGCCCAGACACCGAGGGCCTAGTCCAGACAAAAATACAGCAGGCTTCTTGACCTGTCAAGGCCAGGTTTCAAGCCTTGAGCAGGCTCCTGTAAGAGAGAAGGTGGAATTTTGGAGGGCATGCAAGAAGCTCCCTTCATTTACAAATAACTGATTGATTTGTAGCCTTTAAGATAATTTCTTTCTGTAACCATCTTCTTTTACTCTTTAAAAGTACAGTTTATATAGATGGTCAGGTTTTCTTTTGAATCACTAAAGAGGCAATTCTGAAAGATGTGGGGAAACACTGTCCAAGAACATTGACTGGAGGTTCCTCTCTGCATTTAGAGTAACAAAAAATATTATTAAAAATATGTAGACCTTAAAACACTTTGTACTCTTAATGCTACTGAGTTTATGTTTGTGTGTTTCTGATTCTTTCCTTGTTCTTATTTTTGACAGGTTGCCCAGCGGCCTTTTATGGAAGAAATTGTGCCAATGTTTGTCAGTGTCAGAACGGAGCAGATTGTGACCACATCACTGGGCAATGCACATGCAGAACTGGATTTACGGGCAAACAGTGTGAGCAAAGTAAGCAGCAATGTTTCTTCATTTTCCAAGGTGTCCTCCTGAGGTGTTTTTCCCTTTAGAATCTTGGTGGAAATTATAGACTTGGTACTGCTCTCAATTCAACTTGAAAGAGGTTTGCTGTAATGAACGTATTCCCTGAATGTCTTTGAAAAACTGGGAAATATTCAGGCTAATCACTAATCTTCTCTTTGTTTTCTGCTATAGTTTGTCAGGTTTAAAGGAATGGAACACAGATTTATCTCCCAAATAGAAATCAATACAGAATTACAGGCTTCATGGAGCGTCTCTGCCTTTGGGTTCTAACAGTGCCAGGTTTCCTGGATCTTTATCTGTCTTGGGGTTCTAACTTGTTACTGGGCAGTCAGTAACAAATCATGCTTTTTTTTGACAAAATGCTTGCTAAGTAGCAAAATATGGAATAATCTGATGTTTCCAAATATAATGCTTTTTAAAATTAAAATATTCGTAAGTCATGAGATGGAAGAGGCCTGTGAATTCATGGAATATGTCCTCATGACAGTGCAGGGTAGAGTCAGTTTCTGGAGGCAGGGCTTTCAGATATTAAACTGATACTGCGCTTGGTCCTCTGAGGCATTTCAGCCTGTTTGTGGGATGGTGGAACAGTACAGCGAATTCAGTGTAAAACAGACAGCAGGATGAAAAAGGAGTGGGGTGGGGTGGGGCAGTCCTTCCTAATAAGAAGCTACTGGCATGTGCTCAAATTTGTGTTCAATGATTTTTGCCTCCTTTGCTCTTCGATGTTATCTCAACAAGTTGTATATCTCACCTCAGTACACAGAGCATTTGCTGCAGAGCTCCTGTTAGCACTAATACAAATAAAGTGACAAATGTTCAAAACCCCATGCAACAGCTGCATCCACAGTTTTGCATGCAAATCAGCTAGTTAGACATGCAGTCAGGAAGCTGTACATGCAAATGTGAAGTATTGCAGACCTAGTGGTCATGTGCTCATTGACCTTTGGAATGTGTACATCGTTCCTAGATAACCCTTGTCTTTCAGAATTACATGGACTGCAGCGTGCTTTGCTTGCCACACATTTCATGCTAAGGAAAGCAAAGAACGCAGGCTCTCCTTAGCCATGGGGGAGCAAAGAGCAGTTAAAACAGAAATGTCCCATTTATGAACCTTACAAATGACCATCTTTGCATCCCAAGGAATGATGGGATGTCAAGACAAAACCTGATTGGCAAAGCTGGCTCTGAACCATTCGATGATATCCCAGCTGTAGCCATCAGGAGGGCCTCGCTGCCCAAGCAGCTGATTCACACAAAAGAGTTTTAAGAAACAGGAGGAGGCCTGTCAAAAAGAGACATTTCTATTTATATCACTGCCTTCCTTCCTTAGGGATTTCTATAGCACCCGTCGCCCTCTATAACACCTACCGTCACCCTTGCATCGAAGCATTTTAACCAGTCTTTTCTGATTTAGATGCTGTGGGGGAAATTTTTAAAGATACACAGGACAGTTAGGCCCCTGACTCTCACTGAAAGTCAATGGGAGCTGGGCACCTAGGTCCCTTTTATGCCTTTGAAAAATCTCCCTCTAGTGAGCTGCTAGCACTGCAGTTTCGGGGAATTCTTTACTACCACTAAGGGGTGTTCACTGTGCATCACCCTATCACTGCCCCATACCTGCGGATATCACAGCTACAATGCACTAGCCCCTGCTTGGGCAGCAGGAATCTTAGTCACCCTCTGACTTCCGAAACCAATATGGTATTACAGCAGCTAGAGGCTAGAGATTAATTTTAGGCACAGACTTGGGCAAGGGGTAGTGTATGAGCAGCCCCAGGTGGCATCGTGACTCAAGGACAGCTCTCTGAGTAGCAAGTCCTCCCATGCTTTCTCCTTGCTTCCAAGTCCATGGATTAGTAATTTATTCCTGGTGTATATTCTTGCTAGCAAGAACTTGACTGCTCAGTTATGCTGTCCAGCAATTGAGATCTGGGTGGGAAGGAGCAACACGACTCTGTCCGCTCCCTTCCCCTTCCTACCTGGGGAGGTGACAAGCAGAGAAGTAGCCTCCCTTACTCCCATGTGCCTGGACCCAAGGTCCAAGTAGCCCACTTTGGGGATTTTTGCTCCTTGGTCTGAGTCAGAATGGAATCTAACTGAGCCATGGAGCCTTACATTCTGTTTTTGCTGCTGTTATTTCTGCTGTGCCATCGGCCTGAACCTGAGGAAAGTTTAGCTTTTAAGGTGAAAATAGATCAAATGGACAATAGCTTCTTACCAGTAGCTAAAGTAAGTGCATGGCATTTTTGGAAGGATGTGCATTTAACTAGAGTAGTGAGTGGTGTTTAACAATGGAATTAAATTACTTTGCAAGGATGCTGGCATTTGTGATTGTAATTGCTGTCAATTTCTTCCTGGCTTATTTAATACTGAGGCCCAAACAACTTCTAACAAAGAATAGCGTAGTGGTACTGCATGTGTTGTACTTGAATAATTACCAGCTTGTCTAATGTGGTAAATCAAAAGAGAATTCCCACACGCTTATTTGAGTTCCAAATATAGGGTGAAATCTAGCTCAACTTCCTCATAACATTAGTCCAATTGATTTCTTTGCTTGCATACTGGTGTATGCCTAGCCGATATTATAAAGACAAGATGGGTGAGTGTAGCGATGTGCGACTCACCGGCGCAGCACCTCCTGCTGGTCTCCTGGGAATTAGCTCCTTCCAGCCTTCGGCATGCGCTCTGCAGACCGATGTCTTGCCTGCTGCTGGCCCCGTGTCCCTCCCAGACCCTGGTGCCCCTTACCCTGTGGTTCTGCCCTCTTCAGTACCCCCCACTCTGGGTCTCCCCTCCCAGGGGAACCCCCAACCCTCTAAACCCACCTTGCCTCAGTGGCTACTGCCAGTCATCATCTAGCCCCCGCTCACTGGGGCAGACTGTAGTGTAATGGCCACTCACCATTGGCAAGGGGTTAGGACCTGCTGCCTTTGCCTATCTCTGGGCTGTCCCTCTGCAGCCCCTGTACCTTTTCATAGGCCTTCACCAAGGCCTGCAGCCTGAGGGTTTACCAGGCTGGAGCTCCCCAGTTCCCTCTGCCCTTCCCCGGCACTGCTCCGCCTCAGGTACCTTGCTCCCAAGCAGCTCACCCTTCCCACTCCAGGGCTAGAGTGAGACTCCCACAGCTCCTGGCCCTCAGCCCTCTTATAGGGCCAGCTGTGGCTGCCTTCCCAAGTAGCCTACCCTGATGGTTCCTGGGGGCAGCCCTTTTCCAGGGCTGTTTTAACTCCTTCGGGGTGGAGTGGGGTGACCGCCCCGCTACAGTGAGGCAATATCTTTTATTGGACCAGCTTCTGTTGGTGAGAGAGACAAGCTTTTGAGCTTGCACAGAGCTCTGCTTCAGGTGATGTTACATTTCTGCCAGAATTGCAAATAGAAGCTCACAGAAATAATTTTCTAGGATTTTAAGTATGTGTTCTTTTATTCAACCTTTTAGATATATGTGTATATATTGATGCAATGCATTAATATGTTTGCTTGTATGTGCATGCAAGGACATGTGTGTGTCTGTGTAACTGGTTTGCTCAATATGTTCAGTTAGAGATTGTGTACAAGACTCATAGATTCATAGATACTAAGGTCAGAAGGGACCATTCTGATCATCTAGTCCGACCTTCTGCACAGCGCAGACCACAGAATCTCACCCACCCACTCCTACGAAAAACCTCACCTATGTCTGAGCTATTGAAGTCCTTAAATCATGGTTTAAAGACTTCAAGGAGCAGAGAAGCCTCCCTCAAGTCACCCATGCCCCATGCTACTGAGGAAGGCGAAAAACCTCCAGGGCCTCTTCCAATCTGCCCTGGAGGAAAATTCCTTCCCAACCCCAAATATGGCAATCAGCTAAACCCTCAGCATATGGGCAAGATTCACCAGCCGGATACTACAGAAAATTCTTTCCTGGGTAACTCAGATCCCATCCATCTAATATCCCATCTCAGGGGATTAGTCCTATTTACCCTGAATATTTAAAGATCAATTACTTACCAAAATCCCATCATACCATGTCCTCCATAAATTTATCAAGTAGAATCTTAAAACCAGATAGATCTTCTGCCCCCACTGCTTCCCTTGGAAGGCTATTCCAAAACTTCACAAGACGCTCATTAGCATGTTAGTTGTGCATTTGTATGCACACTTATTGCCACTGTGTATGCAATAGGAACATAACCACATAGGAAATTCCGTACCGGAACAGACTAGTGGTCTGTTCAATCCAGCATCCTGCCACCAACAGTGGCCAGTACCAGATGCTGCAGATCCCTATTTATGGGATAACCTGCCTTCACTGAAGGCTTCCTTCTCTCCCATTAGTTGGAGCTTGCCTTATGCCCTGAAACCTAAGGGTTTCTGATGCTTCCCAAACTCGTTTTTATTTTTAGTATTTACAATCACTCTCCATATTCTTGATATCCTTATGAAAGGGTAAACTTTCTTGGAAACCAGCTACGATCGGACACAGTAATTGAAGCATACAAATCCAAATAACCTTTTTGTGCCTCATTCTGAAAACCTAGCCTTTAAATTGATATAAAACTGCACTAATTAGAACAATTTTATTTTTCTCATCTAGGAATTTGCATGCATAATAAGAGAGAGAAACAATTGTATAACTTATTAAATATGTAACGAATCATTATACAGATACTGGCTAATATTCAATACTTAATATTAACGTTTGGCTACAAGATGTTACTTATCTAAGGTTGACACTGGAAAAATACCACAATGCTGTGCCACTTGTTCATAGTAAAATATAGGAAGTCCTATCTTAAAACCAGTAACATTTATTATTGAGAAACATAGCAATTGTATATGTATTCAATAATGTACCTTCTCTATAAAGTAGTAGGAGTTGCCAGAACTCGTTTACGGGCTTTCTTTCAATTTGTTGTTGAATGTTGCCTGAAGAAGCATAATAAGCTGCCTACAGATTTATTGTAATAGGCCATCATGGTAATTGTATGAATAAATTTCTCAGTTAGACATTCAATCATTTTGTCTGTGATAGAAATACAGGAAGTCTAATATCGTATAAGCAAAGCAAAGCAAACCATTCAAATGCTCAATTTTGTAATTCCATCTGCACTATTCTGTTTATCTTTTGGTATTAGTGGAGGTAATTATGAATGTATGTGGTGTTTTAGTAAAAATCTATTGGGTTCTTATAAATATACATTAAAAATCACATTTGCAACTCTTCTGGAAAAGTTCTACAGAATCTAATGCCGAATGATAACCTCTGTCTAGAATTTTTGAACATCTTCTGAAATTCTGTAGAATGGACCTTATTCTCTATTAAATTCTGTGGGCATTTAATGCAATTGTTAGGGAAATTTTTTCATTTCTGTAGAACCCTATCAATTTCTTTTCCATAAAGTCCTATCAGACTATTCCAGAAGGAGAATTAAAACCCACTGACTAGCACACCAGGCTGTTTGTTTGTTTATTTGTTTGTGTTACCATAGCCCCTAGGAGTCCTAGTCATGCACCAGAATCCCAGTGTGCTAGGCAGTGTACAAACACAGAACAAAAAGACAGACCCTACTCCAAAGAGCTTACAATCCTAAATATAAGACCAGAGACAATGGGTGGATACAGACGGGCAGCGTTGTACAAGTGAACAATAAATAAAGAATATTTACCTTCTGGATTAAAATATTAATCTGAATGCTGTGGGTGAAATCCTGGCCCCATTGATGTCAAGCTTGATTTCCCCCTTTCTTGATAAAAGTAATAAGGTTCTCTCCAATCCTTTTATTTGAATTTACAGAGTGTCCACCTGGATCATTTGGATATGGTTGCAAACAGCTATGCGAATGCATGAATAATGCTACATGTGATCATGTCACTGGTACATGCTACTGTAGTCCAGGCTTCAAAGGAATCAGGTGCGATCAAGGTATGGTGAAATTCTGTGTGCTTTAAAAAAAAAGTACTTTCTTAAAAAATAAACCTTGAAATATGACTTGTGCTAGTCAATTTACAGTGTGTTATGAATTATTTTTAACAGCGGCTCTTATGATGGAAGAATTAAATCCCTATACTAAAATTAGTCCCGCTCTTGGATCAGAGAGGCACTCAGTGGGAGCAATCACTGGAATTATTATTCTCCTTCTAATTATTATGGTTTTGCTGGCACTATTTGTGTGGTATCGACGGAAACAGAAGGAGAAGGGGCATGACATGCCAAGTGTATCTTACACTCCAGCCATGAGGATGACTAATACCGATTACTCACTTTCTGGTAAGGGTCTTTTTATGTTAATCAAATGGAGATTTACATTACTCTCACTTGGAAAAAATGAGTTTGTTGTGTACAATGTGCAGCACTTTGCTTCAGGAATAATTGTACCTATTGTCTTCCTCCAAATGCTGTGAGCTTTTACACTCACTAAGGGATTGGGGGGCACGCCCAACACACAGCTTGATATCAACTAGCTAGCGTATGAAAAAATAACTATAGTATACTGCCTGGTACCATGGCATGATGTGTGCAGTGTTTAATATATAGGACCCAGTCCTGCAGCCCTTATGTGGACTGCATTCCCCATTGAAGTCAATCGGAGTTTCCCCTGCAAGGAGCTGCAGGATCCAGGTTATTAAAGTGAGGAACGGGATGACTGTGTTAATTGTGGGATTTTTATCTGACAGTGGCATCTTCTGTTTTGGGAGGGAAGATCTTCCCCCTCCCAATTAGTTACACCACCTTCTCCGCAGCCCCTGCCTGCTGTCCTCTTACCAGCTGATGAAGATGGGGGAGAGAAAAACCAAGCTCTTGTTATGGTGTAAAGTCAGCTTTAACAGTAGCTGGGCAGACGTGCTCATTTGTTTTCTTTATCTCCCGTAGTTGGAGGAAGCTCTTCTTCATGGCTTGGCTAGGTTTTGGAGAAATTTACCTTCTCTTTAGTGACCTTTTCCCCCTCTTGGTTCTTCCTTCACTAATATAGAGTAGGATGCTCCATGGTGAATTCTCTGCTGGGAGATTGTATCTTGCCCCCCTGTAGGGAGCTCCCTATAAGCATTAGCGCTCTAGCTGTGGTTTGTCCCTTAAATGGCCGAGTGACTGGAGCTCCTGTTCTTGAGGTGAACAGAGGCTTCAGGACCTGGGGGAGATAGAGGTAGCACATGTATTTTCACAAGTCCTGCTACTCATTGCTGTGTCAGACTTGCGGTAGCCACGCTGGCTACATGGAGAAATCATGCCCTGTGTGAAAGGAATTCTTTTGGGTGTGAATTGCTGCCAGTTTGGGGTCAGAACTGACTATGAAGGACATGGAAGGAGGCCTGTCTGTGTCCAACAAAGTCTGAGCTGGTCAGACTCACTCACAGCTTGGATGTGTTCAGGTGCTGGGTTCTACAAAGGCATCAAGACTTCGGATCTGATGGCATGTGCATGCTTTGCTATCCTAGAATCATAGGGTTAGAAGGGACCACAAGGGTCATCTAGTGTAACCCCCAAAGATGAGACGGGATGATATGCAGCATCTCAGACTTTGGCTTTCATCCACTCAGTCTGAGCTCTTATCTGGTCCACCTAGCCCTCCTCACCTGGTAGCTACAAGATAAAATCCGCCAGCAATAGTCCTCTGATCCCCTCTCCCTACCTCCCTTGTTGGATTTTAGTCACAACGGACACATCTCTCTGACTGAGCTGCCTATTTGTGTAAAATGTAGTGTGGGACAGTTGCCAAAGAGGGCTCCCCTGACCATCAGGCCAGAGACCAGCACAGTTTGGCATGCAATTTGCCACTTCAATAGAATTGGAAGAGCCAAGCTGTGAACCCCCGATAAGACAAGTGTTGCAGCTGTGGAGCTGACGGTCAATAGGAATGAAGTCAAAGCCAGCCAACCCTCCCCCAAGTGGGGAGGAACATTCTGATCCTCTCGGCCGTTCATTTTCTTTCAAGTCGGTTTTAATTTCTTTACAAAGCTTCATCAACTTAATATATATGTTTGCTTTTATAATGAATGGCACCCAGTATGTGCAAGAGGCACATTGGAAAATGGAGGAATATTGCTGTAGTTTTGAATTGCTGGGCAGAGCTTGTCCAGCCAGACAGGGGAGTGAGAATTGCCCCAGTTCCCTTTCCTCTTTGATTTGCTGCAAACGGAGAACTCCTCAGTTAAACCTGATGGCCTCCCAGTCGGACGTTCTTCATCAAGTCAAAAGATCTGCTAGTGCTGGGAGCGGACACTGCCTCTCTCTCCCCAGCACGGTACACAACAGACCACTCCTCTGCCCGTGCCACATAGACAGAGCCGTTAAGATTGTGGCAGCCCAGGACTAGCCCAGGAGGCCTTGCTCTCTCAGGCTGCTGGATCTCTTTAGACCACATTCTTCATCCCCCCCCCAACTTGTAACTTTCCATCCCAGGACTCATTATGGCCTTGTCACTTGTACCTGTTGGCCTAGCTCTTGAGCAGCTGTACATGCAGAGGGAAAGGGTCATCGGGATGGGTGACTTCCAGGCCTCTGCACAAATACATGGGCTCTACATTTTCCACATGCTGCAGCATCTGGGACACCGTCAGGACCTGCTGCAAAGATAGAAAATAAATCCTTTTACATGTGACATTTGTGCCCTGTTCCAGGGTGGCCCAGTTACAGGCTGACCTGCCAGCTCTTTGTTCTTCCAAGTAGCTGATGCTGGGGCTCGGTGTCATTGTCTAGGCTTCCCTAGAGAGACACTGGATAATAATTACTTTAGTTCTTCCAAGTCCATCTCATCCTGTCTGGGGGAAGCTAGAGCTGGGGGTTTTTAGGTTTGGGTCTGGATTTGGGTGTGTTTGAATTTTTCCTTTATATGATTTTTTTGACAATAGAATTGTTATTGCGGAGGAACCTGTAACTGAGCAGGGTCAGCCAATCCTTTTCACTAGGGTCATAAGAACAGTGCTTCCCCCCCATCTCCACGTGCTGGTAGGAAGATGTACCATGTTGTCTGACCTGGCTATTCTATCCGCTCTCTTTGTGCAAATCTTCTGTTGGTGTCAAAAATAGTTCTGCAGAGCTGGTCTTCGTTTTCGTAGGGCCTGATGTGAAGTAACACGTGGGGACTCCATGCAACTCCCTGCCCAGTTACTACTGGGCCCATCAACTCCTCCCCCAGCTGTCTTCTGCTTGTCTGTAACTCCCTGATCTTTGACCCCTTCCCTCACCTATTTGGGATGCTCAGCAGCCTCTGCTGCCTACTCCTTCTATAGCCCAGGAAGCCAGGAGGTGGAGCACAGAGAAGGAAATAGGGGCCTAGAGAGTCAGACAGGAGCACAGTTAGGGAAGGCTGGTTGGAGGGTTGGGGTGTGTATGATGGGAAGGGAACGGCGAACCTTGAGGTTCTCTAGTGCCACCACTCATGTCACAGACACCTCAGGCTGACACTGGAATTCTGTACCTGAATTGAGGGCCCAATAGGATAAGGGCATTTCTACCCACTCCCAGGTACCTACAGTGACTCTCTCGTCCTCCTCGCCTGTATGGAGCAGCTTCTAACCTAGCCGTAGCCATGCTGCCACTGTCTAGGAAGTATGAAGCTTCAGCACCCAGGGACTGGATGATTTAGTTGGGGATTGTGCAGGGGGCTGGACTAGATGACCTCCTGAGGTCCCTTCCAACCCTGATATTCTATGACTTTAGTGGGAATTTGGCTGAATAAGGACGGCATGATCAAGCTATAAGTGGGTCAGCTCCACAACATGGTTATCCTCTGTGCTGTGCACAAAGTGTGATGCCAAGACCATTATTTCACTAGTTTCCTTTTCTGGCCTAGGGCTGCTCCTGTGACCGGAGTCTGTGTCTGCACCCTTTCGGCTCGCTGGCTCCCAGAGATGTACAGTAAACAATGAAATTCCTTTCCAACGTCACACATTATATTAGTTCTGAAAGATGGTGTTAGAGCTTTGACTTTCAAACATGACTGAGGCCAAAAATCCATGCTCCCGTGTAGTAGAGATTATAAAAACAGAGGGCCCCATGGGCAATCCTTAGACTATTTTGCATCAGTGGACAAAGAATGTGGCAGTAAAATAGACTCTCTGGTCTCAGATCTGCCTGGCTAACGATGGGAGAGAGCCATGCCAGGCAGGGAGAGCAAAATATTGGATCTAAGCTGCATCACATGGAACTGAAACCAGAAGTTCTCCCCGAAGCTTGAAAGCAAGAGCATACGCCCAGAGATGAGAACTATACACTCACTTCCAGCAGAGTATTTTAAACCACATATCACAGAACTAGAGCTATAACGGGGTCACATATTATTTTTACTGTGTGTGAGGGTCTGTCTACATTACAATTAAAAAACCTGTGGCTGGCCCGTGCTAGCTGACTCAGGCTTATGGGGCTTGGGCTCAGGCAAAGGGCTCATTTAATTGCAACATAGAGGTTTGGGCCCATGCTGCAGCCCAAGCTCTGGGATCTTCCCACCTCACAGGGTCCTAGAGCCGTGGCTCCATTCCGAACCCAAACATCTACACTGTAATTAAATAGCCCGAGTCCATGTGCTCCCTTGAGTCTCTGCATTGGTGTAGGAGTCTGCTGCTGCAGATCCTATCACACGATCATGGCCAATGGAATGGAAGAAAACAATACACTGGTGTGTGGTTTGTTTTTTAATTATTTCATTGCTTCTAAATTCCCTCTTTTGTTACCAGATTCTGTGCCTGGCTGCACTGCCTCACTTGGGATTCTTTGGCCTGATTTCACCAGGGGACATGCTTGAGCAGATCCTTGTGTCCTCCTGTTGTCCCAGTGAGGTTACATGTCAATATGACTCAGCTGGATGTATTCACCTCTAGGCCAGGAGGTGGATTCAAGTCTGTAACTGTGACGTACACAATACTGACACATACTTCTGTGAAGCTCTCAGGGGTACTGCCTCATCTGATCTTTTGTAGAGGTTGTCTTGGTGAAAGCTAAAGATCCTCTGTCTTTTAGAAGAGAGGGGGGACCCAAATATCCTGGGGAACATTGTCTCTCAGTAAAGCAGATTTAAGGCTGTGTGTGAACTCCTGTATTTCTGATGAGCACATAATGGCTACCACATTTATGTTCTATTGCAGTTCTCGTTTGCAGTCGCACAGTGGTGGCGATGTCTGTTAAATTTGATTGTAAATGTCACAGAATTCTAGTCCTAAGGATGGCAAGGTCCTGGCAGGCCATCTAGTCTCCCTTTCCCCTGCAATGTGCAGCATTGTCCATACTGTATATTCACTCTGGATCTGTCTGTCTACATATTTAGATACTTATCTAGCCCCTTGCACTGTCGTAGCTGAGTACTTAGGAAAAAGAGTTTAGTTATTGGGGTGCTATGGTTAAAGATAGATGCACAAATCCTAGCTGAAGGAAGTTAAATACAGAGACCCACAAACAAAACACTATGTAAGAGGTGACCAGAATACAGAACACCAACTTTAATCCTTCACGCCTGGAATCACAATACTCTGGTGTGATGTACTTTGTTGGCAGTAGGTTCACAAAAATACCTGAAACTAAAAGTTTGTATCACAGTTAATGCAAGAATTCAGCTCTGTATTGCAGTCAAAGTATATTTGTTGCCATCAACTCTTCACTAAATTGCTCTGGGTGATCCAGCAACAAGTCTGCCTGGTCAAAGGTGTAGGTTCATGTGTGGCCTCTTTACTCTGTATTCTGCCCTAGCACTTCTGTTCTGTGCACAGTACAGATGAAAACATTTACTTAATAACTGAATACTTTGCAAACTAGATCTCCACAAGATGTCAGCAGAGCAAAGTACATGTTCACATGAATACACACGTGTTGTGTAAAACTAATCTGTGTGTTCTTTACAGGGCTTGGCCTCTTGTGCTGTTTCTTTTTTAACCTTTCTAACCTATCATCCTTTCCTTTGCTATTCAAAGACACATTTCAACAATTTATTGTTAAACTGAAAAAAAAAAATCTGGATTGGAGTTTACAGGAGAATTGCCAATATCAATACCATGCTACTCTTGGTAAAATATTTTGTACAATGAATAAGCGTGTTCTTAACAAAAGAAATACAGAAATGTGCCTTTAACTCACCAATATAATTACTGATGTTTGCATTTCAGTGGTACAGAACTCCTTCATTTAAGCTTTTGATCAAAGACAGCTATAGAAAATATAAGGAGTACTTGTGGCACCTTAGAGACTAATAAATTTATTTGAGCATAAGCTTTCGTGAGCTACAGCTCACTTCATCGGATGCATCCGATGAAGTGAGCTGTAGCTCACAAAAGCTTATGCTCAAATAAATTTGTTAGTCTCTAAGGTGCCACAAGTACTCCTTTTCTTTTTGTGAATACAGACTAACACAGCTGCTACTCTGAAACCTATAGAAAATATGTTTAACCCTTTAGTACAGACATTTACAGGACCTTTCTTTCTAATATTATACACTCGTAATAAAAGGTTGTAATTAAATGTTTCATAAATACTGTTTTTGTAAACTAACTGTTAGATGGTTTAATCTATAGAAGAAAGTGTGCGATAGACTTGCCATTCTCCAAGTTTTGCATTTCATCTTTACAATATAATGAACTTTGTCTACCAGAAAATAGTTTTATTTTTTTATTGATCATCTTCAAAAAGATAAAATTACATGTTCCTTAAATATTTTGCTTTTGTGGCTGATTTGTAATCGTTTGTATGTTAATAGTAAAGAGCTCCACACCATTCTTAGGTCAATACAAGATAATTTAACTGATCTGGAAATTTGATATATCTACTAGTGTAGATGCCTATCAGTTTCTGGGACCTGATCTTCCCTAAAGTGTATTACCCATTTGCGACTTCCAAAGTATCTTTATGGCTTCCGAAGTATTTTGTGATGACTTGTTTTCTTCCCAGATGTATTTCAAGGTAGCGGCAGTGTACATTGTTTTTCCAATCCAAGCTACCATACTCTGTCATGTGGTGTGACTTCACGCTTCTTTATCAATAATCTGGATGGAAACAGCTCCAGTAAGGTAGATATTATCACACCCCACTGTAGCAATGTTCTTATCAGTTCAAGGAAATATACCACAGTAATGCCTCTTGACTGCTGATTTTAAACATTCTAATAACGAAGCATCCTAATGCTTCAGCCTGAGTTACACAAAAAAGGTCTGCTGTCCCATATGTGTATCTGCATGATCTCTGTGCATGGTAATTGGAGCCTCAGCATCTGCAACAAGGAGACAATAGATCTCAACGTTTTAGCAATCTAAGTTTAAGTCATGGAAGAACCATCGAATTGCTGTCCTGGCATTTATTTAAATTTAAATCTCCACTTCTTAATAAAACAAAAGTAAATGAATGAGCCATAAATTCAATAATCCATATTACTTCACTGTTAGTTGTTTAACTGATCAATCCCTGTGCAGAATACCCAGACGTCAAGGAAAGTTGCAAGAAGTTATCTAGCCCCTTGGTGAATATTGTGCTAAGGGACCACCAGTAGCTCTGCTGATGCTCACTGCTGCTCAGTAGGGGTTCTTTCAGGTTGAGTATAATACCCTTACATTGTGCAGTATCTTACTCAACACATTCCCATGGACTTCAGTTGGACTTATTCGCAGTCTACGGAACTACTCACTGTGATTAAAGGGTTCAGAATATGACATCTTGGCATGATATTTAGACGCTGTTCAGTGGTGAGAAGAACTCTTCCTGTGGGGCCACATCAAGCAAGCGATTATTTTAGGGAAAAGTTGTAATTGATTTAACTGGGGTCGTCTGCTCAAAAAGTGATGGTCTGCGTCATTCTGAGCCAAATGTAGCTCTTCTAACCAGAAAGCCACCAAGGCAATATTAAGAAAAAAAGAGTAATACTACTATATAAAGGATATGCAAAATGCTTCCATGCATCCTCCCTCCTGAATATTAAAAGAAAATCTCATTCCGATATAATAGAAAATTTGGCTCCACAGATGTCGCTGAGAAAAGTTAAGGCAGATATGTAAATAATGGAATTGCCTTTTCAATAGATTGATTGATTGATTTTTGTTTTTAATGCATTATTTTTGCATGTAGATGCCCACCTCCACATTATACGCTTTTGCTCCCCAGAATGAAACTGCAAAAGCTAATAGTTGTGAAAATTGAGGTTCATCTCCACGAGCATGAGCCTTCACAGCTAATCCTTCTGAAATAATTGCAATGAATTCTGAAAAGGACAAATCTAGCACCTATCTTGGTTTCCCAGCCTAGAGTGCCAGTTTGTCACCTCACCTCTTAAAATATTCAGCTGCTGGAAGGGAATAAAACCCAGAGAATGTTTTAGATCAGATTGGAAGCCATTTCCTTTCCTTTACTGCCCTCTGTCAATCGTTCAATTAAAAGGTTGTCATGGTGTTTTAAATAGAAAAACAATGGATTTTATATTTTTCTTAGAGTACTTATCAAAATATATGGCCTAGCTTTTCTTCTAGGTTCCCCGCTGTCTTACTTATTCATGAGAATGTGGTACAGCATTGTATTAGCTAGGCTGGCCTCTAATGTGCTGCTTTTCTATACAGTTTTCTAGACAATTAAGACAAAAGAGCATATAAATCCCCTAACGGTCACCTTAATGATTTTCGTTTCCTAAACCGTTTGCCTGATGCCATCCCCGCTCTCTGCAGTGAAATGTGCACACTTTGTACTCGGAGTACATGTCCATTTACAGTGAGGGCTGGGGTCACAACCGTCCCAGGGACAGAGCACAAAAAAGTGCGAGAAGAAAACAACAGGAATTCCCTGGGGTGTTGAGTGTGCCTAGACCAGAGAAAGTTGGATTTATAAGCATCCCTGTACTCGATAAGAGGCAGCAGGCCTTTGAGGCACTGAGCTGGAGCTGTTATAAGATTCCCGTATTAGAGGGCAGAGGGACAACCTGGGTGGAGGGGTAAGAGGAGAGGACAAACCTTGGTCCAGGTTGGGAACTCTTTTTCTCCCTCGTGCTGTCTCTCTCTCCCCATCTCTCCTTTCCTCCCACTACCAGTCCCTTATTTTTCCCTCCCTCTCCTGCTCCCTGCTGTCCCCTCCCTTTATTATCCTTTCCATTCGCCCCCTTATCCCTTTACCTGCGTCCTGTCTCATTCCCCCCTGCATTTTCTCCATCTTCCACCCTGTTGCCTGTTTTCTCTCCTCCCCCGTTTCCTGTTCTGTGTCCCCCCCTGCTCAGTGTAGCCTGCAGCAGCAGAAAGTCAGTTTCATTGAATGTAAGGGAGGTCAGGATATTGGCCAGATTGACCGGGAAACAAGGTAGGTGGGGATGGCTTTAAGCAGAAGCAAAGTGAGTAGCCATTAGTGACTCCTCTCTTGTGGGAGGGTCTCGCATTTCGTGCCAGACTTCAGTCTGAGTGACAAGCCTGTTTTTCTTTTCTGACAGTGAAACTAGAAAGAGAAGAAATATTGCTAGACCCCCATCCTTCTCCAGCAGCAGAGGGAGAGGCATCTTATGTCCAGATTTCCCCTTTTGCAGCTTGGGACTCAACAGTTGCTTGGGCCTTGCAGGTTGTAAAAGTAGCCCTGAAGCTAGAAGCTTGAGTTCAGAGAGAGAGAGAGAGAGAGAGAGTGCCTGGTCTTGTTGCCAGTGTGAGTCAGCAGAACAATTCTGCATCCATATGCAGGGTCCTAGCTCCTGACTCCAGGGTGAGGCAACAGAAGGGCTCTATGCCTCTGTACAGGGTGTGACTGTCAGACACGCTGTTACATTAAGTTAGCATCTTCCTTCCATAAGAGTGAGGTTACTAATCAAATTACTTGGGTTACTTGGGTCAAATTCTGCTGCCACTGAAATCAATAGCAGTATTTCCGTTGACTTCAGTGTGGTCAGAATTTCGCCCTTTGTATTGTCTCTACCTGTCTCTTGGATTGTTAGCCCCTTCAGTCAGGGACTGTCTTTATTTTTGGGTCTTGCATGGAACCAAGCATATAGTTGATATTTACCAAATCAGAATAATGGTTCAGGTTGTGCTGGTTTGGGATCAAATTTATCCCTGGTATTAACTCCATTGACTTCCCTGCAACTGGGCCATAATATTCACTGGGTCAAAACTTTCCAGGGTGGATGAATAAAGTTGGGCATTCAATTCCATATCTGCATTCTTCATGTTGGTCCTTTTAGTTGCCTCCCCTGATTTTTAAATGTGCTGAAGACCCAAACCTCCCATTGAGTTCACTGGAACCTTTCATGGGAAGAAGGACTGCTAGTCCTGTTAAGCGCAGCAGCGTCAATCCAGTAGGCTCCTGATTTTTCTGCAGCTGTTAAAGCAGTTTCTACACTTCACTAAAAGTTTCACATAAAATTAGAAATTGCAAAACAGAGGTCACTGGGGCACCCCACTAGTTAAAATTAATTTGTTCGCAAAAAACCTCATTAAAGTAGTTTTGACTTCAATTTACCAAAGAAAGGAATGAAAGTTGCACATATGGATCAAGGAGGCTTGTGTTCACTTGGTCCTTGGACACTTATACAGAGACTTAGGCTGGGACTGTGAAAGGCTTCTAAGGGCTTGATCCTGCTGCCACTAAAATCAATGGCTAAACTGCCATTGACATCTGTGGTGCAGGATCAGTGCCTAAGGGATTTAGCTACTTAGCTAACATTAAGCTTCTTCCAAAAATTCCATCCATGTCAAATAGTCCTAGTGATATTTATACTCAGGCTAGACTCTCATTGATCTCAATGAAAGTTTTGCCCAGATAAGAACTAGATTTCAGCCTTATATAAGTTTTTGTATGCTAGGATTTTTTTCATTGGGAAAATTTACTATAAGAGGGAAAAAATTCCAAAAACAGTTGGTCTCCACAGAAGATTAAAAGAATATTCCATCTTTGCAGAAAATAACTTAACGTAGAACAAAAAGACAGTTGTAATCAGTCTTCACACAATTACTGCATTGTAAAAACTCAGAAATGACCCACAACTATTTTCTTTTCTTTTTTAAATCAATTCTGGTCCAAAGCTCTTCATGTCCAGTTTTTGTTCAATGGACTGAGTTTAAATCATCTTGGAAGGATTAGATTTTTATCAGCGAATGCCAGTAAACGTCAATCACTCCAGTCTCGCCACCCAGCTGAGCCTGCCTTTGTGATAGATGGTCCTTTACACCAAGAACCACAGCAATATTCAGTTACTCCCAGTCCCAAACGACCAGTCACTTGCCTCAGTTCAATTGCACCTTAAATCTCTCACCAAAGACAACTTTTGTAGCCAATCCTATAATAAGCTATATAAAGATTCCTTAAACAGGAGAATTGTTTATAAGGTTAAAGCAGATAAACATAGATACACAAATGAGTTACAATTTTAAGTTTCAAAAGGTAATAGAAGCTTCTATAATTAGCAAGCTCTATATGCCCTTTAGGGCTAATCCAGGGTAAGCAGCTGGGGATCTCTTGCTCGTGCCTGGAAACACATTGCCTTCCTTTCTTTGCCATCCCCCCTCCCCCCTCGAGACCTAAAGAATAGCTCTGTGTATTCCTAAACCTTGTCTCTCTCACCAACAGAAGTTGGTCTAATAAAAGATACTATTTCACACATCTTATCTCTCTTATGTCCTGGGACCAACATGGCTACAACAACACTGAAAAATCACAACTTGTCAACATCACGTCAAAATAAACAAAGCAAATATCTTTAAATCAAACTCTAATAAGTCCTTTAGCAGCATTTTTCTTACTTTGCCTAGCTCCATTTCAATTATTATCTGTGGGAATATTTTTTCATCAGTTCATGTGTACAGTGAAACTGACATTTACCAGTACAAATCTAATCCTTCTACTCCTAGTTGCAAAGCTATCTGCTTTTTAGTGATTGATTGCTACTTGTCTGTGTTTATGACTGCCATCTCTGCACATGGCATATGATTATCTCTGTCAATGCTTTCCTTGGTTTAAAGAGAGAAAAAGGAAATGCTGAATAAAAACCGAATGACTCCTATCATGTCTATTAGTTCAGTCCAGATACACAGAGGAGCCTGCCCAGGTGCAAGCATGTCCAATCACCAGCCACTATTCTCAGGCAGAATGACTGTGATTAGAAATGTCACATGCAACCAGAAGGTTTATCATCTTTGTCTCTGCTTCTGTCTATCTTTTGGGGATGAGGGAGTGAGAAGAGGGGCTGAGAGGCTGGCGGGGAGATGACTAATGGACTGATAACACATTTTAGCTTTGCTGGCTGAGCAAGACAGAAAATTTGAAGGAATAGAATAAAGCAACAGACATTGCTACTGTTGTTCTGTTTGTTCTATCTAATGTTAGATTAATTGAGTCTTAGGCTTTAAGGCCAGAAGAGATCATTGTGATGATCTAGTCTGACCTTTTGCCTAGCACAGGTTATTGGACCACCCTGGATTAATAGTCGCGGTAGAACTAAAGCATATCTTTCACAGAGATTAGGGGAAAAATCAATTTGGATATTTTCCTTCAAATCTAGTGTTCTAGTATTAGTCCAAATTGTCTGTTGTTTAATGGGTGTAATCACACCTGTTATGAAAATAAACATGCAGACATGTAATACTGTGTCCCCATATCTGGAGTTATAAAGTGGGGTATTGTGTACACAAATGGATACTTGGGCCAACAAATGCTGGTTTGCCCAGCTAAACTGTTTCAGAAAGCAATTAGAGAACCACAGTACTATAGGTTTACATGTGTACATGCAGCTATCATCTCTTGTATTTTATACATTGAGTGCACACATACAAAATGGGAAATGACTGCCTAGGAAGGAGTACTGTGGAAAGGAATCATAGAATCATAGAATCATAGAATATCAGGGTTGGAAGGGACCCCAGAAGGTCATCTAGTCCAACCCCCTGCTCAAAGCAGGACCAAGTCCCAGTTAAATCATCCCAGCTAGGGCTTTGTCAAGCCTGACCTTAAAAACCTCTAAGGAAGGAGATTCTACCACCTCCCTAGGTAACGCATTCCAGTGTTTCACCACCCTCTTAGTGAAAAAGTTTTTCCTAATATCCAATCTAAACCTCCCCCATTGCAACTTGAGACCATTACTCCTCGTTCTGTCATCTGCTACCATTGAGAACAGTCTAGAGCCATCCTCTTTGAAACCCCCTTTCAGGTAGTTGAAAGCAGCTATCAAATCCCCCCTCATTCTTCTCTTCTGCAGACTAAACAATCCCAGCTCCCTCAGCCTCTCCTCATAAGTCATGTGCTCTAGACCCCTAATCATTTTCGTTGCCCTTCGTTGTACTCTTTCCAATTTATCCACATCCTTCCTGTAGTGTGGGGCCCAAAACTGGACACAGTACTCCAGATGAGGCCTCACCAGTGTCGAATAGAGGGGAACGATCACGTCCCTCGATCTGCTCGCTATGCCCCTACTTATACAACCCAAAATGCCATTGGCCTTCTTGGCAACAAGGGCACACTGCTGACTCATATCCAGCTTCTCGTCCACTGTCACCCCTAGGTCCTTTTCCGCAGAACTGCTGCCGAGCCATTCGGTCCCTAGTCTGTAGCGGTGCATTGGATTCTTCCATCCTAAGTGCAGGACCCTGCATTTATCCTTATTGAACCTCATTAGATTTCTTTTGGCCCAATCCTCCAATTTGTCTAGGTCCTTCTGTATCCTATCCCTCCCCTCCAGCGTATCTACCACTCCTCCCAGTTTAGTATCATCCGCAAATTTGCTGAGAGTGCAATCCACACCATCCTCCAGATCATTTATGAAGATATTGAACAAAACGGGCCCCAGGACCGACCCCTGGGGCACTCCACTTGACACCGGCTGCCAACTAGACATGGAGCCATTGATCACTACCCGTTGAGCCCGACAATCTAGCCAGCTTTCTACCCACCTTATAGTGCATTCATCCAGCCCATACTTCCTTAACTTGCTGACAAGAATGCTGTGGGAGACCGTGTCAAAAGCTTTGCTAAAGTCAAGAAACAATACATCCACTGCTTTCCCTTCATCCACAGAACCAGTAATCTCATCATAAAAGGCGATTAGATTAGTCAGGCATGACCTTCCCTTGGTGAATCCATGCTGACTGTTCCTGATCACTTTCCTCTCCTCTAAGTGCTTCAGGATTGATTCTTTGAGGACCTGCTCCATGATTTTTTCCAGGGACTGAGGTGAGGCTGACCGGCCTGTAGTTCCCAGGATCCTCCTTCTTCCCTTTTTTAAAGATGGGCACTACATTAGCCTTTTTCCAGTCATCCGGGACTTCCCCCGTTCGCCACGAGTTTTCAAAGATAATGGCCAAGGGCTCTGCAATCACAGCCGCCAATTCCTTCAGCACTCTCGGATGCAATTCGTCCGGCCCCATGGACTTGTGCACGTCCAGCTTTTCTAAATAGTCCCTAACCACCTCTATCTCTACAGAGGGCTGGCCATCTCTTCCCCATTTTGTGTTGCCCAGCACAGCAGTCTGGGAGCTGACCTTGTTAGTGAAAACAGAGGCAAAAAAAGCATTGAGTACATTAGCTTTTTCCACATCCTCTGTCACTAGCTTGCCTCCCTCATTCAGTAAGGGGCCCACACTTTCCTTGGCTTTCTTCTTGTTGCCAACATACCTGAAGAAACCCTTCTTGTTACTCTTGACATCTCTTGCTAGCTGCAGCTCCAGGTGCGATTTGGCCCTCCTGCTATCTTTCCTACATGCCCGAGCAATATTTTTATACTCTTCCCTGGTCATATGTCCAAGCTTCCACTTCTTGTAAGCTTCTTTTTTATGTTTAAGATCCGCTAGGATTTCACCATTAAGCCAAGCTGGTCGCCTGCCATATTTACTATTCTTTCGACTCATCGGGATGGTTTGTCCCTGTAACCTCAACAGGGATTCCTTGAAATACAGCCAGCTCTCCTGGACTCCCTTCCCTTTCATGTTAGTCCCCCAGGGGATCCTGGCCATCTGTTCCCTGAGGGAGTCAAAGTCTGCTTTCCTGAAGTCCAGGGTCCGTATCCTGCTGCTTACCTTTCTTCCCTGCGTCAGGATCCTGAACTCAACCAACTCATGGTCACTGCCTCCAAGATTCCCATCCACTTTTGCTTCCCCCACTAATTCTACCCGGTTTGTGAGCAGCAGGTCAAGAAAAGCGCTCCCCCTAGTTGGCTCCCCTAGCACTTGCACCAGGAAATTGTCCCCTACGCTTTCCAAAAACTTCCTGGATTGTCTATGCACCGCTGTATTGCTCTCCCAGCAGATATCAGGAAAATTAAAGTCACCCATGAGAATCAGGGCATGCGATCTAGTAGCTTCCGTGAGTTGCCGGAAGAAAGCCTCATCCACCTCATCCCCCTGGTCCGGTGGTCTATAGCAGACTCCCACCATGACATCACTCTTGTTGCACACACTTCTAAACTTAATCCAGAGACACTCAGGTTTTTCCACAGTTTCGTACCGGAGCTCTGAGCAGTCATACTGCTCCCTTACATACAGTGCTACTCCCCCACCTTTTCTGCCCTGCCTGTCCTTCCTGAACAGTTTATAACCATCCATGACTGTACTCCAGTCATGTGAGTTATCCCACCAAGTCTCTGTTATTCCAATCACGTCATAATTCCTTGACATCACCAGGACCTCCAGTTCTCCCTGCTTGTTTCCAAGGCTTTGTGCATTTGTATATAAGCACTTGAGATAACCTGTTGATCGCCCCTCATTCCCAGTATGAGGCAGGAGCCCTCCCCTCACAGACCTTCCTGCCTGTGCTTCCTCCCGGTATCCCGCTTTCCCACTTACCTCAGGGCTTTGGTCTCCTTCCCCCGGTGAACCTAGTTTAAAGCCCTCCTCACTAGGTTAGCCAGCCTGCTGGCAAAGATGTTCTTCCCTCTCTTCGTAAGATGGAGCCCGTCTCTGCCCAGCACTCCTCCTTCATGGAACACCATCCCATGGTCAAAGAATCCAAAGCCTTCTCTCCGACACCACCTGCGTAGCCATTCGTTGACCTCCACGATTCGACGGTCCCTACCCAGGCCTTTTCCTTCCACGGGGAGGATGGACGAGAACACCACTTGCGCCTCCAACTCCTTTATCCTTCTTCCCAGAGCCACATAGTCCGCAGTGATCCGCTCAAGGTCATTCTTGGCAGTATCATTGGTGCCCACGTGGAGAAGCAGGAAGGGGTAGCGATCCGAGGGCTTGATGAGTCTCGGCAGTCTCTCCGTCACATCACGAATCTTAGCCCCTGGCAAGCAGCAGACTTCTCGGTTTTCCCGGTCAGGGCGGCAGATAGATGACTCAGTCCCCCGGAGGAGAGAGTCCCCGACCACCACCACCCGCCTTCTCCTCTTGGGAGTGGTGGTCGTGGAACCTCCAACCTCAGGACATCGCATCTCATGCCTCCCAACCAGCGGAGTCTCCTTCTGCTTTCTCCCCCCAGACATATCATCTGGTCCACTCTCCGCATTGGTACCTGTGGAGAGAACATGAAAGCGGTTAGTTACCTGTGTCTGTGTTACTGGAACCCGGACATTCCGCTTACCTCTTCTGGAGGTCACATGTTGCCAAGCTTCTTCACTGGCCTCTTGGCTCCTCTGTGCAACCTGCTCTACATCTTTAGAGCTTTGTGCCCCTAGAAGGCTATCCTGAGTTTGGTCCAGAAAATCCTCAGTCTCTCGTATACAACGCAGGGTCGTTACCTGTTGCTCCAGACCTTCAATCTTCTCTTCCAATATGGAGACCAGCTTGCACTTTGTACAGACAAAGTCGCTTCTGTCCTGTGGAAGAAAGACAAACATGGCACATCCAGTGCAGGTCACAACAGCTGAACCCCCCCCTTCCATATCACCTACCTACTACGGAGCTTTCTCAGAGACGTTGGCAAGATGTAAGCCTCACTGGGCTCACTCCAGGCGAACTCCCAGGCAAACTCCTGCTGTGAGCTGCTCTGCTGTCCCCGCTGCTCCGCTGCCGCTCAGCTGGTTCGCGAGGCTCTGGCTATTTTCAAACAGCCAGGCTTCCCTGACGCAAACACACAGACACCCTAATGCCCGCCCCCTGCAGGCTAGCAGCCAATCAGACACTCACTCAGGCTCCCTCCCAGCAAACACACGCTCGGATACTTCCTCAGCAAGCAAACACACACACTCGGATACTTACCAGTCCCAGGCAAACTCCTGCTGTGAGCTGCTCTGCTGTCCCCGCTGCTCCGCTGGTTCGCTGCCGCTCGGGGTTATATCTGGGGTTATAGTGGATCATGAGCTAGGTATGAGTCAACAGTGTAACTTATTGCAAAAGAAGCAAACATCATTCTGGGCTATATTAGCAGGAGTGTTGTAAGCAAGATGCAAGAAATAATTCTTCCAATCTACTCCATGTTGATAAGGCCTCAACTGGAGCATTATATCCAGTTCTGGGTACCACCTGTCAGGAAAGTTGTGGATAAATTGGAGAAGGTCCAGAGAAGAGCACAAAAATGATTAAAGGTCTAGAAAACAAGACCTATGAGAAAAGATTTTAAAAAATGGGGTTTGTTTAGTCTGGAGAAGAAAAGACTGAAGAGGGACATGCTAAGAGTTTAAGTACATAAAAGGTTTTTACAAGGATAGTAGTTTAGCACTGGAACAGATTGCCTAGGGAGGTTGTGGAATCTCTGTTGCTGAAGGTTTTTAAGAACAGGTTAGACAAACACCTGTCAGGGATGGTCTAGTTATTACTTAGTCCTTCACTGAGTGCAGGGGACTGGACTAGATGACCTATTGAGGTCTCTTGCAGTCCTGCACTTCTATGGGTTCCCCGTGTGTGTACCAATCCACATTGGTACTCAATATATAAAACACATGGGACTCCTCCAAACAATTAGAAGCGAGTGTGGGGAAATAAGAACTGAATGATTTGGCCCATGGTTATTACAAGTCTTCCCTTAAACTAAACTCCAGAAAAACCTAAGAGCAAGAATGTCCAGCCCTGCCCTGGTGCAGGAGGAAAGGGAGATGGCATAAGGAGCCTCCCCAGTTTGTGCCACTGAGCGTTCGCTGCAGGACTTGGACCCACCCAAGTTCAAAGACCCTACAAGGCTAGGCCTTTAAATGGGATGAACCAATTGCCCTGCTCCCCACCTCTACAACAGCTAGCTGAGCTGCCCCACACAGAAGGGAGTGCCTGGCAGCAGATTTCCAAAAGATGGCAGAGTGGCCATGCCTCCACTGAGCTCTGGGGAGCATGGTGCTTGCTGCTGACACCTGCTTCCTGGAGCTCCCACTGGGGCAGTGCGCATTGGGTTTGTCCTCTACCACGAGTGCACAAAGTTTAAATGGCTCCAGGGTTTGTGATTCCCATGTACCTGGCTTTTTTTAAACCTACCGTGCCCACAGCCCCTACCGTAATCATACAGATTTAATTGCACAAAAATAAGTCTCACCAGTAAAAATACAAATGTACACCTTGCACTCCCTAAAAGAGAGCATCAATACAGAGCTGTGTGCAATGCTAATAACAAGCCCCTAAGGATCTTGTCCAATTCCATGTGTTGTTACTAACTCCAAACTCAGCCACGATTTAGGAAAGTTCCCTGAGCCCTTCAGGCAAATCCAATTCATGCTTTCACATTAGAACTGTGACTTTGGACATCTTTGCGCTGAGGCCAGGTGAAACTTGGCAGTTTCAGTTGGAATTCACAAGGAGGTTTGGATCCATTCAAACCCAGAACAAAGTGAAATTCTAGTGGTACGAACACATGAGAATCACAGCATGAATGGGCTTTGCACAGTTCCAGTCTCACTACGGCACTAGGAGCACTCACCCAGTACCATGTGAAGTTTTGTTCTACACTAGGAATAGTGAATTTCAGATTGTACAATTAAAGTGACACTTTATATGCATTTCTTGAGAAACCTGTTAGCTTTAAGCACACTACATATGGTTCAGTACACACCAATAGATATCGTATAGAAAAATTTAGTCTGAGGTAGTTTTTGTTCTGAGTTTGAAATAAAAGCTTGTATATCAGATTCACTGCATGCAGTTGGAAATTTACTATAGCGTTTCCATTCTGACTATTGGGAATGCCAGAAACACCGGGCTAAAGTCAAACACTGGAGCATGGGAAATAAATGTTGTGTTTTGTAACATGGTGTCCGCAGTAACTAGATAGCTGTTAGAGCTGGGCAGGAAACATTTTTTCCTTCCCAAGAGAGTCTTCAAGCTTTCAAAAAGTTTTCCTGGCCCAAGATCTACCAAAATCTTGAAAATGTTTGCAAACAATAATCCAAGAGAAATTTCAAATCCTGTTGTTTGAAATGTTTTGTTTTGAGTTTGAGCTTTGCCTTTTTTTTTTTGGTTTAAATTAATTGAAATTTTGAAAAACCCAAAAATTTTCATTTAAAAATGTTGAAATGGAATGGCTGACAGATTTCAAAAAAGATTTCAAAACATATTTTTTCAAAATTGCCCTTTTCCTACAAATAGTTTTGTTTCAATGTATCGTCATTTTCTGACCAAACGTTTCATTGGAAAATTCCCAACCAGCTGTAGTGCCTACAGCAAATCACAGGTCCTTCCTGTTTGTCCATAGGCACCTTGGCTCTAAATGTAAGGTCCATAAATTCAATAGTGCTAACCTCTCTGCATAGAGACCCAGAATGTGAATGAGCCCTGCACAACCACCAGAGTGCATAAGGACTCTTTCCTTCTGCTCCTTCCAGTGTGAGGATGGAGCCAAAATCTGTCTGCATAGGTCAACATACAAGGGGAGCATTGTGCACCAGCTCAGTGGTTGGTGCAAAGTGCCCACCCTAGAACAGTACTACGGAGGTCATACCTCAGATATATACCAATCTCTCCAGTGCTGCTTCTTCCATTGTGTCTCTGCAGTGCCCCCTAGACCAGGCTTGTGACTAAATGCCAGTCTGGCTCAGTTTAGGCTTATCTTGACATACATTCTAGAAATGGAAGCAAACTCAAGAGCATATGGTAATGCGCTTAATACAATAGCAGCCTTCACTGGACGCTGCTGTTTTCTGTTGCTGGCAACATGAGCTGTTTTCCTTTTCGACTTTCTCTATCTGCTCTAACACAGAAGCCAGCTGCTAGTGCAGCCTTGGCACATGGCATGACCCAGATGCCAGTCTCTAAGATAAAACTTCCCAGCAGTGGTGTATGGATGGAAGCCCTGGACTCCCTTCTGCTTGTGCTGGCAGATCTGTCTGTGGCTTCATGCCTTGTTCTTCTTGATGTTATTTTCCTTGAATTGTGAGAAATCTTGTACCTGTTATATCTGTTAACTAAATATATCGATAAATAATTAAATCCACCTTATTCCAAACAGCTCATGCCTGCATGCTTATGTAGGTTTTTTTTGCTATATTCATCTTCATCATTTGCTTTGAAGCTGCCAGTATGCGTCTCTCTTTGCACAAACATTTGATTCATAATTAATGGTTACCCTAGGAAGTCGTGCGTTTTTCCAGCATGTTTGTGTATATTGCTTGGTGAAGTGTCCTTCCTTTTGTGATTTTTCCCATATCGACGCTAAAAACTTTCAAATTATATAAAGGACTGAGTTGATGAGGCAGAAGTAATAGTCACCTACCATTTTGGTTTATGGTATAGTTGAGCCAAGGTCTTGAGTGGTAGAGTTGTTTGTTTCAGTGTTAACCCATTGTCGTGCTTTTTGAACAGCTCAGTAACAAAGTCCCTGACAGAGAAACTGCAGACCGGAGACCATACAGCTATCTGAATGAACTAGGTCAGTAATTTTAAACAATTTAATTGTTTAAGTAGAATTTAGAGCAATTCCAAGTCCAGTTCAGTCATCCATAAAGGCACTAACAATAAAATAATATTGGCATTGTTGTTACTTCACTGAAAGAATTACTAGTGGTGAAAGATTTAGACTTGACAGTAGTTTTCTTTACCCCAAACCACACCTTGTGGAAACCTGAGTGGACGATCTGGCTTTCTGGTTTGGTCTGTTGAACCACATTGATCTATTCCATGCATGGGATGTCCTTTTGGAACTGACTTAGAACAATGAAACTCATTCAAGTTGAGATTTCTGACCCTCTTTCCTGCTTAACTGATATAAATTAATAAATAAGTTAGGAACCCTACAAGCCTTACTCATCAAAATTCCTTTTGAAGCCTGTAGCTGGAAAGGAGGGGTGGGGTAGGAGCTACTACATCCCAGTTAATCCTCCAGTGGCCAGTTTTAGATCTGCTTGGCACCACCAGTGTGGTACAAAGCAACCCAACTGTAACAGTGAATTAGGCCCAATGTTCCTTTTCATTCCCAGCATGAGTTCTGACACAGTTTGAGCAACTGGTACCTCTAAGAAGATAAAATGCCATGTTTTGTATATTGCTCAAAAGCTATCCTGTCTGAGAACCTGAAATGTAGCTCATCAATGGCAGAATGCATTTGCTGGAAATAAAGTGCGCAGAAAGTCTAGGAGTAAGCAGAATTATGTGAGATCTCACAAGGCAGAGGAATGAATGTGAAATACCATTGGGCCTTACACCTGTCACTATTCCCCTGGTTAGACAGTGCTTCATTGGCACTAAGGATAGCAATGCCTATGCCCATAGACCAAGTGTCATTTTCAATTCCTGCTTCAGGAAAATCACAAACCTGTAGGATTTCAATGCAAAGCTTTCTGCATCACCAGCCATTGATTGCTCATCTGCATGGTAATTCATAGAGCTGCTGCTGCTATCCTGATGTGTGTTTGCCTGTCGTAGGTGGAGATTGAGGGGAAGACACATAAATTCTGCCCAAACAAAGTTTGTCTTCATCTTAGTTTTTCCTCTACCACTTTATCACTCCTTTACTTGCAAACACTATTTTCATTTGCTTGTGGCCTCTTGCATTTCCTGTGTACCAGACTTGGTTTGCACACCTGTGTGGTTTTTTTTCCTAGCAGAAGCATTTCTGGGTGCCTTTGGATACGAAAAGAGTGACATTCAATAATGATGAGCAGGTTAGTAAGAGATCTCAAGGAAAAATGGATACAATTTCTTTCCATTGCACTTTGTAGCCCAGATGTCTTGTTTTAAACAGGATTTTCCAGAAAACGTTCAGTTTCACATAGAAGCATAAAAATTGTGCATTTTTTCTGAGTTTTAGCACGGAAATTGATGATTACCCAGCCTTATTTTCAAAATATTGAGGTTTTTGCTCCAAAACACGGCCATTTTTGCATGAAAAATGAGCAGATTCTCATTTGAAAATGCTGCTGCTTTTGAGCAATAAACCTCTCTGATTCGGCCCATTTTCTCAAATTCACACTGAACTGTGAAAACCTCAAATTCTGAGTCGCAAATAGTTTTCACAGCCCTTCCAGGGAGTAGCATTTCAATGGAACATCTCCTGGTAGGGCTGAATGCTGGATCCTGATCCCAAAACCATACACTGGGCAAAAGATGGTGGCAGAGGGTTGCTCCTTTATTGTATCCCCGCAGAGCACCAGAAACAGTAGGTGTGTAGGTTAGGTGGAAATGGGGAAGACAAATCCATGGATGCTCAGTGGCAGACCAACCACCACGGATGGGAAACTCTTATCTTCTTCCATTGCTTCTCTGGCTCCTTCATCAACCATCTCACTTGTTTTCTCTTGCTGAGATAATAGTGCTGAGGGAGGTGCTTTTCTGACCTACCAGACCAAAGGATCAGCTCCCAAGGCTCCAACAATCAGCTTAGAAATTGCAACTATTATAAACACAAATTCCAGAAAACAAGATCAAATCTAAGAATCCCTCTTTGGAGACTAACTCTGAAATATCCAGATGTTAGGCCCTACAAATTCAGAAAGAATTTTCCATTCTACATTCTTGCTTGGATCTGAGACCTTGAATCTGGTTTCTGCACAGGAATAGTAACTACTTGTATATGTGTGTGTGTGTGTATATATGTGTGTATACAGACACACACACACACAGAGGTCTGGAAGGACCTAGGGGACATGCTAGCAGGCTTTTCCTGTGCATTATTCCCCTGCCATTCCGGCGCATAGCTAAAAAAGTAACTGCATGTGTAGATGACAAAACAGAACCTTAGGTAACCTTTTCTCCTTCTCCCTATCATGCTAAGGGGACCTATACAATAAATCTTAGATATTTGTGGTTTCTACAGTTAAGGTTGTTCGGGCAGGCTGGACGTGTTTTTACACCTTTGGGAAACATCTTTCCTTTTGATTGACCACAATTGCCAATTTACAACATCTGTCTTTGCTGGGTTATGGGTCATTCCCTGTTTTCTTAGTGGAAAAGAGAGAGAGAAATGCTGTCTGGGAGCCATGTTTCAAGTTTCCCATCTCAAGGACTGATCGTAATTGGGGCAGGGAGGAATGGGCAAAGGAATGGTGCCATCTTTCAGCTGCAAGCTCTTTAATCATGGTCCAGTAATGACGAAAATCTAGGTGAGAAATCACTGTGGGAAGGACTAGTGACAGCTTATCCATTGGTGGCTGAACATGGGAACAGAACTGTGTAAGAATGATTGAGCACATGGGCGCGGACTATTATCAACACACTGCATTAACAAACTCTCTACATTTATAACTAAGGGCCCAGTCCAACTCCCAATGTGAGTCTGTCCGTTGAGTTTAATGGTAGCTGTTTTGGATCCAATAGAAGGGAAGCAGCTCAGGAACAAGTGAGTCATCCATATGCAGTGCTGTCAGTGGGGTTGTATGGAATTTGGCCCAGCATCCTTGCAACTTCCTTAGTGCACACTAATGCCTTTTAGACTTGTAGATCCAAGAAGCAGAGTCAAAGTGCAATAAGAGCTTTAAGTAGCATAGAATGGGCCAAATCCACCCAGTTGCATCAGCATATTCTTTACTTGTTTTACTGAGTAGTCATTTTTCATACCTTTGATTCCTGCTGGAAAGTGAACTCACTAGAGAAGGAATGGCAGGCTTTGGCAGGGACCAGGCTTTTAATTGAGTCCACAATATTCACACATTCAGATGTTTAGGAATATGTGGAAGGGCTATTTGGATCTCAGTCAAATTTCCATCGGACTTTATCATCATAACTGGCACATTTCCCTCCTGGATTCTAAACTGGTTGGTCAGAGCTGGTGCACAGAGGTAATTGTATCTGTTTACAGGGATTGGAGGAACCTTGATGGTGACAGGTACCCTTCAGACAGATAAACCCCAGTACACAACTTATTGTCATAGATGCACTTCAGAGAGATCAGTATTTGAGCTGTAGACTTTGATTTGGGATTTATTACTTGCCTGCATTACTTGCATGAAACCTAGTCCTGTCAGCTTCAGGGAGTGGCTTGTCTTTGTTTTTTTTCTCTTCCCTGCTTCCCATTCCAGGAATTTACTGAATGTACTGCCTGTTTGTCTGGCTGTAGAATATTCTGGGTCATGTTTTTCTGGAATGGGTGACACCCTACAATAACAAGCTAGTATGTGTGTGCCATGGAGAAAAAAATATCAGTAAAGTGTACAGATTTTAGCCTCCAAAGCCCATACTAAACACGTCCAAAGTCTCAAACCCCAATACATTAAAAAACCCACCACATTATTTTGCTAATTTAATCAAGTCTTGGAAGCAACAGGCTGTAAACAAGAATGGCTGATTCTGTCTGCCATGGGGCTTTTTATGATGCTGTCTCCAAATGCAGTGTCTGAGCACCTGGTTTGGGGTACATTTGCAACAACTAAGCAGCCATTACAAATACAGATATGCTTCAGTTGTTTGAGATAGGCCTGAGCCACAATGTTTGGATCCAAATGTGGTTCAAAATTTTCTCAAATGTCAGGGTCTGTGGGAGAATGCTTCAGTCCAGGATTTTGGTATGGTCTGTAATAGAAGAGACCAGTACCATACTGTGGATTTAGACCGAGACCCAAACTTTCCCTAAATTCAGGGTCTCCAGAACTGGAATATTATGTATTTTCATATTTCTTCCTTTTCCAGCTAACAAAATAATAGAGCACACGTCTCTTAGCAGCTCTGGGGCCCTGCAGGAGAATTTTGAGGAGTGTTGTAAACACCAGTATCAAAAGAGGGTTATGAAAGCCTGATGTAGCAGCAGGGCCGTCCTTACCCATACGCAAAGCATGCAGCTGCGTAGAGCACCAGGAAATTTGGGGCACCGTACTGCTCCAGCCCCTGCTCCGACTTTTCCCCAGGCCCCAGCCCCACTCCCCTGAAGCTTGCAGCCAGGCCTGACCCTGAACTCACCGCCGTGGTAAGTGGAGTGACCTGGCCCCAGCCTTCTCCACTCCCTGGCTCCCAGCCATGCCGCCGGCGAGCTGGGGGGCAGTTCCCCCCTCCCCCCAAGCCTGGGAGCCAGGGGAGTGGAGCAGGCTGGGGTCGGGTCACTCCACTTCCCCCAGCTCCCGCCCATGGAGGCCTGGGGCCAGCCGCTCCTCCCCCCACTCCCCTCCCATGGAGGCCAGGGGGGCTGTGTAGGGCACCAAAATAGGTAGGGACAGCCCTGTGTAGCAGAGAGAAAGTGGGTGTGGGTGTGGGGAGATCTTGCTCATAGGGTTTTGGAAATTAGGTTGAATTGTGTTGATGTTACTCCTGTTAGATTTCCGTTCATCTCTTTAAAATCTTGAGTCCAGATCGCTCCAACAAAAGAAACATTTCTGAAATATACTATATGTATGGAACACACATATGTATATGTATACATATACATGGCAATCAGTCAACCAGTGTTCTCTGGCTCAGTGGAAGGTGACTTGATCGTTATTTTGGTCCGTCTGGTATGCTGTTCAATAATAAAACTAGCAATTATATTGTCTTTGGCAGCTGCCTTACCACAGGGCACATACTGGAATGTGTTTAAAACGTTAGTCATAGTTTTCTGTCACTTTTACCCAACATTTAGTGAACATGTGATATGTTCTGTTCTGGGTTCCATGTGCTCTCTGTTCCTCTTCTCCGGCCTGGTTTGGTTTTTGTGTTTAGCTTATTAGGCATTAGAAAAGAGGGGAAAAGTCATGAAAATTACACCGGGAGGTTCTTTGAAAGGTCACATTTTTGATTTTGGAGGATAAGGAAATGATTGACATTGCATTAGGTAACAGAGACCTAACTTAAACTGTTGCAGTCTGAGGGTTAGTGCTTCACTAGGCAGACATCAGCCTTCCTCATGCCCATGCTGCATTCTGTATTCTTTCCTTTCGCCCAGCTGCATTATGCTAACCAAGCCTGCTAATTCCTGGCCTTTCCATTTTAACTGTCCAACGGTACACAAATAGACACTCACAGAAAACTCAGTAAGCAAGGAGAATCTCCAGAAGGTTCTTTCTGTTTACAAACTGGGCTTTACGGACACAATTCTGCAAACCCTCATTCAAGCAAGTCATCCTTACATGAGTAGCCACAGGAAGTTCAGTGGGACTTGTGCAGGTATGGTCCACTCATTTGGGTAAGGACTATTTGCATGGTTAAGAGGTTGCAAGACTGAGTCCTGTGCATTCAGAAAAGCTTGGTCCATCAAATAGTTAAAACCAACAGGTGAGGTGACTGTTAGAGACGGGCCCAGGCTGGATTTGGATGGGAACGTTTGGGACGATTGGGGCGTCTGGATCATAAGCTTTGGCTCAGCCTTGTCTCTCCTTTTAATGAGAAATAGACAAATCTTAAATATAAAGGATATTTGCAAGGTTATGCAGCAAAATATTGACCTACTTGGTAACCTGGAAAGTAATTGGATAAGGCAGATCTCATTATTATTTCTATATTACCATAAGTATGCATGGTGGTTTGCAGACAAATAAAAGCTGAGGTCCCTGCTCCAAGCAGCTTACAAACTAAAGGCCAAATTCAGCTCTCAGTTGGAGTGACTCAGGAGTATGTGTATTGCCAATGTCAATGGTACAAGTTGCACTGAAGTTACACTAATAGAATTGAGATCAGAATCTGGCCCTCATGAAGAGTTACTGAGGGATTTCACAAAACTGGGTGACTGGACAAGAAAGTGGCAGATGAAATTCAGTGTTGATAAATGCAAAGTAATGAACATTGGAAAACATAATCCCAACTATACATACAAAATGGTGGGGTCTAAATTCGCTGTTACCGCTCAAAAAAGATTTTGGAGTTACTGTGGATAGTTCTCTGAAAACATCTGCTCATTGTGCAGCAGCAGTCAAAAAAGCGAACAAGCTGTTGGGAATCATTAGGAAAGAGATGGCTAATAAGACAGAAAATATCATAATGCTGCTATGTAAGTCCATGGTATGCCCACACCTTGAATACTGTGTGCGGTTCTGGTCTCCTCATCTCAAAAAAGGGATATGAGAATTGGAAAAGTACAGAGAAGGGCAACAAAAATTATTAGGCGTATGGAACAGCTTCCATGCAAGGAGAGATTAAAAGGACTGAGACTGTTAAGCTTGGAAAAGAGACGGCTAAGGGGGGATATGATGGAGGTCTATACAATCATGACTGGTGAAGAGAAAGGAAATAAGGACGTGTTATTTACTCCTTCACATAATTCAAGAACCAGGGGTCATCTGATTAAATTAATAGGCAGCAGGATTAAAACAAACATAAGGAAGTACTTCACACAACGCACAGTCAACCTGTGGAACTCATTGCTGGGGATGTTGTGAAGGCTAAAAGTATACCAGGGTTCAAAAAAGCATTAGATAAACTCATGGAGGATAATTCCATCTGTGGCTGTTAGCTAAAATGGTCAGCATTGCAACTTCATGCTCTGGATGTGGACACAAGAACAAATGGGTATAAACTGGCCACCAGGAAGTTTAGACTTGAAATTAGACGAAGGTTTCTAACCATCAGAGGAGTGAAGTTTTGGAATAGCCTTCCAAGGCAAGCAGTGGGGGCAAAAGATCTATCTGGCTTTAAGATTCCTACTCGGTAAGTTAATGGAGGAGATGGTATGATGGGATAATGGGATTTTGGTAAGTAATTGATCTTTAAATATTCAGGGTAAATAGGCCTAATGCCCTGAGATGGGATACTAGATGGATGGAATCTGAGTTACCCAGGAAAGAATTTTCTGTAGTATCTGGCTGGTGAATCTTGCCCATATGCTCAGGGTTTAGCTGATCGCCATATTTGGGGTCGGGAAGGAATTTTCCTCCAGGGCAGATTGGAAGAGGCCCTGGAGGTTTTTCGCCTTCCTCTGTAGCATGGGGCACGGGTGACTTGAGGGAGGCTTCTCTGCTCCTTGAAGTCTTTAAACCACGATTTGAGGACTTCAATAGCTCAGACATAGGTGAGGTTTTTCGTAGGAGTGGGTGGGTGAGATTCTGTGGCCTGCGTTGTGCAGGAGGTCGGACTAGATGATCAGAATGGTCCCTTCTGACCTTAGTATCTATGAATCTGTGTCCCTAAACCTCTAATTGCCAGAAGCTGGGAGTGGATGACAAGGGATGGATCACTCGATAAATTGCCCTGTTCAGTTTGTTCCGTCTGAAGCCTCTGGCACTGGCCACTGTTGGAAGACAGGATACTGGGCTAGCTGGACCATTGGTCTGACCCAGTTTGGCCATTCTTAGGGTCTTAGCTAATCATCTATATCCTTAGTTTCTGAACTATCAAATTGCAGGAACGTGTTAGTGGATCTAGACAACAGTCACCAATAGTTTATTTAGAAATCTTCATCAGGACGTTGGTTTAGATCTTCATAGGTGTAATGGAGAGATTTCTATATACATCTCATGAGGACACCCAGCATAGATAAAACAATACTGTACATAGTATGACAAAGGTCCTCCTCTGCCTTGGTGGGTCCTGCACTTATTGGCGGATTTGCTCGCCTCAGAGATTCATAGCTGCCCTCAGTTTGGCCACTTTTGCTAGTGGCTCAAACCTGCCGTTCACTCAGCTAACCTCATCACTGGCCAGCATGGGGAAAAGGAAGGAACAATCCCCACAGTCTCTGCTGGTCCACCTAGTGGGTTGGGGGACAGGCCAGAGACCTTCCCCTCTGGTGAGATCCACAGTCCAGGTCAACTCCTCCTGTATCCAGTTGGGGCTGTGGGGGGAACCCAGGCCGCGCTCTACTCCGGGTTCCAGCCCAGGGCCCTGTGGATCACAGCTGTCTACAGTGTTTCGTATAACACCTGTGTGACAGCTACAACTCCCTGGGCTACTTCCCCATGGCCTCCTCCCAACACCTTCTGTATCCTCACCACAGGACCTTCCTCCTGGTGCCAGATCGTGTTTGTACTCCTCAGACCTGTAGCAGCACATCCTCTCACTCTCAGCTCCTTGCGCACCCCTCACTGACTGTAGTGAGGTCCTTTTTAAACCAGGTGCCCTGATTAGCCTGCCTTAATTGATTCTAGCAGCTTCTTAATTGGCTCCAGGTGTCCTAATTAGCCTGTCTGCCTTAATTGGTTTTAGCAAGTTCCTGATTGTTCTGGAACTGCCCGTTACCTTACCCAGGGAAAAGGGACCTGCTTAACCTGGGGCTAATATATCTGCCTTCTGTCACTCTCCTGTAGCCATCTGGCCTGACCCTGTCACAATAGATTGACTTCATGTTTCAGTGAACAGGAGTTATTGTTTCTCAGGGTAAATCTTGACCTGATAAGTCACTAAATCATGCCGTTCCTCTCTACAGACATCATTATCTGCTTATTAATCCCTAACATCTACTGGGATAGCACCCTACAACATCGCTCCAATTTTATTCCATGCTTGTTTTTTCTCTAAATATGGTGGCTTTAATCAATATTTTCAAGCCATTGGCAGGGACTCGGTCATGTTCTAAGGATTCTGAGCCACCAAGCAAGGTTGTTCCTCTCTGCTCTGTTACTGCTTTTGTAGGTCGGGGACTTTTCACATGATACTGCTGCATTTCATAAGCAGTGTCCCGTCCTATGATCCTCACCCATTGCTCATTGTAGGCTGGGACTGCTGCTGCTCCCTTTTTACTGGGATAACCCACTCTACCTCACTAATCCTAAAGTGAGGTGTCTGCTGCCATCTCTGTTCCATACAGGCCGAACTGCTTATCTCCATCCCAATTACTATTTCATTGTAATTGGGCTCCTTCTCCTTGCCCAACCCTGCACAATACACTCCCCACCATTTGTTCTCCATCCCCACTTCTGCAACTGTGCTGGGCAGGTAGTTCTGCTCCTCGTGGCTGATGCTCTGAATGTTGACTCTTTCTATAGTTATTCTGGACACTATTAAGGGCTCAATGTCCCCTTAAGGTAGTGCCCCACATTTGGGAATGTTGTGGAGTTGCACATTCCATTTCAGAGGTGAAAGGTGTCCTGGCACACCACCAACTCCAGGGGAAGTGTGCTCACTTATATCTCCATGCATGTAAGCAGATGAGACTCTGGTACACACGAGACACTGCATTGAGTGAGAAGGTGCCATTTTCACAGGTTCTTTCCACTTCAGCTGCACTGGAACCAGTTCTCCATTGCACTTAGAGCCCCTTTCTGCAACTATGGCAAAATAAAAGGGCCTTCAAGAGGGCAAAAATAACCCCCAGGGAATACCCTTATGTAAGAGGGCTCCCCCACTGGCCTAGAACTGCCAGAGCAGCCCTGTCCCACTCCAGCTCCTGGAGGATATGCTGGCAGAGGATGGAGGGCGAGGAGGAGGCAGGCTGGGACAGGAAGGTGGTTCATAGCTGGCTATGGGAAGTAAAGCTCCAGAATACAGGGAGCACTAAGGTGGTGCAGAGCCACCTTTGCCCTGCCCCTCCAGCCCCCTTTCCTATGCTCTGCTCAGGGATGGAGAAGTTGTGAATCAGGGCTGATGGTTTTTAACTTTGGACTGTTGGTAACCTAAGGCCAATGGTGACTTATTCAGTGAAAAACAAGGCTGCAGCCACCACCTCTGGCATGAAGGAGGAGCCGTGTGGATACTGCAGGTTGCTGCTGTGGGGTGGAGGGGTGAGAGATCATTCTTGTTCTCTGCAGAGACCAAGGACACTTCAGAATGAATAGTTAAGAGAATCCTTGAACATCTGATTCACAGAGCTTCTCTAACAACATAGCTTGGTTCCTAGATTGTGAATTTTAGAAGTTACAGCGATATGGTGCTATTTCTGTAACTGAGTTTGCATTGGCTCTGCTAGATCGTAAGAAATGCCAGATGATGGAGTTAAGAAGAATTTAGGAGCTATAGTTGGTGTTCTCTTAAACCTGGTTGTTACCTGGGGTGATTTTAAGCAACACCAGTTAGTAAAATCAAATAGGATCCCCTCCCCAACAAGTAACTTGCGTGGCATGTTCCATGGAATTTCATAAGTCAATTTCTTTGAAATTGGCAGCCTGCTGTAAATTGCTACACTTTCAGCCATCTGTGCAGCCACTTCAGGATAATTGTCTTGTCTGTTTATTAAATCGTGCAGATTTTAAAGTGAAGTCAACATCTCTGAACCAAAGCTAGTGAATAAACAACTTTCAAATCCACAGATGAAACGTCCCCTAAAATTAACTGTCTTGCAATATAAACTGGTCCATAATCTGAAACTTCTAGTGTTATATTGGTTTGTTTGCGGTGTTTCGGTTTTGTTTTTTGCATACATCTAAACCTAATTGCTTCACTAGTGAGCTTATCAGCAGGGTTTTTTTTTCTGCTCTCCTGAACGATAGTCAAAAGTGATGTCCTGATTCAGGAAAGCACTCCTATTCAGAGAAACTCTTAAATATGATCTTAACTTCAAGCATGTGCTTAAGTCCCGTTGAAGTCAAAGTGGGGCTCAAGCACATGTTTAAAGGTAAGCCCATGCCTAGGGTCCTTGATGAACAGAGGGGAAAGAGTATATGCTACGCATTAGTCAAAGCACTCCAATTTACATAAATATTCATTTGTTTTCCATTATATATCATTTTTATGCAGGTGCTTGTGGGATGGATAGACGTCAGAACACATACATAATGGAAAAAAGCTTCAAAGGTATAGTATCGAATGCCTGCAGTAACCCTAGCAAGGAGTTTGACAGGAGGGGTGTGGTAGAAGAGGTGAGATAGGAATCCTGAACACCTGAAAAATGGTTGCCTGTGAAAAGAAAGCAGCAGAACGATGAGGTACAAAATACACCTTAATGGCTCAGTGAGTGGCCCTCTTGACTCTGAGCCAGAGGTGTATGACCCTTAAATTATGGATGCAAGTCTTCACAAGGTCATAGGCTTAATACCTAGTGTAATACTTGCAGGGGTCCAGCACTGCTATTGTCATTTGAATGAGTTGGTAAACCAAGATGTGTCTAGCTAGGTGGAAGTTAAAGCTCCCTAGCACAGTTGAAGACCCTAAGCCTGCATAACTACCAAGGCTTTGAGGAACAATTGCTGAACGTGTAATGGCCTCTGTCTGTGCCTGCTAAGTTGCTACGGTCACTTAACGTATTGTAGGGAGCCCTTTCAGTGTGCACAAAACTATTATAAAAACAAACTGCCTTCTAGCCGAGCAGTGTGAGCTACCCAAAGAGAATGTATACAACAGGCATTTTAATCAGTCACTCCAGCATTAAATAATTAAACAAACACTGAGCCAAATGCAGCTTGGAACGGTGGAGCCTGAACACAGCTCAGACTCAAGCCCAGCTTCCTTTATATGTCAGAAACCCAGGGGCTGCTTTATTTCTAATTGACTTGGGTTATTCAGGTTTTGAAGGTGAGAATTTTACTCATAATGAGCCCTGAGCCCACAAACCCTTCCTCAGACAAGACTCCCATTGACTTCCATGAATCTTTGGGTCAGTGAGGACTGCAGGGTTGGTCCAGAAGGTGAAACAAGGGGGACTCAGTATCCCTCTAGAACATGGGTCGGCAACCGTTTAGAAGTGGTGTGCCGCATCTTCGTTTATTCACTTTAATTTAAGGTTTCGCGTGCCAGTAATACATTTTAACATTTTTCTGAAGGTCTCTCGCTATAAGTCTATATATTATATAACTAAACTATTGTCGTATGTAAACAAGGTTTTCAAAATGTTTAAGAAGCTTCATTTAAAATTAAATTAAAATGCTGATCTTACGCCACTGGCCCACTCAGCCCACTGCCAGCCTGGGGTTCCGTTCACCTAGGCCGGCAGCGGGCTGAGCAGGGCCTGCAGCCGGGACTCTGGCTGGCAAGGGGCAGGCAGCCAGAACCCCAAACCGGCAATGGGCTAAGCAGGGCTGGTGGCCGGGACCCCGGCTGGCAAGGGGCAGGCAGCTAGAACTCCAGATCGGCAGTGGGCTGAGCAGGGCTGATGGCCGGGACCCCAGACTGGCAGTGGGCTGAGCAGCTCAGCTCGCTGCCACTCAGCCCGCTGCTGGTCTGGAGTTCCATCTGCCGGCTCCTGCCAGCCGGGGTCCCTGCTGCCGGGCCCGCTCAGCCGCTGCTGGTCTGGAGTCCTGGCCCTGTCCACACAGAGTAGGTACCTACCTTCTTCCTGGTTCTAGCCATTCTCTTCCTCTCTCTGCACTGAGATGAGGGTGGGAGCGTGCTGAGAACAGGGCTGGGGGTGAAGGATCAGGCTGAGGGTTGGGGTGCAGGGTCTGGCCAGGAGCTAGAATGAGGGAGGAGGCTCAGGATTGGGGCAGGAGGTTTGGGTGTGGAGCGCTTACCTGGGCAGCTCCCATTTGGTGCTAGGGGTGCAGGTGGGAATGTGGGAGGAGTGTGTGTGCAGGAGCTCCCATTTGGTGCTCAGGGTGGGAGTGGGAATGTGGGGGGTACAAGAGTCAGGGCAGGGGGCTGCGGGTGTGTGAGGAGGGTGCAGGAGTTAGGGCAGGGGGCTCGGTATGTGGGGGGAGGTGCTGTAGTCAGGGCTGGGGTTGTGGGGGGGTGCAGGGGTGAAGGCAGAGGGCTGGGTGTGTGGGGGGGGTGCAGGGGTCAGGGCAGAGGGCTGGAGGGGATATGCCCTGATTCCACCCCTTTCCCCAAGGTCCCCGGAGCAGAGAGCGCACTGCGGCTCCACTTTTACCTCTCCCACTCTGCAGCAAGGGCCGTCAGCTGATCGGCCGCAAGGAGGGAGAGAAGGAGGAGCAGGAACCCTGCACACTGGGGGAAGAGGTGGTG
This sequence comes from Dermochelys coriacea, assembly GCF_009764565.3. NCBI lineage: Eukaryota > Metazoa > Chordata > Testudines > Dermochelyidae > Dermochelys > Dermochelys coriacea. Next base: position 80,042,102 of record NC_050077.1, on the reverse strand, counting down.
GGAGGGGGAAGCTTGCCTGCCCTGCAAGGAGAGAGCGGGCAGCGGAAAAGAGCAGGCCGGGCCAGGCAAGAATTTAGTGACATACTGCTGTCTGCCTGGGTCCAGCAGACAGCAGTGTGCCATTAAAAATTGGCTCGGGTGCTGTGTTTGCTGACCCCTGCTCTAGAATATGCAGGTTTATGAGGCCAAAATCTCAGCTGGTGTTGATTTCAATGGAGCCACCTCAGTTTGCACCATCTGAGAATTTGGCCCTGTGTGTTGATTTTGGGAACTAAATATTTGACAGTCTCCTTCAATAAGATACTTGGCAAGCTTACTTGTGCAAGCTGTCCTTACATGAAACCAAATGGGACTGCCTATGTGAGTAAGGGTTGCAGGATCTGGCCCTTTTTAATTAAATTGAGGGAAGATGGCCCATGAGTATGAAACATGTATATGGCAATGACCAGCCCTAAGAGGTATATTACTAGCCCTCAGCCAGGCCTAGAGAATGAAAATATTTTTTGCTCATAAAAATAACTAATATAATATGTAGGAAAAGATTGATTTATCCCATTGCCTTAAGTGAGAGTACTTAGTACAGCTTCAAGGAACCTCACTATACATGAACTGTCAAAATATTAAGAGAAAAAAATGTTAGTTTTCCATGTTTTTCCTTATTCCATTGACTGGTAGTGCTTCCAGTGACTTGACTGATATCTCTGTTCAGTAAAAGCCCTTTATCTTCCAATGAAAAAATCTACTGTACAATAAATTACTCACAGTTTCATCAAAGAAACTATTAGTACAAAAGTAGATTAAAATAAATCACCATTTATTTTTACAAAGTGAAAATAATGATATAAACACACAGTCTGAATTCATACCCACACACCTCATAATTAGGCTGAAAAAGAGTTGTGTGTAAGGTCAAAAGCTTGTCCCTTTCACTAGCAGAAGTTAGTCCAATAAAAGTTATTACCTCACCCATCTTGTCTCTATAATTAAGCTTGGCAGAATTCAAATTTTATTGTTTTATAATTTCAATGGATAATATTGATGTTTATTTTTAAGCTTTTTTCTGGTATTGATTTGATTTTTCACAATTATGGGGGATTAGGCAATACAGTGACGGTAGACACTGATATTCAAAAAGTTAAAACTTTAGAACCCTTAAGGCACAAAGTGTCAATATCACATGTCAAAATATAGAAAGTAAATATCCTTAAATCAAACTCAAATAAGCTCTCAAGCGGCATTCATCTTATTTGCTTAGCTTCAGATTTTGATGATCATTGATGAAAATATGTGTGTATGGTGAAATCAATATTTACCGATAAAAATCAAATCCTTCCAAACCTATCCATAATATATAGAGAGAGATGCATATATATGACTACATATGTGAAGATAAAGAAGCACAGCCACAGTGGGCTATGGAAGTTACATATTTCATTACGTATTTAGGATTTTAGCCTTTTTCTTTACATGGTTAGTTCACTTTGCTTGTTGCTGTTCAAAATTCACACCTGCAAGTGGTCCAGTCCACTGAGAATTCCGTTACTTCTCTTGGAAGTAAAAGTCTTCATTAGTTGTTTGATCACTATAAACAGACACAGCTGACTGCAATAAGCAATGAGACACGGCTGGATTTTCAAAGGAATTTAGGTGCCTGCAGATGCAGATAGGCACCTTGTGGGATTTTCAAAAGGGGCTGTGATGGGATGTCAAAAGAACAGCACCATGGGCCTCAACTGCACTCAATGGGCAGAGCTCAGTAGGTGTGAGCGGCGTTCTGCCCATTGACACCAGCAAGGCAGGTGGGGTTGCATAGGAGTGTCCGGTTTTATTGTTTGCATGCGGTCACTCTTTGTAGATTAGCCTCAGTACTGTACAGCACATAGAGACCTGGGTCACAGACATCTACCCGGTCATGATGTTTTCCCCAGAACACTATCAGTCATTTGTATAGGGTTAATGTGATCCATGCATCAGGTATTCAGAGTAATGGGCTTTCTGCAGCGAACAGGCATTTAAACGACAGCCTACTGAGAATGAGGTCTGGTTACTGGGGTGCTGGGCCCCTGGGGGGGGTGGGTGAGAAAGAGGGAGGGGAAGAGAGAAAGAACTCCTGGACTATAGGCCGTACACTGCTATTGCTCTTAATCCTACAAGTGTTTTCTTTTAATAGAAGGCCATATATGAGACATCCAGTGAGTTCAGTTCTGTGTGGGGACATGTTCTACTCACAGTATCCAGGCTACTGATCTGTACATAACTCTCCAAACCCATCTTCTGCCCCTGAGAAAGGGAGCATGTCTGCGGGCTGAGTCACTCAGATAAGACAGTTCCAGCTCCAGGGCAATTGGAGTCTCACAGAGAAAAGCTTTCGCAAAAAGAAAAGGAGTACTTGTGGCACCTTAGAGACTAACAAATTTATTAGAGCATAAGCTTTCGTTAGCTTATGATGCATCCGATGAAGTGAGCTGTAGCTCATGAAAGCTTATGCGCTAATAAATTTGTTAGTCTCTAAGGTGCCACAAGTACTCCTTTTCTTTTTGCGAATACAGACTAACATGGCTGCTACTCTGAAACCAGAGAAAAGCTTTGGCACTTATCCCCCTAACCATGTGTGTAAGTCACGGCTGCTTTGGTGAGGGTTCACCTGAGCTCTGCTGGCGGTGGAAATCCAGATCACTCAGTGGGGACAATTTGTGCCAGGCTACCCTACTGCTGCACAAACACAGAGAGGAAACGTAAAGAAACATTGTTACAAAATGCTGACACCTGATCCTGCAGACCCTACTCACCCAAGTTTCCCAGCAATGGGATGACTAACATGAGTAGGGCTTGGAGAATCAGGCCATTAACCCTTTTATTTCCAAGTAAGGAACGTAGCATTCTTTTTGTTATTGATTGTGTGACAGCAGCACCTAGAGGCTCCAGTCTCAGTCAGGGCCCCATGGTGCTGGCAGCAGTACAGACGTATAGTAAGAGATCCTCCTTGCCCTGAAGGGCTTACAGTTTAAACAGAAAGAAAAGGAGTACTTGTGGCACCTTAGAGACTAACAAATTTATTAGAGCATAAGCTTTCGTTCCACCAAATGCATCCGATGAAGTGAGCTGTAGCTCACAAAAGCTTATGCTCAAATAAATTTGTTAGTTTCCAAGGTGCCACAAGTACTCCTTTTCTTTTTTGCGAATACAGACTAACACGGCTGCTGCTCTGAAACCTGTCATTATGCAAGGCAGTTTAAACAGAGGGGCAGAGAGAGGAAGTGGCTTACCCAAGGTCACTCACAGCTCAGTGGTAGAGCTGGGAAAAGAAGTGTCTGGACTCCCAAGGCAGTCCTTCTCCACGAGACCACACTTGTCTCCTAGCTTAGTTCTGCATCTGCCCATGTCAATTGTTTCTGGAGAAAACCTGCTTTGCATTTTAAAATGATTTTTTCATTCTTGGCAGATGAGTTCAGAGAGTCACATACAGCTCGGCAGCAGAGAGCGGGTGACAGAAGCAACCATAAAAAGGAGGAAGCTAGCACTATTAGGTGTATTGTGAACACGGCTGCATTCCCGTTCTCCCATCTCATCCCCTTTCTTCTTGTTTTGCTCTGAGTCTGCTTTAAAACAGCTTCTAATGATACATAACTCAGTGCGGTCTGCAATCCTCTTAAACTGTGTTTTGCATGAATATGTATTTTGGGTGTGGGTGGATGGAAATTGTCATGGCCTGTCTCATCAGATACTTTCTTCAGGTTCAAGTGCCCAGGGAGACTCCTGTTTATTATTGGATAAATTCTGCCTTTCCCCCAGCCATTGGTGTTCTTTCCACACCTCTGCTCTTATTGTTGCTCCATCTGGTCCAGCGAAGAATTCATTCTGATTTTTCAGCAGTAGCCAGACTGGTTTTATTCTTAGTCATTGCTTGTTGCTCGCCAATTTCTTTCAATGTTCAGCATTTACAAGAGTGATTCATGCTTTTGAAAGCCACCATCCACCACTCTGGGCTTTGAACATTTCAATCTGGCAAAACACTTAGCTGATTTGCACAGGCTGGCTTTGCTTACACACAGAGATTCATATTCCCGCCCTCGCCAGTTTAAAAGCTTGGCTGGATTGTGGATGGACAGACCCAGGCTCTGGTTCCACACTGCAAAGTAGCAATGGTGCCTCTGCAGCAAAACATTGAACCGGCTTCATTTACTAGTTGCAAAGTCCACCAACACAAAAGGGACTCAGACTCAAAGCCCTGGCTGCTGCCTCTGTGCTGGCTACTTAGAACAGACATGATGTAACCTTCAGTGCAGGGCTTGAGTCTCAGAGCTCCCTATGCAGCTTCCTGAGGTGAGAGAGAGAGGTCCCTTTCCTGTGTCCTTCCATTAGGAATGCAGTAACTCTGTCTCTAATGCAGGCTTAAAGAGTCCAGGTGTCCTGAACTATATGACATGGAGTCATCCTGTCCCCAGTATCTGGTCTGATGCCACCTTCCTGTAGTGGGGAAACAGGGATGGAAGATGCATCAGAGCAGTGAAGGCCTCAAAAGCTGTATTGCCAGCACCAAGTGCTCAAAAATCATGAGTTGGGCTCCAAAATGAGATTGGCTTAGAAATTTGTGAGATTTAAAGAAATAATCAGTGTTTGGTTCTTTTGATTCGCCGGCTGGTGTTTGCGCCTTTAGGGGTTACCGTTACAAACTTTTCTTTGCGACCACAGGGGCTAGAGACTTGCTATATTTTTTAGATGAAAGCAGAGACTCTTCTTCGAGTTGTGTCCCTATGGATGCTCCCCTTCAGGTTTGCATGCACCTTTCGAGCCCTTGATAGGAGAATTTTCCACTAGCAGTGCCTGTTCAGCTTGCACATGTGCCTTATGCCTCCTTGTGCCAGATGCTGAGGTAACATAGAGGTGCACGGGTGAATTGCCCTCGGTTGCTCCTCTACCACCTTGGCCTCAGATGCACGCCTAGCATGCCTGTCTTGAGCATACCTCAGCTATTTTGTATTCTTCTTATAGTTGTTTAAAATTAGTTAGTATAGTCAGTGGTTAGTAGTCATTATAGTTAGTAACTAGTCAGACATGCGTCTGACAAAGTGGGTATTCACCCACGAAAGCTTATGCTCCAATACGTCTGTTAGTCTGTAAGGTGCCACAGGACTCTTTGCCGCTTTTATAGTTAGTAAGTGTCAGTTGTGAGAGGATAGATTTCTTTTTTTCCCCTTCCCCCTCTCTTCTTGAGGAGTCTTGTCTTCCTGGTGTAAAATGCTGCCTCTCCTGCCGAGAGGCTGTACCCGTGAGTATCGGCCACTCTAAGGTTGTCTGTTGTTGGGGAGGGTCCCACGTCTCCCACAAGTGGAATTTTCTCCTAGACCACAAGTCTAGGGCAAGAAAGAACAGAGACACTCAGCTCACACTGTTCATATGGAGCACTCACTTGGACCAGTGTCTGAGTCAAGTCACAAGAGACACCCCCTGCCGGTACATCTGTCATCGGACAGATCCAGCTCCCCTTTCACCTTGGCACAGGCTTCCCCTAAGAAGGGCAGATCAATGGAGGCTTCTGAGAAGACTCCCAAAAACAGGAGCACGGACTCTCCCCTGAAGGAGCCTGCTCCCAAAAAGCCCAGACCCCCTGCGAAATCTACAGCCTCCAAAGCCTTGACCTCCCGGCCCAGTACCGCTGAGCCAGCGGTCTCCTCCTCTGGTCCTGGTGGAGCCAGAAAGCCCCAGAGCTCAAGGGAGAGACGGCTCTAACATGGCTTCAGTATCCTCTACCAAGGACAAAGAAGGCAAGCGTAAGTGTCCCAGTCCAGTACCACCAGCCTCAGTCCCACCACTGGCACCTCCCCATTTGTCACCCTTGGTACCTAGCAAGCAATGGCACCAGACTTGACTGGCATCTGCATTGGTATGCCCGCCATTGACAGTACTGTCATCTTCAGCTACTGCATCCTTGGCTACCCTGTTGGTACCAATTCCCTGCTCGGCACCACAAGAGTTTAGATATGCAAGGGACCTGCCATAATGGATGAGCTGGAATCCCTGTTCCTCATGGATACCTAGCGCCTTTTGGCACTGAGACCTCGGTCTCCAGACTGCTACCATTTTCCTGGTACCGCAGGACTCTCCACCCTTTTCAGTGGGGCTCCTCCATTGGACCATGTTGAAGAGAATGAAGAGGACTTCATCAGTCTCTTTTATTTCAGTCCAGGGTCCCCCAACATATCCTGTCAGGAACCCATTCTTTGACTGTCACAGGGAAGATTGCGACCATCATCAAGAATTGTGAAACCGACCCTTCATCCCACCACAAGTCCCATATGGGCCCTCCCATACTTGGGCTGCTTACCGACAAAAATTCTCCAGACCACCGATACCATCTCAAAGGGAAACTATGATTGTTCAGTCCTCTCTTCTCCAGGAGATGTTTGAGGAACAAGAGGCCAGGGCAGATAAAGAAGCCACACCTTAAGCACCTATTTCATCCTGCAGATGAAGTGGGTTATGCCTCCACCACCTTCCATGGCCAGTGATTTTCAGCAGTATTAGGACCTCAGAAAGAGGGTAGCTGACACTCCTCACTTCCGCTTGAAGACGTCAGGGATTCACAACACAAGCTGTTGGATATCATACAGTCAGCAACATGCACCCGGGTGGCGTTAACCATCAACGAGGCGCTCCTGGATTCAGCTAAGATTATGGGCAAACAATTGCTACTATTCCACCAATGTATAAAAAAGTATTACATTCCCCCTTGAGGACACTGATTTCTTATTCACCCACCCGCCATCTAACTCCCTAATCCTGGATGCGGTAAATGTGCAGTGCAGGCAACACTTCCCCAGGTCTGCTCCACATGACAAGAACCAAAAGAGACTGGATCTCTTTGGATGGAAGCTCTGTTCATCAGCAACCCTAATTCATCAGGGAATTAAAATATGAAGAGCAGACATTCCTCTGATTTCTATTTGTGTCCTATTTGGTATATTTATTGAACATAAATGCAAAATATAGAAGTGCTGGTTATGATCCCATGGTTAAGGTTGAGTTTTGCACTTAAATCAACGATTCAACCGCTTTGTATAAAAAATGCAGCATACCTAGAGTTAGTCAGAATTTTTTTGTCAAAACAATTTTCCATTGGTTCAACAAAACTGAAATCTTTCATGAAATCATGTCAGTTTTGACAGCATTTCATTTAGGGAAAAACCTGAACATTTTTGGAATAAGGTGATCATCACCTTCAGCCCCCAACTAAAACCTCTCCAATGCATCATCAAGGATCTGCAACCTATCCTGAAGGACCCATCACTCTCACAGATCTTGGGAGACAGGCCAGTCCTTGCTTACAGACAGCCCCCCAACCTGAAGCAAATACTCACCAGCAACCATACACCACACAACAGAACCACTAACCCAGGAACCTGTCCTTGCGACAAAGCCCGTTGCCAACTCTGTCCACATATCTATTCAGGGGACACCATCATAGGGCCTAATCACATCAGCCACACTATCAGAGGCTCCTTCACCTGCGCATCTACTAATGTGATCTATGCCATCATGTGCCAGCAATGCCCCTCTGCCATGTACATTGGCCAAACTGGACAGTCTCTACGTAAAAGAATAAATGGACACAAATCAGACGTCAAGAATTATAACATTCAAAAACCTGTCGGAGAACACTTCAATCTCTCTGGTCACTTGATTACAGACCTGAGTGGCTATCCTTCAACAAAAAAACTTCAAAACCAGACTCCAGCGAGAGACTTCTGAATTGGAATCAATTTGCAAACTGGATACAATTAACTTAGGCTTGAATAGAGACTGGGAGTGGATAGGTAATTACACAAAGTAAAACTATTTCCCCATGTTATTTCTCCCCCCCCCACCCCACCGCCCACTGTTCCTCAGATGTTCTTGTTAACTGCTGGAAATGGTCCACCTTGCTTGTCACCATGAAAGGTTTTCCTCCTTTCCCCCGCCCCTCCTGCTGGTGATGGCTCATCTTAAGTGATCACTCTCCTTACAGTGTGTATGATAAACCCATTGTTTCATGTTCTCTGTGCGTGTATATAAATCTCACCACTGTATTTTCCACCGAATGCATCCGATGAAGTGAGCTGTAGCTCACGAAAGCTTATGCTCAAATAAATTTGTTAGTCTCTAAGTACTAAGCCACAAGTACTGCTTTTCTTTTTACGAATACAGACTAACACGGCTGCTACTCTGAAACCTGTCATTTTTGGAATGAAAAGTTTTGATTTTTCATTTCTAAATTATTTTAATTTTGACATTTTATTTTATAAATAGAAAAATTCAATAAAAGGCTGGAAACATTCTGATGTATCATGAAACATTAAACATTCCAAATGAATCAAAAACAAACATTTGGATTAATTTAAAATGAACCTTTTTTTTCCGAATTTCATTTCACACAAAAAAGTTGAAAAGTTTGGCATGTTGTTCTGATTCTGGGTGATTTTATTTTTTAAATCTTGATTTTTTGTGTGTGTGTGTGATAGGAAATTATTTTTACCAGCTCTTAGTAACACCCTCTCCCAAAAAAAACCCCAACACAAATTCTTTGAGCGCAGAATGAATTTTCTGCGAATTATACGTAAATTGGTAAATTGATTTGAGTTAAAATTTTTAAACGGGTCTTGTAACAAATTTAGCACCTCGTGTCAGATGGGTTTTTTTCTTCCAAATCATCTTAACAAAATAACACAGACTTTTCCAGTCCTCTTAGAGTTAAAACTAATTGAGCTCTAGTGCATATTATACCTAGCAGATAATGGCTCCCAAGTGCAATGTGTTTCCAAATACATGCTGTGCTCTATAAATTACATCCTGTTCAGAGCGAGGGGTCAAGTCTCTTTCTTTAGGCACATAACTCCCATTAATGTCAGCAGGAATCATCCCTTTGGGATACTGCTTCTCCATGCCCACTGCTAAAGGCGTTTGGACACATAATGGTCCAAATGAATCTATATGGTCTGAGTGACACTTCTCCAATACTTTATGGCATAAATCCATTGATTTCACTAGTTACTTCTGATTTACACAGCTCTGAGGCCCTGCTTGCAGTTATGGTTATGGTTATGGTTCTCACAGCAGTTCTTTGGAAACCCTCATTTGGGAGATACAAATATCTGAGCCGGATTGAATCGTGTTCACTGTAAGGTGGGAATTTGGCCTGGGTTAGATCCAATGTGCACATTTTCAAATAAGAAACAGCACAGATTAATTCGGCTGTTTACTTGCTCCAGGCAGAACAGAAATAAATGTTTTTAAAAGTTGTAGATAAAATTGTTCTGCCAGAATCTACTTTTCAAGAGTTTATCCCCAAACCTGTGCAGATCAGGTCTATTCTGGGCCTTTGGGCAGCTCCAGCCAGTGGACTCTGGGGCAGTTTGAAATCTGCTGGTTATCTTTTCAGCTTGCTTTGCCCTTTATGATGATCTTATTGATCCTTAAGGATACAGAGCCCCATTGATTCCTGCCTTTTGTCTCCTCTATGCACCCATTCATCAGCATGAATAGGGTGAGGGAAGTAGGTTTGCAACATTCTCACTTTACTTGATTAAACAGTTTCTGTTTCCATAGAATTTATAGCCCATTTTTATTAAGGTCTGTCCATCAATTTCTTGTGAAGGGTAATTTGTCAAATGAACAGTCTTTGCTATGAATATTTATGAGCCACTAGAAGATGTCTTTTGCTGACCGCTAGCTGGGGCTTCCTTTTGCTAGAATGGAGTAAAAGCAATGTTCTTGATACTGCAATCCTAATCAGGGCCTATCCCTCTGAAGTGCCGAGCACTCCCCCATTGAGGTGAAACCAATGGAAGCCAAGAGCACTCAGCATCTTACAGGATCAGGCCCCTCAATCCTCACTCAGACAGAATTCCCACTGAAGTCAATGAGAGTTTTGCCCTGGTAAGGGCTGCAGAATTGGGCCTAATGCTATAGCACAGGTCCTTTCATTCTCGGGCTTTCCATTTCTTTGCATGATTCCTATATTCTTTGTGTATCATCCCTCAGCTTTTTAAGCAGGGATGCACGACAGACCTTTATTAACTCAAATGCAGTGTGAAAGGGACAAAACTTGAAGTAGCTGGTACATGGGAGGTTTTGATCTTTTGGGGTCTTATCCATTGCCCATTGAAGGGAGTGGAAAGCTTCCTGCTGGTTTCACTGGATGCTGAACCAGGCTCTTAAAGTCAGAGGAGCAAATTCTGTTCCCATGCACACCAGTGTAAATCTGGAGTAACTTTTGTAGTGAGTGAGGTAACTCCACACTTCCATTGATGTAACAGAGCAGAATTGATTTGTTTTGTATCCTTCCAAACCTGTAGTTTTGTAATGGTCAGAGAGCCTTAATTTGATTATTGTATACACTGCATTGGTACCCCGGTTCCTGCAGTGTTCTCATCCTCTTTGTACGTGCCCTGTGGGTCTGGTCTGTGGAGCTAAGCTCCCCAAGTCTCTCCTTGCTAATCTGCTAGCCTGCTTGTTCTCCCCAAACTCTCCTGCTGGTCTCGCCCCATTTGACTTCTCACCAGAAGTTTAAGAACCAAATGTTACGATGAAGGTCCATTGTTGCTAAGAGTCCAGTGCTCATACAAAATGCACCCCTGCAGGTTTACTTGGACACTCTGAAGGGTTGCAAATAACTGAAAAATCAACTGCAGTTGTCCAAAGAAGTAATGTGCATTTTGTAATGCAGGATTCTGGAATTGTTTTTGCCCTGCTGTTAGCTTTCTTGCTACACAGATCAATCCTGCAAATCCTTACTCACACGAGTAATTAATAACAGCCAGTGGGATGGTTGTAAGAGCAAGGGTTTGCAGGATCAGGCCCTGGGGGCTTGCAAAGTTTGGAAATGCTATGTTGGTTGCCTGGTCATTAGCATGAGTTAATAGGCTTCTGCTCAACTCCTCCTGTGTGAGATTCACAGTTTAGCTGGCATAGGGATGCCGTTAATTTTTGATGGGTGGTTTTTGCTCTGTCACAGACCTTCACTGAAATGGGAAGGACAAAATATTTCTCAAACAGATGCTGCTTAGAGAGGGTTCCAGAATATTGTTGTCAATCTAAGATCTTCTTCTAGAGTTTGAAGCCAAGCATCAGAATAGAAATGGGAAAGTACAGACAGCCTGAATGCCCCCCCTTCCTCCAGACCCCCATGTGGAAGGGACTCTGTATGTTGAGTTGCCTTTTCCAAAGGGAGGGCACCAAAGAGCTGTATGGGAGGAGCAGGCAACCAGGGTGGAGGGGAAGGCACATTGCCTCAGATCCTCAAAGGTATTTAGAAACCGAATTTGCACTGATTTCAGTGGAAGTTAGGTGCCTAAATACCTTTGAGGATCTGGGCCCCTGTCCTTATGGAACCAAGCTGTCAGGAAGGGATGGGGAGGTGGTAGAAGGGCCCTGGGACATTGCAGAGACACACACACAAAAGCAATGGTAGGTGTCCCCACCAGCAGGTAGGATCAGGCACTGAATCAGCGAGCAAACTTTCCCACAAGGATGTGTACCAAGTCTATGTCTGTGAAGAGAGGAGATTGAGTTTGCTCCTTGCTGACCTCAGCTGAGGAGCTGATCCTACAAGATACCAGGTGCCCTGGTCCCCTTGAGTAGGAGTCAAGAGCTTTCAGCACCTCATAGGATCAGGCAATGCTTTTTGGTTCAGTATTATCCCATACAGCATTATCCCACAGGTGGGGGCTGTACTAGACTCTACATACACACTAACTCCTGGTACAGCATCCCCAAAGCTTATATGGAGATGGTTACACAACAGATTAAAGGGAACATACAATACTGGGGCAGACCAAAGGTCCATCTAGCCCAGTATCCTATCTTCTGACAGTGGCCAATGCCAGGTGCTTCAGAGGAAATGAACAGAACAGGTAATCATCAAGTGACAAAGTGTCTCATAGTAGAGGAAACAAATAGCAGCAGAGAAATATTTTTAAAGGGGAAGAGATGTCTTTGTTTGTTTATTTCTTAACCTGAATTTCTCTTTTTGTCTCCCATACTAGACAGCGGGGGCAACTGGGAATTCAGATATTTTGCAAGTCCCACCATTGCACCGGGCGTGTTTCATAGATACCAGGATCTGCCTTTGTACTGTAAACCAGCACAAGAAAATGCCTCACCTTTCATTGCATCGCTCTAGTTCTAAATTACTGGCAATGCACAGCAGCTGGACTGCACACAGGAGCAATGGCACGTTATTGAAAGTCAATGTTAAGACTTATTTATTCTTTCTTTTTTTATTCTTTTTAAATAGCACGACTGGCACTACTGTTTATACAAGGCTGAAATTCTCAGGCCAGTTTCAGTTCTTGGCGTAGTTCTTGGCGGCTTCCTTATCTCATGCCAACCTTTCTCTCCTCTTACAATTTTGCCTGTGTTACAGTCTGATGTATTTATTTCATATTGGGGGAAGGGAATGATCAGTGTTTACAGCATCAAAAAAACCCAAGAGACATAAGATGGGCTTCATCCCACTGCAGAGCCTGAAGAATTTTTCTGAGAGCAGGGTCTCCCCTACAGAATTTTTATCATCAGAAGGGAACATGAAGAAGAAATCTAATCCTTCCAGTGCTGGATAGCCCCTTAAATTACATCTGACTGAAAACCACTAACCACTTTGATTGATGCAGTTCTAAGGCTGCTGGAAATATTAATTTTCAAACATACGACATTTGATGTTGACTGCAGCTCAGGACGCTAACCCTGTAGCTTGTCTAGCATACCAAGCACCGACAGAAATGACTACTTTCAAAGCTGGCTCAGAGCAAACCTGTGCATGCTTCCCTGGGTCAGTGCATGTAAAGAAAGGATGACATTAGCACTTAGGTCCTTGAGGGTTATGGAGGGCTGGGGAAAGTTGCCATCTGAAATTAAATGATGTTGCCAAATAGTATAATGAAGGGCAGTTAGACCTGTTCTCAGGAATGGCCTTGGTACCAAGTACGGTTTTCCTTCTAAATATTGAGGAGATGAATTGTGGATGTGTTTGGATAAAGGGATGATTTATAGATGTCATGCTCTGGATGTGCCCAAAGCATAAGTGTTGGATTTTTGTACTAGATGCCTCAAAGATTAAAGTTCTTCCCCCTCTCTGCAGAGGTTCAGTTGTAGCCATTCACATCTATCTGACCTTTCTAAGAAATCTACTCTGTTCTTGTTTTGCAGAGTATATGAAAGAATCTGTGTGTAGTTCAAGCACCTGCTCTCTGAACAGCAGCGAAAACCCATACGCCACCATTAAGGATCCACCCATCTTGACATGTAAACACTCGGAGAGCAGTTATGTGGAAATGAAATCACCCATTCACAGGGATTCGCCCTATTCAGAAATGCCAACCTCATCAAAGACTAATAAAAATATATATGAAGTTGGTAAGTGTCCTAGATAACCAAGGAAGCTCAGTAGTTCAACAGGAGCAAAATTAATTTTAGCAGTATTCTCTCTTGAGTTTTACATTGGGGCAGAGGTCATTAGGATTTGGCAGAATCGAGAGACAACTGTGCTTTATGGGATAGGGACGGTGCTGATTTTCCTATCTAGGGTCCCAAGTTTGGGATCAAAGAGGAACACAACCCTTCTGTATGCTTACTTGTTTTTAAACTGTTTTGAGTTTCAAATCCCAATTGCAAGATTAAAAAAGAAATGGCAGATCATTTGAAAGCGTTCTTTGCAGTGCCCTTGGAACTAAATCCGGAGTAGCAGAAAGAGTTTGGAAAGGATTTGCCTGTACGCATGTGTTAACGTGAGCATGTAAAACTCTTGACGATCAGAACTAGCAGCCTGCTAGCCATTGTAACCCATTTTTCATTGTATCTTCAGAGCCCACTGTCAGTGTGGTCCAAGAAGCCCATGGTCGTAGTGCTAATTACAACCAGAATCCATATGACCTGCCTAGGAACAGCCACATTCCTAGTCATTATGACCTTCTCCCTGTAAGACACAGCCCTACCCATGGGGCATCTTGGGACAAGCAGTCTTAAAGGGATACGCTTCGCTGTCGCAGTGTGCTGCGAACATTCTCCCTGACTAAATGAAAGAAACGAAGACAATCCTTTTTGGTTTTGCAATACGCTGATGTGACTTGAAATAGTATTACACAAGGAACCTAACCTAACAGAACATTTGTTTGGGCCAACTGCTGCTGCATGATATTGAAAAAGATGTTTTTATACTGATACAAAAAAATAACCATCATCTCCATCTGATTGGAATAATTACTCAAGGAAGCAGTTTACATAGTCCAGTCAAAAACTCTACAGACTGTGTTCTCTTAACTGTAAACTAAAAACAACCCACTCACACCCCAACTGTAAGTACTTACAGCTACAGATGTACATTTCTACCATCCACATAGAGACCTTTACTGTTAGAAACAAGATGTCTAAAAAGATGCTGGAATATATTTTACATACGCATCGTGGAAAAGGATACACACACAAAACGGGAAAGACTGCTGTTTAATTCAACTGATATAATTTGTAATCCTTGGTTCATGCTGTCATATCCATTCTGTGTACATGTCGATTTTATTTGTGGTAAATTAGTTTTGTAATAAGTTCCCTTTCCTAGTGGCTGCCAAGAGATTTTAGTAGAGGAGTATTACACCGTCTGTGGTTATTCTCAATGCCTCATGCTCATTGTAAGCAATGTAAATCTTCATAAGACTCCAGTGATCTTTAGCCATAGAGCTCATCTAAACAATGTGTCTCATGCCCAACATATATGACTACGGCCATACTGGGCCAGACCAATGGTCCATCTAGCCCAGTATCCTGTCTTCCGACAGTGGCCAATGCCAGATGCATCAGACGGAATGAACAGAACAGGGCAATCATCAAGTGATCCATCCCCTGTTATCCAGGTCTAGCATCTGGCAGTCAGATGCTTAGGGATACATTTTTAACAAACTATGGAAGCCTTTGATTGTTGGTGGTATTTTATTTGGCCTTATATAGCTGCCACTTTATTCGATACAGAGGCCCAGACTGTCAACTGCTCTAAGTTGACATATAGCTTCAGTGACTTCAATGGCGCTATGCAGATTCACAGCAGCTGAGAAGCCGTTCCACTGCCAATGTGTCAAAAATCTAACCCTGTTTCTGTTCTGCACCCAAACTAATGCTTTCTAAGCCATCATGGGGTTTCTAGACCATCTTTGCAAGCCATTGCATTGTAGCTAAATTAATTGCATGCCATTTATAATAAACCCTTTAATTTCATCGGCATTACCATGTAGTACAACTTGATCCATCGCTGAGTCTGCCTGAAATGTCATTAAACTGAGCTGTGACCACATTTCCTTTTTAAACAGCTGTTTGTGGAATAATTACCATGAGGTTTGCCTTGGAATAAGGTTTGCTTTGGAATAAGCCTCCCGGATTATTTTTTGTAGTCCTTCTTGACATAGAAAATAGAATACTTGCTATTAAGCAGTTTCTTGTAGTTCTTGAGCATGAAGTAGGATTGATGCTAAGTATGTAATTTCATTAGGC
The DNA here is from genome assembly GCF_009764565.3 of Dermochelys coriacea. Classification (NCBI taxonomy): domain Eukaryota; kingdom Metazoa; phylum Chordata; order Testudines; family Dermochelyidae; genus Dermochelys; species Dermochelys coriacea. Next base: position 80,026,592 of record NC_050077.1, on the reverse strand, counting down.
AAATGTGGGAGTAGCAAATTGATTGCATCTTAAATATAAAGAAGTCTGTTGTGCTTTTGCTGTTCTGATGGAACTACAAGAGAGAGAAGAGCAACGGTGATTAGTTTGTTAAAGCATGAATTGATCAGTAAAAAATACTAATGCAGGAAATAGCAGCCTAAGGGCCTGATAGTAAAATTCAGAGCCTTTCACCTCTAGATCACTGGTTTGAATCTGGCTCCAGCTGGGAGTCATTGTGAGTGGATGATACACCTATGTGAAACGAACTGGTCCGGGGACCAGTGTAGTTCCTGGTAGACAGGAGTTTAATGTCGTATGGAAAAGCCCACTGCAGGTTGAACCCTTGATGGTACTCACCAGGAGCTGAATGTGCTGTGGAGACTGAACTACCCGCTCAGCGCTGGGATCGAAGCCTGCATTAATGCTGACCGAGCCTGTGCTGTATTTCTTTGTGCTTCACTACTGTCAATCCGGTAACGTACTAAATACTCTTGTCAAGGGGTGGGGAGAAGCCCTGGCAATACAGCATTAAAAAAGCTGGAATCTTTCATGGGCAGAGGTGGGCACACTTTCAGAAACCCTTTATGCAACAGGCAACTTCTGCAGTTCAGACGACTGAACTAACTCCAGAGAGCTCTTTCCCCATAAGGTTAAAAAGAAGCTGATCTTCACGTTGCAAGGAATACATTAATATTTACATGAATGCTGCATGTATGCATGGGGGCAGATGATTGATCAGCAGTAGTAATTTTGCTTTCCAGAAAAGCCTTATTCAAGATGTAACTAGACAATTATTTTGTAGGGCTAGGTAGGGATATATTTTACTTAGCATATAGAAAGACTTACCTCAGAAATATCAATACAAAGGCAGTTAATTACATAAGGCTATTGTTAGAGACTTACCATACATCTAGCACTAGCACAAGCAGTGTAAGCTGCAAGCCTAAACAATGTATATGTTGTGTTTCTGTACAGTATGAGATGGGACTTTGGAGAGCAGCAATATGCTTGACTTTTTCAAAGCTGGATTTCCAAACCAAATGAAATGAAGTGCATAGAGTTTAACAGAAGGGGGGAAAAATGCATTCTTGTACATTAGCATTAATTTAGAAAATAGACATTGAAATGGCAATACTTTTTTAAAGCAAGACAGATTTGTAATATATTTGTTCACTGTGCTAAGGTACTATACCTTGTACAAAATAAATGGAGTTTCTCTCAATGTGCACGTCTCAAACGTACTCATTTGCAGCCTAAACATGTTGGAGGCATGAACTTTCTCCGTACCACAGGACTGGTTACCAAAGGGCTTATATTTGCCTACCCAAACAACTCCGAGAACATTCAAGCCAATGTCAGGCAAGTAAAGTAGAAAGTTGATTTCAACAGTTCTGAGAATGAGTGAATCTCAAATCCAAAATGAAGTAAATCAGAGAATAATTCCTAAGCCAGGGGCTAGTCACACCCTAGCTTTAAAGCAAACTAAGTACCAGGTAAGTACCTTTTCATCAATTGCTCTGGCAACTCTTACTTGCCCATAAGTTAAACATGCATGAGCAGACTGGAGCATCATAATGGTGCTGTCAGAGACTGACTCAGCTCACATACAGCTGTAAGAGCTATTTCAAACAAGGTGCAACTGTCAGGTCCCTTTATGCTTTTCCTGCAGAAAGCTGAGGCTGCGATCCTGCAACAGACATGATTATTAAGGCTAAGATTTTGTCATGGTTATTTTTAGTAAAAGTCACGGACAGGTCATGGGCACTAAACAAAAATTCACGGAAGCCGTGACCTGTCTGTGACTTTTGCTGCTGCAGCTCCATGGTTTCGCCTGCTACCATGGCAGCTGGGACTGGGACTTATGGGCTTCCTCCTTTCTCCCCTGCACATGCTAGGCTGTCGTCTGTTGCTGGAAGCCTGAGGGCCCCCTGAGAAGGCTGGAACCCTGCCAGGGCCCTGCTGACTGCCAGCTCCAGTCCCACGGCCCCAGAGGCAGAAGCAGAAAATGTCATGGAGGTCTCGGGAAGTCACAGATTCCATGACTTCTGTGACACAAACGTAGCCTTAATTATTGTACACAGTTGTACCCACGGGGAGCTGCATTGACTTCAGCTGGTTCACTGTAGTCCATCCATGTGGTGTACATTGCAGTGTCAGGGCCTAGTCTATCATATGTACTAATGCTAATCAGTAAATTACAAGCTAAATTGTGCAGCAGAAGCAGCTACAGAATTAAGCTCTCTCCACAGCAGGGTAGTGAACTGCTAAATTGAGACTTTCAATATTTGTAATTCAAATGTCCAAAAAAAATCTTGTTAACCATCCTCTTATTTGCCAAACCCCACTCACTAAGCTATTCAATGCTGGAAATTCATCAGGTTTAAACAGCTAGATGTAAGTAATTGTAATAAGGTGCTATAGACACTAATTCTGCACCCTTTACCACAAATACAAGGTGGAAACTACTGATGCTTGCAATATGGGTTTATAATTGCTAAGATTTGGCCTTTCAAAAAAAAGTGTGTAGGTAAAGGCTTCTGCTAGATAAACCCCATTTTATAATTTACTGAAAACTTTAGAGGCCCCCCACAAAAGCTTATGCAGGTGCCCAAGTGCTATATATTATAATGAAAAGTCACCTATGTGAGAAGAGACGATTCAGTGTCACGTACACTGCTGAGAGCTAATCTGTAATGGAAGAACAGTAAAGCCCCTGCTGGGTCATTCATTCAGTACCAGCTCAGAAGGGACTGTGACACCTAGTGACTACTTAAAGGGACTTTTTGAAGCACCTTTTTTATTCCTTGGGGGTTTACCCAGCTGAGTAATGAGCAAGACCAATCCTGCTTACAGGTGGATGCGATCAGAGCTTAATGTGGTGCTACATATTTGGACAAAACATATTGCAGAGATGGGAACTACTAACAAACGCTTGTAATAGGTAAGAATTCATCTCTAATCTAAAAGTGTAGTTGCCTTTGTTATATTTGAAGTATGTATAATTTAGTATTTTTGAGTATTTCATGAAATTTATAATTCCATCATGCAGAAATCCATGAGATGTACAGAATCTAGGTTGTTGTGTTTCCCCCTGCAAGGGATTCCTGTGTGAGATTCAGTATGTTTTTAAATCTTGCCCAGATTATTATGGTTATCCTACTGTTTTTGCACCAATAATGTAGCACAGCACATGTGGCAATTTTGGAGTCGCCCTCCCTGCTAAAAAGGGGCCAACGGGGGAAGATGAGCTGGGCAGGCTTCACTGAGAATTTCTGCTCTCTGGTGGGTTTGTTTTTTCCTGGCATCAGTAAGGAAACTGTTTTACATAAGGTATGTTAAGCATTATAATGGCCATCTGTTTCCTGAGGTGCATTATTGTTGACCGGGGCAGTTATAACACAACAGAAGTTTGAGGGGAAAGTGAAATGGCTTCCAGTGTTTGCAGTTTGTGCTACAGCCATGTGAGAAGGTCATTGTCCATGTCATTAACCAAGTCTTTAAGAAACCCTAGGAGACTATGCTAGTGGTCACAACCATTGGCAGGGCTTCCCTATAATTTCTTATCAGAAACCCTACCAGGCGCTAGCTCGGTGATGACTCAGAAGGATGAGTGCCACCTGTTGGATCACCAATAGTACTGCCTGCCACACTGTTTTCCTTGGAAGTCTCCCCTCTGTACTGACCAGGCAGGAGGCTGCTTAGAACAGTGCTCACTGTCCCTAACACTGGCAAAGGTAACACCTTACCTAGTTCTAGTGCATCAAGATGAACTTTGGCAGGAAGGAACTGAAAGAATTGGAGAAAGAGCTGGCAGGGTGTTGCATTTGATCTCCAATACTACTGCTAGTTTTCTTGGCTATATGACCATTATTTGAAAGAAAGCTTGCAGAAGCTGTTTACAAGTGAAAATGATGGAACCACTGGACAAGGGATGGAGGGCAGCTGAGGGCACAAATGTATATGGTGAATGTGTGTGTGTCACTAAAACAGACAACTGCAGGCCTGGATTCAAAACACAACATGCACAGGTAAGAGATGAATTGAGCAGCATCGTCCCTTCCTTTTTCCAGTTGCTTTAGGTGTACTTCAGTTGTAGCTTTGGAAATTCTTTCATGACAATGCACATCTGTAGTTGCATACATAACATGTACCCTGAAAGATCCCTCATTTTGTCAAGACAAAATTCAGTTCCCCAAAAAAGTACCCATGCTACTATATGGAATTGTCCCCTGTTCTTTATTATCATGAATGACTATTTTAAATCAATTAAAAAAGTTACAGAACATGCATAAAATACAAAGTAATTTACAAACATCCAATAGCATCTTCAGAACTGATACACAAAATGGGAGAAATGGTTTTAAAAAAAACTGACTACAGCAATGCCTTCCGTGTGCCTTACACATCATGAGCACCGCAAGACCAAAAGGTTAGCTAATAAATGCAGCAATTTGTGCATGCCCACACATGTTCGATTGATTGTATCAGTGCCTGAGGAATGTCTCTCCTCCCACCCACCCTGCTCCAATAGTTTTTTTTATAACTTTTTAAATACTGTAGCTGTTTAAGTGCCAATAACTCAAGCCATTTAGTGGACAGTTTGGAGACAAGAGAGCATTATGCAGTACTTTCAAAAGTGTAGTGACAGAAGGCACAGTTCAGAACCTTATCCCTCAGTCTGTCAACTGCTGACTGACTGGTACTGAAATCAGTCTATTAGGCACACACACTTTCAATAAGAAAACTATTCCAGATTATACTAACCAATGCTTCCAATAGAGTGGAGCTACTGTTGCAGGAGTCCTTTATAAATTCTTTAGACATCATGGAACTTGGTGATCCCACAATTAAGCATTTGCAAATATAAATGAATAATGGATCCATGATTCAATATCCCTCAAGTTTCTACTCATTGTGGAAAGGAAGAACTTTCTCATCCTCTGATACTACCAGCACCATGGAGTCCAATTCCTGGGCAACACAAAGCTCTGCAAGTACCAATATTAGAGAGAAAAGTGAATCCATTACTTAGCTCATGTTGCTTTGTCTTATTTCACAAGAGGCACCTTGAATGAGCTCTCACTAGTATCTCCCATTTCAGCCTCCCAGCAGCACTTCCTACCATGATGACCTCATTTGCACAATTAGAACTCAAGAGCACCATTGCACATAGTGAAGTCTCCATCTTAGATGCAAAACAAGAATTGTTTATGCCGTAGTATTTAGTAATAAAAATCCACATATCTTGACCACCTCAAGCGGTAACCAAAACATTTAGCTTTACTGTAAAATTGCATTTAAGAGCAATGGGTGTTTCATAAGCAATTTTTGGATGCAAGATATAACAGCTGCAGTGAGGAAACATGATCTAATTTAAATAGCCCAGAGATATTCATTAACATTGACAGTAATTTTTTGGGAAGGTCAGAATTAACATTTCTGAGCTTGATTACAAAATGACATTCTAGTAACCTAACTAGTGGTCAACAAGTTGGAAAGTAATCGATTAGAATTTCAAACAATTTATTAAACCAAGACCGGTGAGTCAGAGTTATGAAAATGCTGCAGCCATTTGGAAGCAATAATGATTTTAACACAAACCAAAGTGTTAAGACATGAAAAAGATCAGAAGGAATAATAAGAGGAAGTAATTGAACACAAAGAAGTAACCACAAGAATTACAAATATATTTAAATCTTGGACCTGGGGAATATACACAGCCTTTTAGGAAAGAAGAAACAATTATATATTCTGACAGCACTGCATCTTTGGTTTGTTTTCAGTGGTTGGTGGGACATGGATGGGAACCACATTGTTGCTTGGAGACATATCATTTTCACGTCTGTCTGACATTTGCTTTTGAGAAACAATACGATAGATCTCTGGAAAACAAGAACAAGAACCAGTTACTATGCACATATTTTCAATCACAGCAACGCCAATAAGTTAGTTACTCAAGTTTAGCATCTTCTGGACTTTATATATAAGCCAGCAAAGTCTGTCAATACCTCATAACAAAATAAGTACAGCTGTGTGGGTAACATCATACAGATATCTTCACAATCAGTTAATCTGTACCACCACATTTCCACTGTCTTGTGACCAAGACAGATCATTTTGCTTTTTACAAGACTATTTCTAGTTCTCTACCCCTTTGCTTTTATTGTTTATTCCCTTGAAGAGAGCTATTTTGTAGCCAGAACTTGCTAGCAAGATATTTAGAGTATGCTAGTTTTTAAGAGTGTAGACAGCTTTTGCTCCTGATGAGCGTAAGGCTGTGAATACATCTGCAGATGCTAACATGGATGAATGGAGCTGATTGGCAGCTACATTCCCACCTTTTGCAGAAGGCTCAGAGGGGCAGTTGCTCCTCTGCTCCAAAAGAACCTCACGCCTATCTTGTCTGATGTATTTGCTCGTGGGAGACGCGGTCTTAGATTTTAAAAAAATTATGTAGAGGTGTCCAGACTATGGGACAGGCCTTGTTTCTGTTTAGATCCATGACAGACACAACCTGGGGAGAGTTAGAGAAAGTACTCCATGTCTGAACAGCAAAGATCTGACTTTAAATCTACTGGCAAAATTTGGACTCCAGACTGAAAAAATAAAGCTTGAAATGGAAAGCTTGGCTCAAATTCTTGTGCCACTCCTAGTGCCTCGAAGGTGCAGCACACACTTGTATTTGAAGCCTCACCTCAAAAGGGCCTGGAGTTAGAGTGCAAAGCAGACCATGGGCATTAAGACAGGTTTCAGAGTAGCAGCCGTGTTAGTCTGTATTCGCAAAAAGAATAAGGTGCCACAAGTACTCCTTTGAGACTAAAATTTGAGCATAAGCTTCCGTGAGCCACAGCTCACTTCATCGGATGCATCCATGCATCCGATGAAGTGAGCTGTAGCTCACGGAAGCTTATGCTCAAATAAATTTGTTAGTCTCCAAGGTGCCACAAGTACTCCTTTTCTTCATGGGCATTAAGCATTTTTGCAGCTGTCATGAGTGCATCTCAAATGCTCAAAGAGAAAGAAAGCACATGGGCAGGCAGCTGGCTTTAGCAAGAAAACTTGCCTCAAAATGGAGGAGTAAATGAGAGAATCTCATGCAAATTCTCATTCAAAAACTACAGACCTCTTTCAAGCTTTTCTTGAGCTCAGTCCAAAACTACCCTGATTTCAAAGTAGATTGAAGTATGCCAGTTGGTACTGCCTCACATTCTGCTACAGCTAGGGGAACTGTTCTTCGGGGGGGGGGGAATAAATGAACTTCTCCACTTAGCAGTTTGTTCCCCCACACGATGCAGTACACCATGCTGCTGTAAGAGTTCCATACGAGTTGAGATAGAGTAAAGTGCAAATGTCTCGTGCTCCAGCTTTCTTCTGGGGCAGAATGAGGAAAAAGCATAGCTCAGCAAATATCCCTCGCTGCACAGAAAGCTGTGATCCGAGTTCTTTTGGAGGGTCTCAGTCAGTTATTGGTATGATAATTGCCTGACTGGCACCTTATTTAACCCTAAACCAAGAAATATTTCTTCCACTAGAGAGTAGCATTTGTTAAGAATGTGAGCAATAAACTGCTTAAAAGTGAACAGCTGGACATTTCAACATAAGCAAATTGAGCAAACGTGCACAGATAGTCTAACATTTGCTGCTAAGGGCTGAATAAACAGAGCTCTGTGTCTGCTTCTGTAGCTAATAGGAAGTGTGCTAGAAAGAGGGCTTCCAGGAAGTGGGGCTGGGATAAAGGTGCAAGGAAAGGGCTTTTTTGAACAAGTTGTGAACAAAGTTAAACCCCAGCAAATGCTGTCACCAGGGGACCGAACAGGCAAGTCAGGCCTGAAGTTCTCCTGCAGGACAGACAGCACAAGTGCACACAGCCATCTGAATGCTGACTAGCAGGGCAAACTGACAAAATCACACGTGCCCAGCGCACAAGGCTTGTTGATAATACAAAGAAAATACCAGTATCTGTCAGTGGCACATTTGTTCAGAGAAGAGCAGCAAGTTAAGCATTCAGAACTGACATCCCACATCTCATTAAATACAAGAGGAAGAACCTGTTAGGATCATCTCAGTTTGACACAGTTGGCTACACAAGTGAATTGCCACACTGAAAGGAAGAAGGTTTCTGGTTTCAGAATTACTAAAGTTTTCAGTCGCGTCTTTCCAAAGCAGCCTAAAATAGCATTAATGGTCTCTTGTGCATAGGAGCAAATTCAGGTTGGAGATGGGGTGAACTTCAATGAAATACACACATTCCTCCAACAGGTCTCCAGCACGCAAGTCCCCAGGATTGCGGAGATAGCAATTCTAAAGGCCCACACTGAGTTTATACGTCATACAAAGTCTGCTCTACAAGCCAAAAAACCCACACACCATATCACCTCCCATGGAACACTTAAATTCTTCTTTCGATAGCACATGCAGCTCATCAGGCAACAGGGCATTTCACCCTGAAGTACTGCTGAGTGGGGAGGGGTGGAATCAGAGCTCCTCCGGTACCAAGATCTTCTGGCCAAGTTTTACCATCACACTGCTCCTACTGATGTCAGAGTTTCTTGTGCATGTCTAAGGGCAGAATCTGACCTATTACCATTTAAAAACAAGTGAATACTGCTGCCTTTATAGTTATAACTCACCAGCAGCACTTCAGCAGTGGATAACCTCTGCAGCCACCAATCTTGAACACAGTATTTTCATGAAGCAGCATTCCTGAGCACACGCTCCAGTGCATTAGTATTAACAGCCCTGAAACATTAGACATCACACCCATACTGTTCCACAGCTGTGAGCAAAGGTTTGCAGCTTACAAAAGAGAGCCTTCTGTTTTCACGTCCCCATATCCTACAGGCTTCAAACTCTCTCACCACCACTACCCAAGAATTGTATGGTAGTTCACAGACTGATGCACTGTTGATTCCTCCTTTGGGTGCCGAAATTTACCCTGGTCTGACATGTGATAGCCACAGCCTGCCCTCCGCACGGTATTATCCTGAGGCATCAGCAGCAGAGGCTCTGAGGGCTGCACAAAGATCACCACCATATGAAGGCCTATACTATACAACTGGCCAGTCCCTAAGGATTGCACGCTAGTGAAGATATGTAGGAGGAGAGAGATTAATACTTTACACTTCATTCAGCAACAATAAAATCCCAGTACCTATTAAGTGCTCACTGTAATTGGCAATCTCTGCTCAGAAGAGGCCTTGCACCGCAACAGGGCTGGGCAAGTGACATTGCTCGAGGAACCACCTTGTACAGGGCCTGCTTAGGCCACTGCTATGTTGCCCTCATTCTTAGAGGCACCAAGCTCTTTAACAGGAAAATCCCCAGATTGTTTGTCATTGGCAAGAACCCCCCCCCCACCGAAGTAGCATTACAAATCACTAGGTGAGAAGCAAGGGCAGAGCAGTAAGAAAGAGGCTGAGGCGGCGGTTGGGGGAAGGAGGAGACAGCATGGCACGCATTTGAGACCAGATTCCCATTTACACTCAGGCCACTGAACACTGCTCTGGCCATACAGAGGACTTTACAGTGGCTGTAGTTATAACAAATACCACTGTAAGGCCCCCGTGCATTGCCAGAGCAGTATGCAGCAGTGCCCATGGGAATCCGGCCCCCAAGGTCTAAATGTTGCCTGTTTACAATGCCATTTGGATCATCTGCTTCGGGTGCAGAAGGACAGACACTGCCTGATTTGGTAACAGTCCAAAACCTGTTCTCCTGAGCAGCTGAACTCTGCACCAAGCTGGGTGTTCACTAGGTATGAGCTGCTACTCCATCTATACCCCATCCTGAGCAACAAGACTAAGGAAGGGCATTCTGCCCCCCCCCCACCTCCAATCGGGGTGGAGTATGGGCACATGTGTAAGCTGCCAAAACAGCAGGGGAACCATCCTTCCCATACTCACGAACATTTAAAGCTGCTTTAAAAAAAAAAAAAGTTGTGAATGGCACTGTTCTTATTGGGTGCTGGAGAACCCTGAAGTTGGCCTCGCTGGTCCTATGCATTCCAGAGAAATGGCTCTAGCTATAACTAACACCAGCTCAGCTGGAGTGCAGTTAGCACTGTTGGAAGCCCTACTACAGGCTAGCTGCCAGTGCTTTGAAACACCATGTCAGACCGGCTCTGTGCAAGGTTGCATAAGTGACTAGATGTGGAAGCAGCAGCCGCAGCCCGCTTACAGTGCAGTTCCAACACTGCTAACACTGGGGGATGTGATGGAGCATTCAAAATCGCTCCTTCTGGGTGTCTCATCAGTTATTAGCCTGTCCGATTTTCAGTTTATTATGGCTCTGATCTGATTTGCTTTGTAGAAGAATAAGAAGTGCTTCACCCTCAGACACCCTATTTGTAGAGGTGTCAGGGACATAACCCTTTACCAAGAGTAAACTGTGCAGAACAAGCAGGGGTTGGGTAGCACCAACCAATTTGAATTGCATACACTTGAAGTAACCCCCCATAATCAGTAGGTTTTGGATAGAAAGAGCCAGCTATGACAAGTGTTTTCAGGAAGTTTACTGGGAGAACATTCATCCTTCACACACCAGTTGAAGTGTGGCTGGAGGCAACCTGCTGCTAATATATTTACTTCATTTTATCTCCCTGACACAGGAGCTCAACTAGAACAAGCCACATGCTCTCTAATCAGTAGAAGTGTTTCCTTAAACATGATCCAACTCCCCCTGAACAGGAACACCATCTGCATGCCCAACAATTCTTTATCTAAAAATACTGTCACCACAACACGCAGGGAACATGTACATTTGTTGAGCAGCAACCAAACCTTCCCAAAGCCAGTGAGGGCAGGATTTGATTCACTTATTCTCCAATTACAAAAATGCACCTCAAAGGAAAATTAAGCACAGAAATAGAACTTCCACTAATTATAATCAAAAACAACTTCTGGAATAAAAGATGCTGATAAAGGCATGTAAGACAAGGTAGTACAGGCTGCTCTGAAAACAGCCTTCATTCATCTAGCTATTCCCCAAGAGGTAAATTGCTTCCCCATGGCATTAGTCTAACTGTCACCCAGCTGTATGTAGATAAGACTGCAGCCTGGTGCAAACAAGCTTTCAGCCTCAGTAAATGCCTTTATGGAACAATATGGTGCAGCAATAAACTAGGGGCAATTTGCTGAGTTTGAGTTGTACATAATTTGACAGCTTTGGAAGAAACCAGCATATACAGCATTCTATCTGCTGGATTTCCAGATTTCTGTTTCCTTTATACTGCCAGAGCTGAACTAAAGCTAAATACTAACACCTGTGCCAAGGGTCCTTATCTCTCCCAACAGTCAAGATGGGGCGGACAGTGTAGCTGAAGAGAAGCTATTCAGTTTGAAGTGTAGAATGCATCCATAAATATACACTGTGCACATTCTGACATACATTCTGATCGCATGATGAAATGTACATGACTCTGGGAGATGGTGAGGGTATTGGTTGCTGGGACTTGGGAGAAGCAGTCTCTAACTACCCTCCACCAAGACACTTGTGCAAAATGAACACGTCTCAGGCTGAACCTTGCGGACTGCCTGAAATGGAAGTGGATGGAGAAAACAAGAATACAACAAGCTTGCTAGCATCTATCTAATGCTGTCTACCTGTCAACCACTCCCCTGCCCCACACCCAGAGATAGCATCAGTAGATATGCAGGTTGATAATGTTCCTTGTGTTTTCCAGTTTTATGGAATTTATTCTTTCAGCCTTAATTTTAGTATTCATAGCAATCACCAATGACTGACTGGAAGTTTTTTTTTTTTTTTTTTTTTTTAATAAAAAGCCACAAATGGTGGTTAGAGGAGAAACTGGGAATCAGGACTCCTGCATGCTAATCCCAGCTCTGCCCCCAGCTCTACATGGACCTGGGCAAGTCAATTAACCTCCTTGGGCCTCTGTTCACCTGTCTGTAAAATGGGTACACTTATGTACAGGGATGCTGAGGGATCTGGGGTTTAAAAAAGCATTTCAAGAGCCTCCAACAAACATTAAAAATGTAATTTCAATTGCAGTAATAATTAAGTTCTATTAAACAGGAAATTCATGAAGAAGAGAATCTGTCTCAAACATGTAGCATTCTTTAAAAAAAATCCTGACACTTTGGGTACTTCCCTTGTTTGTTAACCAATACCCGTCTGTTTTTGGCAAAACATGCAAACTACCTAACAATGAAGCAGTCCTTGCTGATTACATATACAACAGATGTAAGCTCAGACAAAATAAGTAATTGTCCTGCCTCAAAGTGATCTCCAAGGTAATTCATGAATATTGAATGATTGCATGCAGGTTATCTCCTCTTACATTTTCACATTCTAATATAGCTGCTGGCAGTATGGTCTTCAGTGCATTTTAAAGTATTAAATTCTCTGGCCCATACATGGGCATTTTCCAGATACCACCACATTCAAACATAGCCTAGTGCATGCTACCACAGGAATGGAGGATTGGTGTGTGCTGAACAATATAGAGACAGGTGTATTTTAGAAGTAGGACAGCACTCCTACCAGGACAGGTCAGCCTGCCAGGCACAGGATAGATGCAAAGATATATGGGCTAGACTCATTGCTGAGTACAGTTGCAGGGGTACCACAGAGGAGCTGGTTGCAGCTCTCTGATGCTGTGATTGGTTCTACTCCAGTCCTGGTCTTGTGTCTAGAACAGCCCAGAGGGCCCTCTAAACTGCTATAATAATCTGCACTGGCTGACTATAGCTCTCAAGGGACAATCAACTAGGGAACTGTCAGAACTCAACATGCTGCAGGAAGTGGGGTTCAAGCTGGCTATGCTGGTGCTGTGCCATGCCTGCTGGGAATTACCCTCACACAGATGTGGCCAGTTTCCAGCCACTACGTACTGCTTGTGCAGAGCAGAGAACATCTAATGTACCTGCATGGCCCCAGCACCATAACATCTGAGTGCCTCACAATCTTTAAGGTATTTATCCTCACAACCCTCATGTGAGGTAGGGTAGTGCTGTTATCTCCATTTTTTACAGATGGGGAGCTGTGGCATAGAGGGGTTAAGTGACTTGCCTAAGATCACACAGGATGTCTGTGACAGAGCAGCAAATTAAACCCGGGTCTCCCAAGTCCTAGGCTAGTGCTGTAATCAGCAGGCTAAAGAATCTGGCCTGTGGTCTCTAAATCTAGGAAAAATTGCATGTTTAAATGGCAAAGATGCACGCAATCCACAGTTCCTCCCCTGAGCAGCATACACAGACCGCACAAAGCACTATGAGGCTCACCTGTCAGAATAGTCTGGAAAGCAGCTTCCACATTTGTAGAGTCTAAAGCAGATGTCTCAATAAATGATAAGCCATTCTTTTCTGTGTGGGCAGAGAGAGAGAGAGATCATAAATTACAGTGCAGGCATCGCACAAGTGATTCCCATCAAGCAGCCCTCCTGTGCCAAAGACCAGATTTATTGGCATTCGTGTTGAAAACCTTGTGTATCAATATAAGTGTAGTTATGAAAACTAATGTTCTCTCTTCTAAAGGGTGTAAGGAGAACAGTGCTGTAATGGGGTAGTCTGTCCCCTTAAGGACAATAGAGTCTAGGGGGTCAGCCAAGCCTGGTTCTGTAGCATGACCCTGCTGAGAGGTTTGGGGAGTTCTGAGGTACTCAAGGGATTAAGAAAAGGGCAGAGGCAGCTATGGGGGGAAAGGAAGTGGTCATGGGGAGAATACTGTGTGTTTGGGGAAAATGTGTGCTACTGTTCCTTTAAGGGTCCAGGGCCAGGAGCCTTGTAAAGAGGGTGGGGCAAGGCTCCCTGCTCTTCCAACCAACCTGGACCAGCTCTGGGAAAGAGGGCTGTATATATTCTGCCTCTTCTCTGAAAGCAGGGAGATGCCACCAGAAGAAGGTTACTGCCCAGGAAGCTTTCCAAACCCAGGGAGAAAAGCACTCAGGTAAGAAGGGCCAGCTGGGGAGGAGCTGGTTAGAGGCCACAGCTGTCCTGAATTAATAAGCACAGTCCTCCTTGTTGGGCTGTGGGCTCCTGTGCCAAGGAGGAGGCTGGGGGACCCCTGTATCTAAAGGGAAGCTCTCTTTGGGGGTAGGCCAATTAAACTAAATAAATTAGACCCTAAAAGTAGGGGGATATTGTTTGATATTGATACTGGATGAGGGTGATCTATTTCTGAACTCCAGAAGAGAGGTAGCTGAGGGAACCATGCCTGCAGGGCCTCCCCATACCATGAGGGGACACTAGGATGGCCACCTGCTATGAATGCCCAGTGCCAGTAACACACATGCTGCATGTTTTAGGCACCAATCTACCCCAGAGGCTTATCACCCCAGTATTTGCTATTGAGACTTTATAGCAGTGGCTCTCAACCAGGGTATGTGCACCACTGGGGGTACTCAGAGGTCTTCCAAGGGGTACATCAACTCATGTAGATATTTGCCTAGCTTTACAACAGGCTACATAAAAAGCACTAGCTAACTCAGTACAAACTAACATTTCCAGAGACAATGATTTGTTCCTATTGCTCTATACTATACACTGAAATGCAAGTACAATATTTATATTCCAATTGACTATTATAATTATATGGTAAAAAATAGTCAGCACTTTTCAGTAATCGTGAATTATGACACTTGTCTTTTTATGTCTGATTTTGTAAGTTGAAGTGAGGTAAAAGTTGGGGGGTATGTGACAAATCAGACTCTTGAAAGGGGTACAGTAGTCTGGAAAGGTTGACACCCACTGCTTTATAGCACTTCCACACAGTGGGGGAGCTTCCGGGATTACTCCTCACCTAGTCCCATTTCTCCACCCTGCCACAGCAACACTGAGGTGACTTCTTGAAAAAGGCCATGCTGCTTCTGAAGGGGTAAGATTAGGGTGTTGTTCCAGTGTCATGTAAAGGAAAGCTTGGTACCCAAACTTTTGACACCCCCCAGACATTATGGCATCTCACTTCAACATCACCAGAGCACTAAGGTGTGAGTCTCCTCAGGCAATGAGTGGTCACTCAGAGTGAGGGGAGGGACAAGGAGTCGGTTTTATTTCTTTTAAGTTTGACTTCCATGTTGGTTGTTCCATTCTCTCAACCTCACATTTGGATGTTAAGTATTACATGAAAGGGGGAAACCCTCTTGGAAGCATCTCAAAGCTGCCCCTTTGAAATTGACTTAATGGAATAAGACTATCTGTGTCAGAGGGGAATGATCCTCAGGGATTGAGTCCAAAATGCAGTTTGAGTGTCCTACTTGCAGGCAAACATCCTCACTTGGCCACAAGCTGTGTGCAAATCAGTGACTAACTATTATTAATGCAGGGAACCCAAAGCCATGTTCCAGTACAAAAGAAACTTGGCCTGAAGCTTGTTGTTTATGAAGATGGCAATGACTGATCCAGGCAGGTGACCCCAGCATTTAATTGCACAGGATTGAGCTGATCACAATGGTCCCTTCTGGCCTTAAAGTCGACGAGTCTGAGAGACAAAGCTCATTTGATTAAAAGGCCTTACCAGTTGAGTTTACCTTACAAGTTGAATAGTCCACATCTTTATATTTGCCTTCTTCACTGCTGTCTACAGTTGTAAATCTAAATGAAGCATGGGCAGTGGGTATCAGGCTGGGGGAGGCTGTGTGTCCCCCAAACAGTCAGGTGCAGCCCCTCCCGCATCCTGCTCAGCAGCACCCACCCTCCTGGTGCTGGGGCAGAGGCACCTGCCCTCCTGGTGCTTCAGGGCTAGGGATGCTAGCCTGGGATGGGACCGCCCCCCTCTGGATTCCAAGGGGTGTGTGTGGAAGGGGCAGGGCCTTGAGCAGAAGGGGTGGGGCTGGGGACTAGCCTCCCCCAGCTGGTCACATGCTGCCACCAAAATAAAGGCTGGTTGGAGGGATCAGCAGTGCTACTACACAAGAGCCTTAGGGTCTTAGCATCCCTGAGTGCTGGAGCTCAGGAACACACGAGATGCTGCATCTGGGTTTAAATGGATATTGTCACTGCACAAATGCCACTGGCTGATCCAAGGAATGGCATCAGCATTAGTGCCATTAGGCTGCTTGCTGAAAGAAAAGCACTGATGTCTATGGGGAAGTGTGTTAACAGTGAGCTGAGAGGGCAAACAACAACTCACTCCTTTGTTCTTTAAAAGCCTGTTTGTATTTGGCTGCAAAGAACTCGAATCCCCAGAGAGAGGTTACCATCAACAAACTATATTTAATCCACTAACCTGCAAAAGCTCTGGCCTCATCCGTAGGGACTGCGCGAAGGTGACGCAAATCACTCTTATTACCCACCAACATAATGACAATGTTACTGTCAGCGTGGTCTCTCAATTCTTTCAACCATCGCTCCACATTTTCATAGGTAAGGTGCTTGGCAATGTCATAAACCAACAAAGCCCCAACAGCCCCACGGTAGTACCTGGGGGCAGACATGTATTCTTGAATCAGCAACGAACAACATGATTCAAACGAACAGTCTTCCTCTGTGCCGTAACAGAAGGTGAATCAAATCTGACTCGCTGTGTTATTTGACAATCCATTCTTAAAATAAGCAGACCTAATTTCATTTTGTTCTCATTTACCTTGTGCTTTAAGTCAGACAGTTATTCCAATTAGCTGAGGCCGCTGCATGAGGATTAGTGGCATCCACTATAGCATTAGTGTTTCTGCTTTTACGATAAAACTGATAAAACCTCAAAGTGCAAAAAACTTAAAAGGGGTTATAAATAGTTTGTAGTTAGCTGCATCTCCAAGCTCTTTGCACAGTGGCAGGCTGGATTAATGCAGGGGCTTTAGGGGCTGCAGCTAAAGGGGGGCCTGCAGGCCCTATGCAGCCCGCTGCTGCTTTTAATCCATCCCCTGAGCCTCAGCGGCCCCTGGGCCTGAAGTTGCAAGCACCAGCTCACTGATGTGCCCTTGCAGCCCCTAGGCAAGGAGCGTTCAGGGAATCTCTGCACACTGCCCCTGCTCCCAGCATTGGCTCTGCAGCTCCCATTGGCTGGGTACCCCAGCCAATGGGAGCTGCAGGGACAACGCCTGTGGGCACAGGCAGCATGCACCTTGCAGAGCAGCCTGGCCCCTCTGCCTAGGGGCTGGACATGCCAGCTACCTCAGGGAGCAGAAGAGCACCGAGCCAGGGGAGGCAGGGATCCTGCCTTAGCCCTTCTGAACCACCAACCAGGAGCCACCCAAGGTAAGCACCTCCTGACCAGAGCCTGCACCCCACACCCTGCCTGAGCCCACTCCCCTACTCCAAACTCCCAGGTGCCCTACAAAAATCTAATAGCCCCAGCATCACAGGAGAGTTAATCCAGCCCTGCACAGTGGGCAAGTAATATTGCCACTTGCAGCTGGACAGAGAAGCAGACAAGTATGGTGACTTGGTCAGGAACTGGCTAAAGAACCTGGGGTTGGTTTAAGACCGTTACTCCAGAATTCCATCCATATATTAGGGACATCTGATGTACTTTATAAGATCCCAAATGTCCCATTTCCTCCCACCAATATTAAAATTGTTTGAGGTCTAACAGGCCCCAAACAGCCCCATACGCTGTGCTTCTGAAGGGGGCCAAATTAATCAAATTTAAAACACTGAAGACTATTTTTAATCCTGAAACCTATCATACCACACAGATGTCAAGGACATTAGAATTCAGTAAGTTTGCACACAATACCATGCTTTTACCATTCTCAGGTTTGGCCACTTTACAGGGAGATGTTTTCCAGCATTCATTATGGCACAAAGGATTCAGAGTTCCAATTTCTCTCTGACTCAGGAGAAAAGTGAAACCAAACATTAGTTCTCGTAAAAATATACACTATGCTTATCACTTACGCTGATGTTATAGCTCGGTATCGTTCCTGTCCTGCTGTGTCCCATATCTGAGCCTTTATTGTCTTGCCATCAACTTGAATGCTTCTTGTTGCAAATTCTACTCCAATAGTGCTTTTGCTTTCCAAGTTAAACTCATTGCGCGTGAATCGAGAAAGGAGGTTACTCTTGCCCACACCAGAGTCTCCAATAAGTACAACTAAAGACAAGACAAGAGTCATCAGAATTGCACACCATCTGCAAATATACTGAGCAATTTTTATAATTGGCTTTATTCACAGAAACATTTGCTTTTCACAATAAGATGTGGGGAAAAGGCAGCAGCAAAGCCAAGCCAGCTGTCTTAATTTAGCTGCTCAAATATTCTCCACACTTCCAAACAAGTGGATACCAAAACCACCACCATTTGAACAGGCTCTTTTTACCATTACTTAATTCAAATCTTAATCTCCCAGAGTAGTAAAATACTCCATAGTTATCTAGCTACTTATTATGGTAATGAGCCATATATCTGAGCACCTCACAAGGGTCAACAACTTGAATTTCACATCAAGGTGATCCTTGGAGTAAAGTCAGCTGGAGCTTATCAGTTGTGTTTCTGTAACAAGAGTCCCATGGGCCAGATCCTGGCCCTCAATTAGATCTCCTGTGTGTCTTTTGGCAGGGGACCACAAGCTTCCCAAAGGGGAAAGTCAGGGATTCGTAACACCGGGGGAATCCCTGGGATGCAAAAAACCCAACATGGCCAGTCACCTTTGTCACCACCTTGGGTCTGCTAGGATACAAGCAAAGCCACAGCCCAACACATTCAGCAATCCTCTGCTGGTAGAATTTGCTTGAGGGTGCTGCTTTAGCCAGTGTAATTTAGAGCCGTCCATCACACCACAGCAGTTTTGGCCTTTGCTCAGCTCCAGAATGAGCAGAGCAGAAAGATATTACAGCCATTTTGTCTGCCAATTAAATCCAGCTCATCCAGATGCAGGAACCTGGCCCTTTAGGACTACAGCACAACTTCACACCATCTATGGTTAGGGGATTCAGCTATGGTTACATTTGCAGAAGAAAGGAGACTAACAGAAGGTCCAAAATCCAATTCCTGGAGACAGTGATATAGGCTTGGGTATAACAGGGATATAGGTAGGCTTGGGTATAACCTGAGGGGACACATACAAACCCTAGCCATGCCACTCCGATTCACAGCTACAATGGCCCAGCAGGATGATCCTATGCCCCGACAGTGATAAAACACTGCACTGATCACAGGGAACACAAAGAGGACAAGTAAAGGCCTAGAGAAGGAAGGCAGAACCTGGCATTGACTCACTCCCAGGGTAACAGCAAAGGAGAGCCCACAACTGCATGGCAAGTGATTTTGCTGGCCAACATTTGTTTTTAAAAGTCTGCAGTATTTGCTCATAGCACCTCAGATTTAGCATTCCAGCACAGGTATGTTGGACGCCTTCTGAAATAGTCACACTCTGCCAAGGTCTAAGAAGAGTGGAATGGTGTAATTAAACACAGCTCAAGTATTAAACTGAGCCCAGACTGAGTTCTAAGTCTGCAGAGAACTGCTGCAGCTTAATGTGGCAGCCTTCCCAGTTTCAGAAGCAGTGGGCAGTGTCTTCTGTGCCTAATTTAAAAAAAAAAATATTCAAAAAAAACACTGGCAAGAGGAATTTTCCTTTATTATAAAGGCCATTGCACCGGTGACGCACCTTCTGAACTCCCCCCTTGCCAAAAAAACACACACACATTAGCATCAAGAATGGCCTTAGAGGGAGTACTTCATTAAAACATCTTTCTGGCTTCCTTTGCCAGCTGACTCTGCAGGAAGCTAACCATGCTGCAGAAGTTGTACACAGCACAAAGTCTCTGTTAACCACTTGTTTAGATAGCCGGTAGTTTATTAGGCTTGACACATCCACATTTGATACACACAGAATCTGGCTTTTATTCAAGAATGACAGTTCAATACTGTCAAATTTCAGTTGTCCTCCCACAGCTGATTTTGCTAATGTAGGAGATGCAGGACTGTAACAACCCAGGTGCAAGGGACAAGTTATTTAATTTACTCCTGGGGGATTTCTGCTCCACTGCACACGTGCAGAATATGCAGATTTCTTTGCTTCCCTGCAGAAAAATGTCTTGCTGACCCAGAAGCAAAGGGAAGCCACAAGAGTGGTCACATGCCCCTCCACAGCAGCATGGGTGAGTGGTTGAAGGTGCCCAGAGCAACTAGCTGAGAGGTAAATCACTGTGGGGAAGCTGGGGATGCCCTCACTGGTGCCAGGTCAGACCCCTCTCCCCAATGCATCCAGACCTCCAGCTGAATCTCACCTCATGCACCCAGAACTCCTCCACTGAGCCACCCCCCCCCACACCTGGCTCTCCCGAGCCCTACATGGGGCTAGGGATGCTCTGGCTGGTGGCTCCTACCTGCTGCTGGGCTCAGCTGCTATTCCCAGCTGGGCTGGGGGAGGAGCACACTTCCACTACAGAGTCAGTCAGACCCACACACACACTTCTTGCCCCATTGCTCCTTAACTGCAGGGGGGGTCACTATATGGGGGTCTGTCCACCCAGCCCCCCTGCATCTGGATGCCCCCATACCCAGATCCCCCCAGCAAGCCCTATCCCACTGCATTCAGACCCCCACCTCTGCACCCAGACCACTCCCCATTGAGCCCCCACACTTAAACCCCCACCCTGACAAGCCCCATTTCTATGCACCTGGGCCACCATAACGAGCCCCTTGCACCTAGAGTCCCACCCCACTGAGCCCCAACCAGCTGCACCCATACCCCCACCAAGCCACAGTCCCCTAACACCCAGACCCCTCACAGAGCTCTAACCATCTGCACCTCCTAGCAAGCCCCTGTGCATCCAGATCCCCACTGAGCTGCCCACAGCCAGATTGCCCCACACAGAACCTCCTCACCTCGCACCTGGATTCTCCCCCTCCCCCCACTAAGCCCTTCCACACCTGGATCCTGCCAGCCCACACCCAGTGTGCTTGACAGGGAGGGGGAGGGTCCCGGGGGTGTTTCTGAGGCAGGTCCAGCCATTGCGCTGTGTCTAGGTCAGATGCAACCTCACTGCCAAATCCATGCCCTGGAGGAGAGGGGATGCAGGTTGATCTCCCACTTCTGTGCAGCCAGTGGCCTCTGCTCCCCACTGCCATGCTGGAGCCTCATTTGTTTGAGAAATAAAATTTGCAGAATTTTAAAATGTGTGCAGAATTTTTTTTTTTTTTTTTTTTTGCACAGAATTCCCTCTGGAGTGTTAAGTGTATCTGTGTCACCTGACAATTTACCATAGGGTTTTTGTTTTGTTGGCAAAACTCAGTAACCAAACAGGACTAATGCAATCTTTAGATGCATAAGCATGGGAATCTCAAGTAGCTGTAGAGAGGTTTTCACCTCTGCATTTGGCACTGGTGCAACTGCTCCTGGAACACTGCATCCAGTTCCAGTCTCCACAATTTGAGAAGGATGTTATAAACTGAAGAGGGGTCAGAGAATAGCCATGAGAATGATTAAAAGATTAGAAACTAAGGCATGTTGAGAGACTCAGAGCTCAAT
Source organism: Dermochelys coriacea (assembly GCF_009764565.3). Classification (NCBI taxonomy): domain Eukaryota; kingdom Metazoa; phylum Chordata; order Testudines; family Dermochelyidae; genus Dermochelys; species Dermochelys coriacea. Next base: position 80,005,222 of record NC_050077.1, on the reverse strand, counting down.
ATATTTATCTTAACAAGGTTAAGGAGGTGACTTGATTTGTCTATAAGTACCTACATGGGTAACACATACTTAATCTAGCAGAGAAAGGTATAACAAGATCCAGTGACTGGAAGCTGAAGCTAGACAAATTCAGATTGGAAACAAGGTGTAAAATTTTACATGGTAGAAGTAATGAACCAGTGGAACACTTTACTAAGGGTCATGGTGGAGTTTCCATCACTGACTATTCTAAAATCCAGATTAGATTATTTTCTTCCTAGAGGATCTGCTCTAGGAATTATTTTGGGGACATCCTATGGCCTTTGTTATACAGGAGGTCAGACTAAATGATCACAATGGTCCCTTCTGGCCTTGGAATTAATCTATTTTGGCAAATTTAGGCCAAGTTTTTAAATAGCTTTACAATGACAGAAATTGCATACCTGTAGAAGTTATTGGGAGGGGGAACCCTTCAAACCCCTTTTAACCAAGTTCTATCTCGTATAATCATCAATACCTAGCATCCAGTTGTTATGCTAGGGATTGAAGAGTTTTCTTGTTTAGGTAAATTTCTGCTTTCCCCAAGTTCCCTACCCCCAGCAGGTTGTGCAGTATGACTCTGTAGCATGAATATCAACTAGCTTAGCTATCCCTGCTCCCGCCATCACCAATATTTGCTGTTTTTCCTGAGTATTAAACATGAAAAACTTCAGTCATTCCACAAAACTTGCCGGGATTCTCTCTCAGCTAGCCTGAGTCCCATGCTGTTGCTGACATCAGAGAACAGTTACTGTACCAATTTCAAAAGGAGCTACAGTGATCCAATTAAGTGAAGAAAATATCAAGGGCTTGACCACACTGGCACTTTACAGCACTGCAACTTTCTCGCTCAGGGGTGTGAAAAAACACCCCCCTGAGCGCAGCAAATTTCAGCACTGGTAGCTGCGTCCCTCATAGAGGTGGGCTTTTTAGAGCACTGGGAGAGCTCACTGCTACAACTACAAAAGCCACATTAAAGTGCTGCCACGGCACCACTTGAATGTTGCCAGTGTATACTAGCCCTCAGACTATTCCCCCATCTCTGTATTTTCTCCACTTAATTGGGCCATTGTAGCTCCTCCTGTACATGGGCAAGGGAATTTTGCACAACATCAGCAGATAAGACTCAGCTCTAAGCCTGACAGAGGCAAAGCAAAGGCAAGATTATTATTCTTTTAAAAACTATTAAGAAGCCGTTCATAACTAACACACAGATATTGAAAACTAAATTTGGTAACACTTAAAGCCTCTTCTTCCCTCCCCACATACCCACTTCAATTCTGGCATTTTGATACCATCCAATATTCTCATGAATTCTTAAAAATTAAGATTTTAAATCATTCAGAAACTTGATCCCCTGCTTTCAGATTGTGCAGTGTGTTTCTAGCTCCAAAAGTTAGAACAGCTACTAAAATTCTGGTCAAAACTGAAGTGTGGGAGAAACTATGATGACCAAAGTGTAATTCAAAGATCCCTAATCACCAGGGCTGGAATGTAATTATGTATGCAACTCTGGGGTTTCCAGTGGGTTTTATGGCATTTGTTTCAAGGCCTAAAATTTGCCACACAATGGGCATTAGCAGTCACTGATCTAGGATGTAAGACAGTAAATCCCATACTTTGGAGCAGTCTATATCCGCACATGGCAATAGCGATCTGAGAAGTATCAAGGTAGAGAGCACAGAGGGGAGAAAAGGTTTAAAAAAAAAAAAAAAAGGCTACAAGACAACAACTCGGGCTTGTATAGAGCATTAAGGCTGGGCATCTGTACCAGCCACAGCCCTCACAGCAGCAGAATGAGGCCCAGAGTGCTTCCATAACTCAGCTTCCCAAGAGCCACTTTCTTACTGAACAGTTCAGCTCATTATTCTTTGCTAGCAAACTGAAACTGAATACAGTATTTTTAAAAGGCGCCTTGGCAAGTGTTTTCCCAGTTTTCAATTGAGACACTTCATTTTTAGTCAGCTTAGCTGATTGCCAAACATTATTTCTCATTGCCGAGTTCACTCTCCCCTGCCAGGTTATTTTCTTGTTATTGGTGAATGAAGGTAAAAAATATGGCTGTTTTTATCCTCAGTATGACCAAATCTCTGAAAATAGCATCCAAGTGAACAGATCTTTGGATATATTTATAGTTAACCACTGTGCATCAGGAAAATTATACTTTTGTTAAATCATACTAAAGTCGACTGTAATAGCAACTGAACTGTTGATAGCCTAAATCTATTTACAGTTTAGGAGACCACTTTCTTGTGAGTGGCAATTAAAGAAATCAAACCAGGCTTAAAACCCTTGACATGGCCCTTTAAACATGGGATACCACCAAAGCTAGCATGTCCACGATCTAGAAGATCAAAAAATTAATGAAAGATTCCAATTTCTAATAGTTGGCCATCCTCCTAAAAGGGAGTCCTTATCGGATTTATGTTTAGCTAGTGCAATTAGTGTTAGCATGACACTAAGCACTTGTACAACACTTTACAACACCAACAATTTGGCTAAACGTTAGTAGTTTTACTATTGCTACTGCCATAGCAATTCCAGTATTTTGGTGAACAAAATGAAATTCCTTTAGTAATTGTAGTTTGATTTTTTGTATTAGATTCTCTAGATTGAGTGCTGTACAAGTCTAAAACATGAATATAAATTCAGCATCTTAGGCTGCATGAAAACCAAACTATTAAGATGAAAAGCCAATGACAAAAGCTGTACAGCTTTCATTCCCATGTTTAACCTTTGCCTTAAAGCTTAAAAGCAACTATTTTCTAAAGTGTTTCAACTAGCTAGTGAAATTATATTTTCCGACTCCAGTTTAAACATTAAATGGTGAACCCATAACTACAAATTTGCATTGTCTAATGTATCACTGATAAAGATTCATTTCTGTATAGCCCCTTACTAAAAGAATCCAAAAACCCTTTGAAAGTAACACATCATTTCACCCAATAATGAAATACAGCCACCTATAGGGTGCAATACAACAGCTAACCGCATCATCATAAAGTTTAGGACACATTTACAGGTATTGAAGGGTTATTTCTGAAAACACTTGATTTATTATTTATGCTTTTGTTCCCACCACAGAAAGCCGTATCTAATAACAAACCTTTCCTATATTTTATTATGTCTTTATATTCCTTATACATGTGAGGAACTCTATAAGAGTCTGCAAAGTTACTACACTATCCTTCATCTCTCCTTAAAACCCACTTATGCTGTGATGACCAAAACCTCTCTACAATGGCTAGGCAGTTGTTAAGCAGTGATAAACACATTATGTTTATCTTCTCACTGTTAAAGGGGGAGGGCACAAGATTATCCACCTATTGTCTCATCTTATACTAACACTGTAAGCATTTTGGGGTAAGGGACAGTCTGTTCTGTGTATTTGTAATACATAACACAACCCAGCTGGAGCCTCTAGGTACTACTAGAATACAAATAAATAAATACAAATCTTGTTCTCTACATTCAGAGGCAGAAATGAGACTTGCTACCTCACAAGAAAATGCCCTCACTTGCAATGGAGAGAGAGGCCCAAATAGGGTTTACTAGCATACCAAATAGCAGTGGCTTTCAGGTGACCAGTTTTTCCATAAACAGAGCAAGTATGAGACAGTAATGCATCCAATGAAGTGAGCTGTAGCTCACGAAAGCTTATGCTCTAATAAATTTGTTAGTCTCTAAGGTGCCACAAGTACTCCTTTTCTTTTTGCAAATACAGACTAACATGGCTGCTACTCTGAAACAATGCAAGGTCTGAAACCCAGACCAACAGGTTTGCGCAGCTTTAGCAGAGCTTCTTTGATTTAGTAATCAAGTTGGAGGAAAATGAGCAAGATGCAATAACTCCTCCTCCTGTCAAGCATATCTAATAGTCAGCTGATTGTCAGTGCAGTCAGGCCCAAATTCAGAAATGGGGAAGTGAGTTTGCTGGCTCACTGAGCTGTAGCTCAATGAAACATCCAGCCAGTTAGATAGTTCTATATTTATGGAAATAAAAGTTATCATTTTGGTTGGAATAGTATCTACAAAAAAGATTCTTTTACAGAACTGAAAGATCAGGATGAGCATGGAAGAGTTTCACAGAAGGTGTAATTGACAATGTACCGCAAAGTCATCTTAAGATTCCTATAACATATCCAATACATAAATTCACAGTGGGCAACCGTTTGCACTGTCTACTCTAAGGAGTGATCTGCTGTTTAAACAGGCTGGTTTACAACATGGGTATAAATTTTATATTGATAAATTCATATCTAATCCTAAATAGGGTCATAAGAGGGCAGTGGTTGTCACAATGATTCCCCCCCCTTAAATTAGAGTAAAAAAAAAAAGACACACACACACACACACACACACACACACAACACTTAAGTAACTGAAGATCATAGATCTCATCTGCTTTTCTGCAGTGCAGCCTCTAAGTACTCTGGCCATGGCTGTCTTTCAGGCAGTCCAAAGATAGGAACCTGAAGAGCAACACACTGGAATGGACAAAGAAAAGGAGTACTTGTGGCACCTTAGAGACTAACAAATTTATTAGAGCATAAGCTTTCATGAGCTACAGCTCACTTCATCAGATGCATCCGATGAAGTGAGCTGTAGCTCACGAAAGCTTATGCTCTAATAAATTTGTTAGTCTCTAAGGTGCCACAAGTACTCCTTTTCTTTTTGTGAATACAGACTAACACAGCTGCTACTCTGTAACACTGGAATGGGACAGCCAGAAATGACAACCCAATGTTTTGTAAGTCCCACTGAACTGTGCTAAAGCCTTGAACAACAGAGTCAGGAGACAGCTAAGTTGCAACAGCTCCTCTGATTGTCACTGTAGTGTAGCTTGGCCCATACCCTAAGCACTAGCATTATCAACACAGATTTGGCGATAAGGTTGTCAGCCTCTGATTCTGCAGAACAAACATTGTAGGTCCTATACAAACTGGGGAAGAGGAGGAGTGTTTAATCCACTGGGGGGGGGGGGGGGAAGAGAAGATAGAGAGCAGGAATAGAAGATATCACCACTGGTACTTTAAGGTAGGTTGAAGATTGAACTCAATCTCCTCATCCATAAGACCTCCCTTATGCTCACTTTTTTTCTTGCATTTCCTTCTTCTGGAGAGAAGTGTGTAACATTTGGATCAGTTTATATAAGTTTTAAACTAATTTTGCATTTTTCCATACAAAAGACTTATCCTTTAATATGTCCAATTTATACAATTTTTGGAGTGTTTGTGATTTAAGATGGTGGCTTAATAATTCAGTGTAAACAGTAGCGTAACCAAGACAAGAGCATTGGATGTACTTAAATTAATGACCACCAGGATGGCTTTTCTACAATGCAAAAGGATTGTAACTTGCCAGGTAACAATTGCTGTTGTAACCAGATTCCCTGACTTGGTTTTAGTTGTAATATACATTTACCCTGACAGATTGTTGTACTTAGGGAAAAGTATTGTAAAAAGCTGCTTTCCAAATGGAAGAATGTAGAGAAAAGTTTACTGAAGTTATTGCACAGTTAAATATAGGGGGAGAAAACCTTTACATTCTCTCTTTTGAGGTCCATCCTTAAGTGCTATGACAGGAACATTTCAGAGCTCCTTTGCTGTTACAAGGTTCAAACTAATATTTTCAATCCAGTGTTCAGTACATGCAGATTTCCACTATAGCATTACAGCATGTGGTTACATCTAAAATATTTTCAAAATAGGCAATTTAAGTGTTTGATTTAAAGTTAGTAAATACTCAATGTCACCATTTCACTGTGCTTTTGCAGCATGTCTTACTTGTGAAGATTTCCAATTGCTGTTTCATTCGGCAGAAAGATAAATGTTAAATGGACCGCTTTGTACATTCTGATGCATCTTTAACAAAACTCAGTTGAACCAAAATGGGAAGAATCTGCCTAGGCCTTGGAAAACAAGGAATTTCTGCCTTAATCTTCCGGGAACTTTATGAAGTGATAAAACAGGAAGTGAGATCAGTGGGAGTGAGATAATGTTACAGAAACCACGGGAGCAGAACTCCAACACAGTATGAAGCAAGTAATGCAATATTTACTACTGCATAAAACTGTGCTTATGATGCTGATGTCAACCCTTGAAAAAGCACAGTTCTACTTGAATAGCGTTTAACCTGTAAACTGTAATAGGAAGTGACTTCTACTCTCCATCTGCACAACCACTAGTTATTTTATTCAGCACATTATTGACTGCTCTCTTAGTTCAGGAGCAGAGCAGCAGCACTGCACAAAGATCATAGCCCATGATGGCTGTTTCACATTAAAACTGCCCCAAGATTTAGTTGGTCATTTTAGAGTAGGCTCGAAAGCTACAGCCAACCACTACAAGGCTAGTATAACAATACTCACACCTCCATATTTGAAACCAACACTCTACAAGGGCAGAAACTCGGAAAGGGTTTCTGGAGTTTTATCTTTGGCGATCATCATTCAGCCTTCTTTAAGCAATAAGAAGGCTCCCTCCAAAACAGACAGCTTTAAATGGCAGGTCTCCACCTTATAGTTTGATTATAATCAGAAACAAATATAAGCGTTCAATTACTGGTTACCCTATCAAACCAAGAGGAAGCAGCTCTGCAAACCATTTCCTCAGCTCCACAAAAGAAAACCAGTCTTGGGGTTTACTCCACCAGAGAGAGATCAAAGACACGGAGGTTGCTCTGTGAGGATGACGGAAGTGGCTCACGAACTAGGGCTTATAGCGAAGCAACCTCCGGAATACGCTTCAAGGCATCCCCTCAGCCAGCGTCAGGGGCTGGGGCACACCAACCCGCAGCACCAGGATGCGCCTTGTCCCAGTCCACGATGGGGGCAAGGCGAGGTCAGAAGGCATGAGAGAGGAGTCCGATTTCCCCAGTCAGAGACCTGGCCCGGGGACTGGAGCATCCCAGGCAGCATCTTGCACTTTCACAAGGCTGGCCCAGAAGAGGAGGGGCGGCTCCTCCCTCTTCTCCCCCCGCCCATGGGAGAGGAGAGGCTGGCCCAGAAGGGGGGGACGCGCCCCAGGAGATGCTCCGCAGGGGGCCCCTCTCTTGCGGGGCAGGGGCTCCGGGATGAGCTGTCCCTGCTGCGGAGGCTGCAGGGCCGGGGAGGCGATTCCACTCCTCCCTCCCCTCCCCCGCCCGCCGAGAGGTGACCCCCTCCCCGAGGGCAGAGCCCCCCCCGCGAGGCCGGGGCGGGGCGGGGCGGGGCGGGCGGCCGGCTCGCCTGCCTACCTTTGAAGAGATAGTCGTACTCGTCGTCGCGGGTGCCCATGGTGCGCGGAGCCGGAGAGCGGGAGCCGCCGCCGCCGCCGTTACAGGAGTGAGGAGCCGAACCCGGGGCCCCTCCTTACGGCCGCTGCGGCACTTCCGCTCTCGGCGCCCCGCCCCGCCTCGGAACTACTTCCGGGGTCACCAGCGCAGCGGCCGCGCCCGGGGAGCCCTTCCGGGGTCACCACGCTGACTCCGCCCACCGGCGGGGCCGGTCTCTCGCCGCCGCCGCCGCCGCCTCCCGCGCTGGGGCGGGGCTTTGCGGGCAGAGGCTCGGCCCCGCCCCGCCCCCTCTGCCGTGATTTCGACCTGGCCCCTGCAGCGCCGTGTCGCTCCGCGCCTCAGTGCCCGTCTCTCCGAGCGCTACCCCGGGCCCGGCCCCTTGCAATGGGCTGGGGCGCCTGACGCTCCCCCGACTCCCCTCCGTGCCCCACAGACGTGCCCGCCCGTAGCCCTGGCCCTCGCCCGTCCCTCCGGCTAGGCCTGGCCCGCCTGCCCCCCGCTCCCCTGGGACTGCACCAGCGAGGGGCCGGGACTAGCTCTGTCCGCCGCCCTGCCCCCTTTCCCCCGCTCCTGCTCTGAGCCCCGGGCCCGGCCCGGGCGGGGCACACACCGGGCTGCTCCCTTCGGCTCCGCGGCGCCGGACGGGCAGGACCCCGCAGGCATCCCTAGGCCGGGCTGGGGAGCTGGGTCGGGGCAGCTCCCGGCGGGTCGGAGCCCACCCGCAGCAAGGATGAGAGGCCGCACGGGCACCTCAGGGCTACGGCGGTTCCATGGTGTAATGGTTAGCACTCTGGACTCTGAATCCAGCGATCCGAGTTCAAATCTCGGTGGAACCTGTTCCTTTTGCCCTCCCCCGAGCTGCAGAGAGGGAAGGTTCCTCTCCATCGCCCACAGCCTTTCCCGTGACTCTCTAGTAACAGAATCATTATTTTCAATAAAATTAAATTGTTTATCACTTCGGAACCTTACCCAGCCTAAGTGCCTGGGGGAGATATTGTTTGCATCCCAGTAGTTGATGTTTAGTTCTTCTTTGCATAATCACAGGTTTCAGAGTAGCAGCCGTGTTAGTCTGTGTTCGCAAAAAGAAAAGGAGGACTTGTGGCACCTTAGAGACTAACAAATTTATTAGAGCATAAGCTTTCGTTCCACCAAATGCATCCGATGAAGTGAGCTGTAGCTCACGAAAGCTTATGCTCTAACAAATTTGTTAGTCTCTAAGGTGCCACAAGTCCTCCTTTTCTTTTTAGTTCTTCTGTTACCATTATTAATGTCTCATTAGGGTGGGTTAATATTCAGAAGGTGACAAAGGGTGAAGCCTTGCAGCCGTTTCTTTACAAAGAGCAGCTTAGCGCTAGCTCCGCTGGGAGACTCAGCCAGGCTCCCACACCCCTCAGCAACAGCACAATGCGGGCTGAAGCCATCCAAGGTACAAGCAAATCAAAGCTGAGTTGGGGTTTGAGTCCCTTTGCCTCGGCTAAGTCGAATCTCTCCAATACAGGTATTAGCAGGGAAGTACTCGAATTAACAACGTGCAGCCTTCACAAAACTTTCTTTGGCCTTATGACTCCAAAGCATCCTCTGGATGCTTTACGTGCAAGTAACTCATCACCCACAAGGTGTGAACAACATAGCATAGGAGTTTTACATGGTGGGTTTTGTACTCTAGGTGTTACCAAGCATGGCACTCTGCACAACAGTCAACTGAAGAAAATGGGCTCCAGATGTGGGAGTCTCCTGTGAGAAGTCGGTGACTTGGTAGAACTGTCACATCAACAAGGACAGGGAAGGTAAGCTAATATTTCAGACTGTGAAACAGGCCAGTATGTAGAGGGCTCGTGGTGCTGGGGCTTGGAGAGGGAAGTGGGTAGGACCGAGTCTCGGCTGGTGAGATCTCTGGAAACGTGCTGCGTCTGCAGAAGGAGTTAGAGAAATCTAGATCTATTCGGGAGCAAAATGAAAGAACAGTCAGCATGCTCCACTTCACATCACCTCCATTCAACGAGTGGGTAGGTTTTGGATCACGCCTGTCTCTAATCTTAAAGATTTTTACATCTTTAGGAGGTATCTTTCTCCTGAAGAAATTAACTATTGGGGGAAGGAGTAGGCCATAAAGTTCTGCTTGGCAGAGGAAGACTGTCCCAATAAATCAGGGAAGGTTTGAAAGACTCATTTAGCAGGAGGGAGCAGAAGAGAAAGATATTCAAGCATTAGCTTGGGCCAAAGGAGAAACAGCCTTGAACGTGGAAAAACATGGCAATCCCTTTGTCCTGCATGAAGCCCAGAATAAAAATCCAGTACCACAATGTCCCTCTTAGCAGGGGATCAGAAAAGACACAGGTGAGCAAAGCTGCTTTGTGTACTTATCCAAAAATACTGTAGGGAAAATGAGTATTGTTTAAAGGCAGTCTAACATAAAGCAATCATGCTTGGGTACAGTCCCTGACATGCTTATTTTATAGGGGTCAAATTCATTTCTATGGAAGTCAATGAGAGCTTTGCCATTGACTTCCATGGCACAGGATTGAGATCAAGAAGTGAGGAGTCAAAATGATATTTATGGCCATATAATTGAACTGGAAACTTTAAAATTTCTTCTTCTGCCACAGGATTGTTTTCAGCAGTGGAATTGATACGTTACTCATCCGTATAATTAAGCAGAATATTCTCATCTCCGTGTATAGAAATGTAACCCAGTAGCATTAAGGAGAGCTATGAACGTCAAGCACTGTTCATCGGGATAAGAAGAAACCCTTTAACATAATCATTTTTGTTGTTTAAAAATACATTATGCTGTTAAATTAACACCAGTGTGCACCTTTCTGTAGCACTGAAAATAAAAGATTGAGTATAGACATTGATTTACAATAAAATAAATTACGTAATAGCAGTTCAGCTGTTAAAGAAGAAGGATGGTCTAGTGGTTAGGGGACTAGATTGGCACTAGGGAGATCGGGGTTTCATTATTTCGTCTACCACAGCCTGGCTCTGTGACCCTGGGTAAGTCACTTAGTTTCTCTTGATGTGTCCACATTGTGATAAAAACCCATAGCTCAGAGATCAGGTCAGCTGATTCAGGCTGCTAGTCTGAAAACTCCATTGTAAATGCCTGGGCTCTAAGACCCACTTGCCTCCTGTCCTGGGGTCATAGAGCCCAGTCTGAGCCCAAATGTCTGCGCTGCAATGTTATAGCCCTGCGAGCCTGAATCAGCTGTCCTGTGCCAACCTCAGGTCTTCTATTGCAGGGTAGATTACTTTCTGTGTCTCAGGGCACAAGAGCTGACTTGTATTTTTCCTGGTGGGTGCTCCATCCCTGCTCTGCCCTGAGGCCCTGCCCCCACTCTACCTCTTCCCACTCCCACTCTGCCCCATCCCCTGAGACTCCGCCTCTTCCCACCCCCACTCTGCCCTCTCCCTTGAGCCCCCCCCCGCCTGCCGTTCCCTGCTTTCTGCCTCCCCTCCAGCAAGCGCCTCCGGCCTGCCAAACAGCTGATCAGCAGCCAGCCCCAGGGCCCGAATCACTGTGGCAAGTGGGTGCTGAGCATCCCCTATTTTTTTTTCTGTGAGTGCTTGTGCCCCAGAGAATCCACTGAGTCAACGCCTATTCCTCTGGGTATGTTGACACTACAAAATTATATCAATCGAAGTTACTTCGATGCACAGCCACTGCATGCTTTGGCATGTCCACACTACGCTCCTTGTCTCAGCAGTGAGTGTCCTCACCAGGAGCGCTTGCACCAATTTAACAGTCAACGTGCGGCATTGTGGGATGGCTTCTGTAAGGCAGCAAACAGTCAATGTAAGCAACACAGTGTCTACACTGACACTATCGACCTAACTATAGCAACCTAAGTGCTACACCTCTCGTGGAGGAGGCGTTATTAAGTCAGAGTATGTCTATACTTACTGGGGATCGACACTGTGGCGATCGATCCACTGGGGGTCAATTTAGCGGGTCTAATGAAGACCCACTATATCGACGCAGATCGCTCTCCCATCAACTCCGGACTCCACAGGAACAAGAAGCATAAAGTAAGTCGACGGGAGAGTTTCTTCTGTCAACCCAGTGCAGAGTAGACACCGCAATAAGTCAACCTAAGCTACGTCGACTCCAGCTACATTATTCACATAGCTGGAGTTTCAGAGTAGCAGCCGTGTTAGTCTGTATTCGCAAAAAGAAAAGGAGTACTTGTGGCACCTTAGAGACTAACAAAATTTATTAGAGCATAAGCTTTCGTGAGCTACAGCTCACTTCATCGGATGCATTTGGTGGAAAAAAGCCCCTCTGTTTTTTCCACCAAATGCATCCGATGAAGTGAGCTGTAGCTCACGAAAGCTTATGCTCTAATAAATTTGTTAGTCTCTAAGGTGCCACAAGTACTCCTTTTCTTATAGCTGGAGTTGCGTAACTTAGGTTGACTTAACCCCGTAGTGTAGACCTGCCCTCACTGTATTGGGCAAATTACATCGGTGGTAGCTACATTTTAGTGTAGACGCTTACAGAGTTAGCTTGACTAAGCTGCCTTGCGTCGACCTAACTCTGTAGCATAGACCAGGGTTCAGTTCCTCATCTGTGCAATGGGGATAATATTGCTGCCCTACCTAAAAGGGGTGTTGTGAGGATAAATGCATTACAGAGTGTGAAGTCCTTGGATACTATAGACACTGGGGGGGTTGCAAAAGTACATAAGGTGTGAACTTGAAATTTGTCAAGCTTAGTTTCACCCTTTAAAGGACAAAAGTTTTTTTTAACGGTATTGTGGAAAAAATAGCACAAATCAAATGACTTTTTGTTCCACGGCTGTAAAAAAAACAAAAACAAAAAAACAAACAGCAACACAAAAAACCTAGTTGTTTTTGAGTGCTTTTATAGATTATATTTATCAGTTGATATTTCAGAAAAAACTTGTAATGACACTTTTTCCATATATACAAGAGTCATTTCATCCTGCACCTAATTGCAGTTATTTCTGGGGTGGAGCTAGGTAATACAACATAACAGTTTAGAACAGGAAGTAAGAAACGATACTGTATCCAACTGAAATGACCATAATGTTCTTTATATTTCTGTAAGGTTATGACCTACTGTAAATTATAATCAAAGGCTTTTACCAATCACGTCTTTTAAGGTGAATGTGACAGCAGATTGCCACATGCATGAGTGGTAGTAGGAGTTATCTTTAGCTAAGACAATTTAAACTAATTAAAATAATCTGTTATCATTCTCTTCTTGGAGTAAATAGACAACATTAAAATATCAGAGAGTGCTGCAGCTCAGGACTGAGGTGCAGTGACAGAACTGTCTGGGGAAAGGATTGGGATAGCAGGAAATGCTGCAAACCAAGAATGAGGAGTGTTGGCATAGCTGTGAGGGCAGCCAGGTTTGGATTATATGGGATACTTCATGTCATTAATGAAGTGTATTAACACTATTAATGTATATGTGCTCAGCACTGGAATAGCAGAGGATTTAGCAATTCAGGGATGAGGTGCGTTGGCATTACTGGTCTCTGTGCTGCTTGTATCCTGTCAGTGCCATTAGTTTCTCATTTGCGTGAGAATTAAATTCAATCAAATGAAAAAAACACAAACCAAACTATCACCACATCATAGTTTCTCCATTCTTCATTTAGCTGCACACGTTTCTGTAGTGAGCAAAGTGACACAGCACATTTCCAAAAGCTAGAACACAGACAAAGTATGAGATTCACATAGCTCCTGAATATTTTATGTGCAGGAGAAAAGGAGACCAGGTCACAGTCATAACTGTGCATTTATGGCCATGTTCTGGAAATTAATAGACTAGCTACCAAAACAAGCCCAGAAATATGCTGCAACAGCACCATTAATGTATGCATGTAGGTATCTGTATTACAGCTATGCCATGCAATGCATGTCCGTGACTTGTAAATGAGACCTGCAAGGAGCACAGATCGACAAGGCATCGTTGATGGGTTAAGGGTATATGGTCAAAAACACGTAGGCATCTACCTCTAACTTCTAGGGTGAAATCCTGGTCCCACTAAATTAAATGGTAGTTTTGCCATTTACTTCAATGGTGCTATGATTTCACCCTGCAGATTGGTCTCTACATGGGATTTGAAGGAAACAAAGTGAAGGTTGGTAACTGTCCAGCACTACCATTGCTGGTTGCAGGTTTTCTGGCAGATGCCTGAACTTGGCCCTGCATTTCCAGTCTATGTGTTGCAAATCCCATCAAACTATGAGCAGTTCAGAGAATGATCAGCAAGTGACAATAATTCAAAATTGTCCTTGAATGGCTGATGACCCAAATTCCCACTTTCCCAATCAAAGGGACAACCGGCTTTCCCTGTTAACAGGCAAGAGGGACAAAATCAAAGCAACACAACCTACACTATTCATTCAGAGGAGAAATATTTCCTAGGGGGGAAATCCAATCAATACTTTCCAATTTTCTGACAAGCAATAAGTCATTACAATGATGCAGAGATAATTCACTCAGCTTTCCAATGAAGCCTCTAAATTATAGAAGAGAAGAGTCATTTTAGGCCTCACCAGTTTCAGTCTCACATAATGTCACTCAGAAAAAGAACTCCTGAGTATAAGATCTGTCTGCTTAAACAACAAGCTTCTTTTTTAAACAGACCTGACCAGATTAAAAGGACTATGGTGTACTAGGAGTTCCACTCTCCTGGCACTGGTGAACGTAACAGAAATGCATAGCAGTCGATAGCTTAGCTAACTGAATTACAGCTGTAAACTCTATACTTTCTAGTTCTACAGCTCATATAACAAGAGGTGGGCCCTGTCCAGGACATTTCCTGTAAATCAACGTACCTCTCCCCACACTGCGGAGTTGGAATAACATGGGACCCGGATCTGAAATTACCCTAGATACGTTTTCAGAACTAGCCCTAGTTTTGCTACTCTGTACGTATCTGTGTACTCTGCTGGAGAAAGAGAAGGGAGCAGGTCTAAAAAAATCAGCAGTTCTCTGGGACCAGTGTTAAAGTAGATCAGTGTTGAAGTAAATGGGAAAGAAGAGAAACTTTCTCCATTCTGTGGGGAACAGGAATTTAATGCAGCTGACCATATGACTCAGTGCTTGATGAGGTAAGTCTGTCATCCTGTGAAATCATCAATTCCCTGTCTCCATTCTGGATTCCACAAACACACTTGCCTGGTCTATTGCCTCCACAAACACATTTTGCAAGACAGTGCAGGCTGCTCTGTTGCATATTGGTCAAGAAGTAATTTCGGAAGTTTGTGCTTCAGCTCCACACCTTTTCGTACCACTTGTTATTTTCTACATATGGCCAAATTCTGCTCTCAGTTACACCCATTTCACTTCACTGACATCTAGGTAGATTATCTGGATATAAATACAATCCACAGGACAAGTACAGCAAGGGCAGCACCAGCACAAGTGTCTCTATCCTGCCCACCAAAACACCTTGATTTTGATCTAAAGGGACTGGCTCTAGGGGATTGAGAAAGCAGTTTAAGCTCCATGGCCAATTCAATCCCTGCTCTTGCTGCAGAGACAGCCAACAAGGTTGGCAATTAGTGCCCAGCGTGGTGCTATTCCATGCCACGTAAGCACCTGTCTGCCAAGAACTGGACTGAGACTATTAAACTCATCACATTTAGATCATTGAACAGTCATCAGCTGGGACCACTGTCCATTGCTGCCAGACAACATTGGTTTCGATCTAGTGAAGAGCTCTCTATCATGATTCCAGTCCTTAGAAACAGCCAGTTCCCCATAGTGCTTTTTTTAAAGACACTGAAATAAAAGTAATAGTATTTGAATACAGTCTAGTAATAATAATAGCTGCCTCTTAAGGTAAATGGGAAGCTGTATCAGATTAATTTAGTAAGCTGAGATCCTAATTTTACTATGCTTCCTCTACAAACATATTCATGGTTTATTATGCCAGGAAAATGACAAAGTGCTGATAATAATCCTCCTTGAAGATATTCCTTATCAATCCACTAGATGTCCTACCCTTTTCAAATAATTTAAGATGCAGAGAGGTTTCACTAGTATCTAAGTTTGGGCTTCATTTTTCTCTTTAGCAGAAATTAAATCTGGATTTTCAGTGGTGAAGAAAACCACAGATCTGCTTTCTGCACCTTGCAAGCAAGAAACTCATCTCATTCTGGGAATGATTCTGGTGAATATCCACAAGAGCTTTCCACAAAGACCTGCGCAAGGATGCAGGTTTCTTTAAAGAATCTGCCTCCTTTCCTAGAGAATGCAAAACTTAGATTCATCAGAGCCAAACATTTGCCATACTCTGCCTTGGGAAGCTATTTGTAAGAGTTTTAAAGTGAGTCCTGTGCTGACCTGGAGGCAGTGATGACACATTCTTAATTGCAGAAGCTCTTTGAATAGTGCAGTTTTGACATTCCTGGACAAGACTCCAGCCCCTCACACTTGAACACTGCACAGACTGGGGCTCTGGCATGCCAGCACTCGCACCTATCTGTTAAGGCTGTCACTGTACCCACTCAGAAAGTGTTCTGTCAGTTCCAGTACAGTGTGGCTGTCAAATATCTGGTAAGAAAGACAGTCTGCAGAATAGCAAACAGTGGCTTCTTTTGTCCATGAGCCCCTCTTATTTGCCTCTAGTACCAGCTTGGGATTCCAGACATTCTTAGTGGATTCATATTTGTAGATGTATGAGAGCATTTTACTAGCATTCCAGTCTCTTTCAGGGTTCACCTATCTACCAAGGTGGGTATGTGCAACTCCTCAATGAGGGATGATTGCAAAGTTGCTTCTTTGGCATTTCTCTCACTGAAGCACAAATCACACTCTGCTGAAGTGCTACAATGTTGCATCCCTCCACCAAGAAAACTTTGTTGGAACTAAGACTACATTATGGGCCAGATTCACCTCTTATTTAAACCAGTTTTATACAGTGTAACTCATTTGAATGTAACAGAGTGACTCCTGATAAGAGAGTAGGGAATCAGGCCCATATTTCAGAAAATGCAGGAGACAGGTGCATTGTCAGACAGTGAGTTTAGTACCTTCTCATTACTATGTTTAGGAAGCTTCATGGCCAGAAATATCCTCATAACTATTAACTGTACAAATAGGCCCCAGGCAGGATGTCTACCACAGCTTATGGCATTATCTATAAGGGGAATGGGACTGGATTCTGATAATAGCCTTGTATTCTTGGGCCATCATCATTCTCTGCTGCCAGATACTTTGCCACCAAGGAAATGCCTTGCATCTCTCCCACACCGCATGTTTCATTATTGGGTGTCTTTCTTGTCCTCTGTGTTAAGTGCCTGATGTGTGTTTCCCCAACACATTGCGAGGGAAAAAGAAGGCCTAATTTTTCAACTGTACATTTCTGATTCATAGGTGGTAGTTCTGGTGCTGTCCATATGTGATGCACAGCTCACCCTGAAAAGGAATACATTCAGGAATCAAAAATGGTCCAGCGCATATGTTTGCTGTCATACTTAACAAATACCTCAGGCCCTGCCATGATTCAGTACATTATGTGTGGGAGCCATCTGGTCCTGTATCTTTAGAAGCAAACTGGAACACCGTGGATGCCTCATTGGTAAAAGCACAAACAGTTGAAGTGAGGGAGACGAAAAAGATCTGTTGACATTCTACACAAGATTCTCCCTCTAGGGGACTGGTTTCATGACCCATTTCATCCTTCCTGCTACTATAGAGAGTTACAGTCAGGCAGACTGTGATGTCAGGTCTGTCAGTGTGAACACCTTTGGGATGCTAAAAATGGGTTTCATGTGCTTGGGCAAACCCAGTGAGATAAGAGTTTTCTCATTAATCAGCTGTGTCGTAGCAAGCTGTGCAAGATGTTCGTGTAGAGTGTATTCCATAAAACATTGTTTGATCTAGAATTCTGATTTGTCCTAAACTGCACTATTAATCTACCTGCATGATTAGTCATTAGTATCTGCTCAGCACCATGCAGGACCAGGCCCCATGGTTTTGACAGACTGAAAAAAAGGTCACACCTAGTTTATTTAGATGGTCCCTGCTCTAGAGGATCCAGGAATGCAGAAGAGTCCTAGGCTGCAATAGGAGATGGATTATCAGAAGATGAAGCAGTGAATGCACTCCAAATAGAGGATGGTAGGCTCTGGTACTGCTAACATTTGGTGAAGGTTTTGTGTGTATCTAGGACTAGATCCTGAGCTGCTGTAAATTGGCATAGCTTGATCATGGAGTTACGCCACTTTACAGCAGCTCAGTAGCTGGTTTCTAATGTCCACAAAGCATAAGAGAAGCAGGCAAACAGAATGAGCCTATGTTTGGGAGTCTGCACAGTGAAAGCACGCACCTGAGGCAGGTGCAAGTTTGTTTCCCCAGACACCAAATTATTAGAACAGAGAAGCAAGTGATGGGGTTTGTTGTTCCATGATAGCAGTTCTAATGAAAACTCATTTCAGAGTTTGGCCTGTTTCCAAGATGGTTAGATACAATACTCGGATTAATCCAGACCAGCTTTCCTGGTGCCATGTCCCTTAAGACACATGTTTATTTATTCTATTACGAATAAATATGAAAAAGTCAATTTGCTGTGAAAGCAAAGAAGTAATAAAGAATGTTATGCTTATGCAAATAATATAACACTTCCAACTTAATATAGTTCAGCTTCATGCCCGACATGCTCCACACCAGACCAGTATGAGCAAGATGTGAGTCACTGATAAAAGAATAAATGTTTTTATTTATTATTCACCAGTCTCCAGGGTTTAAAGCCATTTAAAGTTAGCGCATTTTCCCATATACATTATTTAAAACGTAATAGTTCAACATAGGTACAGCTAAAGCAGACAATATACACTGCAAAAGTATTTACTATGTTGTATTTCCTTAGAACTTCTTACAATGTCCCTGTCCCACATAAACTCCTGGCTCTAGACATAAGAGGATGCTTTGTATTTAAGGATGGAGTGGCAGGCATTAAGTTTCTTGCTTTGATCAGTGTGTCTCAGCCTTTATGATCTCACTAGCAATGGCACTTGATAGAATTCAGTTTGAGTGTTAGTATGTAGCATTGCTATGTCTGTTTTCCAAACTAAGTTCCTGGTTTTCTGAAAATATTTGAAGATATCTTTCTATTTAATTTATTTTCAAACAAAATGGCATCCACCATAGGTTAAGAACACAACACACTAAGAACTCTGCAAGACTCCAAAATATAATGCTGTGGACTTTCATGGCCAAATTCTGCTCTCATTTATACATGTACAAATCTCCTTTTACCTCACTAGTATAACAGCAGAATCTAGCTCTCTGAGTTTTGACATGCATTTCCATTTCACTAGTGTCAGGTCCAAAGTGTCTACCATATATGGATAAATACAATTTCAACATAACTGTCGCAATTTCCTTGGGAAAGTTACGATCTCAAAGGAAGTATATGAAAAAGTAAGTGTTTACAGTACATGAACCCCAGTCCTGTAACAAGTATGTGACAGTTGCTGTTGATTAATAGTTACACATGCAAACAAAAATATAGGATCAAATTTTCAGTTTAGCTGCTCCACTGACTGCCAGAGTGTTGTTCATTAACACCAGCAGAGAATTTGGCCCATATGTTTAAGTTTATTTTTAAAATTTGTATGTTCTGCAGTTGTTCCCTGATCTTTTAGAGAGAAACAGTGTTTGCACTGAATAGCTCAATCCAGCTGTAAGTGAAAAATAGATGTAGTATGCATTCCTGGGGTGTCTGTGTTGTGCAGGGGAGGTCTAGCTCTGTCAGGCTCACTATGAATTGATTGACATTTGTACGTATTTAACTATCTTTTCCTTAGCTGTGAGTGCTACATAGTTGTAGCTGGAAGGGTTTACCTTAGCAGGGATATTAGGTTGCAAGTAGATAGGTCTCGGTGGGCCCTGATTCAGGAAAGCACATAAGGATGTGGTTTCCTAAGCAGAGTTACAGTTGTTATTCTGTAAATGGAGCATTTATTATTGGTCTTAAAAAAAATACAGGCATGTTAATTTCAGCAGCAAGGGAAAACACTGAATTTAAAAAACATCAGTGTTTGCAAAATGGAAAATGACAAAATCTGCAGAAAAAATCTCCCCACACCTCCCCTTTTTCCCCTTCCCCAGCCTTCAAATGGGTATTGTAGACAATGGAGAGAAAAAATACAACATTAAAAACAGCTAACAACTTACATGGCAGTGACTGTTTAGAAAAGACTTTGCATATTATTTTTAAGTTACAGTTTTGCACATACACTGTTCAACAGCTGCTAGTATTAAAGTCCAAGCAAGGGGTATCAGGAATGCAGGATCTGAAGGGTTTCAGCAGTTGCTAAAGGCAAAGCCTCCTGAAATTGTAGCAGATGTTGCTTACTTCCTGTATACTTGTCAACCACTGTAAAAATGTTTCTGCTTTGTAGTTGTTATGTTGAGCATAACTATGGAGATTCAACACAGTCTATGCGACACTGACACATTGAGTGATTTACTGTATATTTGTTTTTGAATAATCAACCAAAGTATTGTTCTTACTAGAATCTCTCTGGACACTTTGAGGAAGTTCATTAGTCACTGGATTTGAAATCAATGACAAGCAAATGACAATACAGGAAATAAGTCAAATATTATGTTACTACTATATTCAGTAAAGATGGATTTAAATATTACAGACTTATTGTTGCTTACTGCACCTACAATGGAATCCTTTTAACTGAAGACTTGATAAGTAAGTAATATGCCCATTTCATTCGGACAATTGCCAGAGCAGAGTCAGTGTAATGCAACTTCATGATACTAAACAATTGGTAACTGGCATGGCTAGTCTGTTTAAATGGTGTTAATTGCAAGCCTGTAGTTAAAAGATGTGAACCAGCATTTGCTTGCATAAATGTCCTGCTGTGCAACCCATGATCAACTTCAGCCTGCTTGCCTGCACTTTTATGGCCCCCAAATGTGTTAGTTTGGTCTTAATGCGTTAATTCTTTGTATATTGCTTCTCGCACGCTGAAATAAGGAGCAATATATCCCAGCCCAATGTGTTCTTCTGCCGCCTTGTCTATACTAGAAAAGAGCATCCATTTAACTAAATCAATTGAAAAATCAATTTAGTTACACCAGCGCTAGCCCCTAATGTAGATGCACTTAAACTGGTTTAATCCTTGCTTATGTTGATTTAGCTAGCTTGTATTCATAAAATACAAGTTTAATTTATATTGATATAAGCAAGGATTAACCAAGTGCATCTATATTGGGGGTTGTGTCAGTTTACCTAGACTGATTTTTAAACTGATTTAGTTAAACCAAGGCATGTTCCTAGCATGCTGATAATCAGGTTGCTGATAATCAGGACAACCACTTCACGGACACTTTTCTTTTCCCTCTTGGAAGTATCTGCCGTAAACTTTCTGCTGCTGTGTTTTTTGCTTTGAGATTTTAAAAATTAAGTTCAAAGATAGTTTTGGAGTGGTTCCTCTGGCTCTGTAGACAGAGGTTAATGTTGGAGACCAAAAATAACATCTTGTATCTGGCATGACTGTCTGGTAGACATGGTTATACACTGCCCATGGGAAATGAGAGATTTCAGGCAGCTGTTGCTCCATAGGTGTTTATAGTGTCACACGTGATGTTATCAGGAGAAAGGGCACAATTAATTTTACTTTTGCAACCTTCCTAGCAGCTGGAGCATTGGGCTGCAGCCTTGAAGAAGAGTTCTTGCGTTGACTGTCACTGTAGACATCTATTGATGAAATTATTAAAGCCACATGGCACTTTACAAACACGGGACCTAATCCAGCAAATTTATACCAGTAGTGCTTACTACCTTGAAGCTAATGGGACTGTTCATGGTAGTAAGCCTGGGAGTAGGTGCTTAAATGTCTGAGGATCTGGGCCTAAGAGCATGTTGGCTCAGACCTATAGTTAACCCACATTCATTGCCCTGAAGAGACAAGATAAGCTTGTACAAGACAAGACACAAGACAAACATTGAGAAGAGGGAGGTTGTGGAGATTAGTGATGAAGAGGAGAAGAGATTGGGGACCGTTTGAAGATGAAGGATTTGCAGGGGAGTGAGGACACTTGCTGGATGTGGACAAGGAGACTGTTTCAGACATAATGGAAAGCACCATAAAAGGTGGGAAAAGCAGAAGGCTTAGGAAGAGCTGTACAGTAGGTGGGGCAAAATTCTGGTGAGGAATCGGAGCTTGAATTTGATGTGAATGTTCTCTGTCCATGGGGAGTAAAGGACTACCTGCATTGCCATCAACATGTCCATCCCACTTGCAGCTCTGCATTAACACAGGGACTATAATCAAATGTCATGCTTCAGAGCTTCAACTGGTCACCTACATGGGTCAGGAAGGATTTTGTCCCTTAATACACAATTGTCCAGCTGAATTCAGTGTTTTTTTCTGCCTTTCTCTGAAGCAGTAGGGATTGGCCACAGCTGGAGAAGAGAAACCAGATGACATAGAGCAATGCTTGGAGGTGGCAGAGAGAATCATTTTTCTAGATGTGCAGCTGTTGTGTCTTGATCACGTGCTCAGAGTCAAACTGATGTCCAGATTTGTGATCGGGAATGAATTTTTCCCCCGGTCAGATTGGCAGGGACCTTGGAGGTTTTTCACCTTCCATTGCTGCATGAGGCATGGATCGCCTGCTGGGATCATCTGGGAATATCCCACCTATCAATTCCTGGTCATTGCAGAGGTCTTGGGCATTGGTGGCACCTTGGTCTCTCCTGATCTCTGAGGCTCACAATAGCCTAGTCTCCTGAGAACTAAAAGATTTAGCCTAACTAAAGTGTTTGGGCTCAGTATAGAGGTGTCTGGGAGAAAATGAATGGCCAGTGATATATAGGATGTCAGACTAGATGATCTAATGGTCCCATCTGGCCTTAAACTCTGAAATCTACGAAAGGGAGCATATGGAAGAGTTTAAAGAGGCAAGTGACACTATCAGATTATTGAGCGAGGAAGACTTTAGTAGATGCCTTATAGACATACAGGGTGGGATGAGAGGTGATGTGGCCAGTGAGAAGGTTATGGACATCAAGGAAGGAGGTGACTAGTACAATGTCAAGGGTTCAACAGAGGCACTGGGCACAAGGAGGAAAGAGTAGATTTGGGGGACATTAAAGAGGGGGACTGATAGTTATGTCACCCTTTGCCTGGAAAATGCTCAGTGCAACAGCGATACTGGGTCAGCTTTCACACAATGGAGCGAGAAGGGGAGATTCAACTTTGTACTCAGCACAAGGCCAGATGTGTCACAAAAAAACTAGTGTCCAAGTTGTGCCTAAATGAAACAGAGAGACTTTCAGGAGTTTAATTACAGTAGAGTTGCTGAGCTCCAAGATTTGGCTTAATAGGGACATTTATTAATAACTAGATAGTTATGTACATTTTAATTTTTATTGGTTATAAGCAGGGCTTTGGAGCTGTGCTCTGGCTCCAGGCAAAAACCTGCAGCTCCACTGCTCTGGAGCTGCTCCACTCTCCGCTCCAAATCCCTGGTTATAAGGAATGACACACACTACACTATAATGCATGCAAGTAGCCCTCTTCCTCTGCTGTGGTTAGTCCTTGCTTCAGTGAATGAATGGTACAGCTAACTCATATGGGGCTCAATCCTGCAAGGTGCTAAGCACTCTAGCCCCAAAATCAGCAAATCCCTTAAGCACTTCCTTAACTTTAAGCATGTGAGTAGTCTCATTGACTCAAGTGTCTTACCGGGATCAAGACCAGAGTGCTCAGCACCGTGAATGGTAGAACCTTGTTTTGCACAAAAACAGTCCTGTAGGAGTCACTGAAATCTAAGTTTATTTAGATTGGGAGAATGTCTAATGGTTAGAGCAGTGGACTCCTAGCTCCTGTTCTGTTCTTCTGCGGGTTGTTCTTTCACTGACTTAATTCTTGACTTTTTGCAAAGTTGTTAACACCCTGTCACACAGTCTTACCCATTTGTAAAATGGAGATAACAATATCCATTTTGCACACATGGGAGTCTTGAGGATTCAAGGCATGCTATAAGTGCAAGGTAATGTTAGTATGAATGGTACTGATAATGAATATCTGTACGTAACTGATATTTTAAACTAGATATTAATACTTAGACTGGACAAACCACTAGTAATTGTACAATAGGGGATAGTCTTGCACTGACTGAGAGACAAACTGGATGGTCTGAGAGGGCTTCATTTTACCAAAAAAGATGTAGGTTTAATAATTAATTCTATTTTAAATGGGTTTTACTCTGCATGCTTCAAATTTTGGAAAAGCTGCTATTCCCTAGCCCCATTGTTAGTGTTTTAGCAGCTGTTTTCCATTGTTTTCTCAGTAAGAAAAATACATATCACTAACAGGAACTATCAGCAGCATGAAACAAGCTGACTTGCCAAGAACATTTCCCCCACTATTGTTATTTATAGTTAATATTTTTTTGTACTGCAAGTCAGACTGTGATTCAAGGAATTTGCCAGATTTCAGGGCAATTTTGTGCCACAAACAGATGGATGTGTTTCACACACAAGCCACAGTTTTCCATTAATCTTCACCAGATAGAAGTATAGTTTATATAGCTCCTTCAATGTGCAAGGTATCCCAAAATGCTATGTGGTCCTGATTCACAAAAGCATCCCGATTCAGAACACTTGCACACATGCCCAAGTGCTTTCCTGAATCAGGGGGCATAATAATACTCAGCAGTTATATCAGCCAATTTTAGATGTTTGAGGAAGTGTACAAGCATTCACTAATCAATCCATAACACCCCTGTCTGTCTGTGCTATTATATGGTGTTCATAACTGTGGTATGTGACTGCTTCCCAGAATTAAAAAGTGTACACATCTCCTTTTCCCAGTGCTTAATTTGTAATGAAAGGGGTGCCAGGGCTCAAGCAATTAGCTGCCAGGGCTCAAGCAGGTTTTTTTTACATTTATAACTGATCCAGCAAGCCCAGCGGTGCTATAGCTATGAACTGCTGGAGGTGCCAGGGCTCAACCCTGGCAAGCCCTGGCACAAATTAAGCACTGCCCTCCTACAGTTAGCAGGGACTGGATTTTGAGAATACTTTGGTTGGGTTATTGTGGGGATGAGCTGGCGGGGAAGTTATGGTGTTATTTTGGTTGGATAAGTGGGTTGCATTTTATTCTGAAGAGACATTTTCTTGGAAATCATCCACGACACTTAGTCAGAAGAGGCACCCAGTGTTTTCTCGCCATACAAAATAATTGTTATGCTCAGTGATGTAATTTGGATGGAGTGCTCTTTGTGTTTCCAATGAGGTGTCCTGTTCAAGCTTGTTTGGAAGAAAATAAAAGGCTTCTTATCGGGTCTCACATCAAAACGCAGCAACAGATCACCTGGTTGTATCTTAACAGCTCTCAGTCTAATTTTTAGGTGTCCTGAGTTTATAATTGTCAGGTTATACCCCCCAGATATACAGAAACGAGGTGCTTTATACTCTGAATAATTAAATTAGAGACAGGTCATGATGTGGCGTGTCTTGGAGTTGATTTAATTAGCTGATTTTGAGTCCTGTATTATTTTAACATGCCATACATGTGGTGGAGACTGTTTTATGGATTAAAGAAAATATGTTCTTTACGTTCATCGATCAAGGCAGAACAATAGGAGGTTACTATCGTAACATACCACATAGCGATAGTAGTAAATGGAGACCTGGTTCTCAGTATGTTTTTGGCTGAGCAATCTTAAAACTAGTTTTACATCTCACTTTTCCCCGTGTCTGCCAAGATATTGGCCTATTATTCATAAACAGGAGATTGTAAATTAATAATGATACTTCCATAGTGGCTTTCTTCTGGGGATTTCAACATGTTCTACAAACACTAATTAATTAAGCCTCATAAAATCTCTAAGAAGTAGGTAAGTGACATATAGTTCAGTTAGCCCATTGTGATATAGAGTAGTCTCTGGAATGCAGCAACTATTTAAAAATTTTATTAAATCTAATGTTAAAAAAATTATATAATATATAGGTTGGGAAAAGATGTCTATACATCTGGATATAGTGCTTAGATTATCCACAAATATAAAGTTAGTTTTTAAAAGTCATATGATACATAGAGTACGTAATCAGCAATAATCCAAATTTAGGTGAATAGATTTAACAATACAGTTTAGATATTAGAATTCGAATACTCAGGTATATCGCTCATGAAAAGTTGTACAGAGATTTGGTTTTGGAAAGCAAAATATAATGAGTGGAGATTGTCCCTCAGTAATTGAGAATTAGGTGGGTTGTCCATTTAGAAAATACAATCCATGAGGAAAGTATTTCAGTCTAACACTGCACAAAAGTTTAGGATGGAAAATGACTATCTTAACTGATGGAAATTGCATGGAAAGTTTAGATATAGAGTGTAATTACGTGAACTGGGATCTGGCCATGATTCTGGAGTGAGGACTCATTCTTCCAAGAAGTAAAAGCATGAGATCTTTAGTGAGCAAAAGTGCTCATAACCCTTGTTTTATATCTCCTCTAAAGGATGGTAGCTCCTGCACAATATCTCCTAGCCCCATTCTGGGAAGGAGGTTCTCTACTGACTCAGAGGAAAGAATGCCACCTGATGAATCATCTACATGCCTTCCCAGAGCGCACAGTCCTGAATGGTTTTCCACCTCAATACTGACTTGGCCTTTCTTGTATGAGTTGACAGGAGCACAGCAGAGATGGTGTGGATGCAGACTGCTATTACGTATGCTTTATTCTAGTGGAAGGTCTTCCCCGTCACTTGACACTGAAGGGGGCATTCCATTAGTATGGTCCAGCTGTAGGTATTTATAAGTGTAGCGGGGCAGTCACCCCGCTCCAACTCAGAAAAGATTAAAAGCCAGCCCTTGGAGAGAGCTGGGGCTGAGAGCCAATAAGAAAAGGCTGGGAGGCAGCCAATCAGGGCCAGGCTGGGCCCTATAAAAGGGCTGTGAGCCAGGAGCGGGGTTAGTCTCTCTCTAGCTTTGGAGAGAGATGGGCCTAGCTGCCTGAAGGAGTAAAGGGTACCATGGACAGAGCAGTGCTGGGGAAGGGGCAGGCTGAGCTGGGGAGCTCAGGCCTGGCGACCTCCCAGGCTGCGGCCTGACAGGAAGGCCTGGAGAGATACTGGGCTGCAGGGAAAGGCAGCAGGTCCAACCTCCAACTTGCTAATGATGAGTGACCATTACACTGCAATCTGCCCCGGTGATGAGGGGCTAGAATGACTGGCAGTAGCCATTGAGATGAGGTGGGCTTAGAGGGTTGTGGGTTCCTGTGAGAGGGGAGAGCCAGAAAGTGGGGGTCCTGTTGGGGCAGAACTCCAGGTTAAGGGGCATTGGGGTTGGAGAGGGACATGGGGGCCTGAGGCAGATGAACTTCTGGCCAGCAGAGGGCACTCTAAGCTGGAAGTGAGCTAATTCCCAGGGCAACCAGTAGGAGGCGCTGCACCAGTGAGTCTTTGCTTTGCTACAATAAGCCAATAGCAAGAAGAAGTGGAGATGTATGGCATCCAGTTTGCTCAGTATCACATTAGCCCAATGTCCTAGTCATAGTCACAAAGCCAAGAACAATGGCAAAACTGGCCCGTTTCTCTCCATTAGTGTCGACATCCTGCCAGTGTGTTTGGACCTCCTGATATTTGCATGGAGAATGCTGAAAAGCTGGAGCAGCTTGCAAATAGTTCTAACATTAGTGGAGAATAATTTCCTGACGCTTGCTCTTAAGGTCTGAGGAAATAAACCCTCACTGTACAGTGAAACAAGAGTGAGTTTTTGTCAGACTCGTGTTTATAGAAAAGACAGAGAAATTTAGGTCACTTTAGACAAATTTTTCTTGTTTGTGTTTCCCAGTCCTTCTGCATATCTGAGTCTGTCACCTCCTTTACTGGCTGAAGTCCTGCATCAATACTCCACAGAAAGCCTTGCTGAGGCAATCTTCTCACAAGGGGACACATCTACTCATTTTACTCAAGCAAACACAACCACTGAGTTCAGTGACTGGAGGGCCAAACCCTGACAAACTAAATGGTGGCCTTGTATTCTCCCGTGACAGGGCATAGTCCTCTGCTCCTATCTTCCTGCACAAATGGCTCTGACACCTACACTTTCTTATGATCGCTGTGTACCTTATTTGTGTTATATCAGCCACCACCCTTTTACAGTCCAATGCAACAAGGCTATTTACAGTGACATATAATTATCATCTCCTTGTACCAGAGGAGAAGAAATCCCTCCATTCAAAGATCTCTCCTAGCTAGCTATTCGTTCTCCTCTCTCCTGTGTTCATCCTTCCTGTGTTCCTTTCTACTCATCTAGTTAATGGGCTAATTATCTCCTTATGTCCCCCTAGCTCAGACTGATCTAGTAATTAGCCACTCCTTCCCTCAGTCAGGCCGTCTTGGGGGGCAGGGGGGTGGGACTAATTGGATGTAGGATGACCAGAGTGTTGGTTCAGCTGCTGGTTCTCATTATTCTAGCACACAACATCCCTATGCAGTAGGGTGAGTATCACCCTTGCTCATTTGGGGCAATATTCTGCACTGTTACCTTTATGCAAATTGCACTGCAATCAGGGGCAAGAGAGGTGTAACTGAAGGCAGGAATTTTTGCTTTTGTGAATCAACTGGTTCATGTCATAAATGGTCTTAACCATATTAATATGATCCAAAGCCTATTGAAATCAATGGGAGATTTTCCATTGACTGCAGTGGCTTTTGGATCAGGTCATGTGTTTGTTTAATTTCTTCACATTTTTAGCTGCTGTAGCACTTTCCAGATGTGGAGAAGTGTTCGAAATCTTTTTTTTTTTTTTGCATGCACAATAGTCTATACTATAGCCTCTTTTATAATTTATAGGTAATGAGTGTCCCTGCAGTTTAAAAGCCTTTCAGAAAGACTGCATTGGGAGTAACCAAGAGAAGGGTGATTGCACCAGTTTACTGCCACATCATAACATTTAAATACTTTATTTTGTACCTCCTGCTAAAGTTTAATCATTCCAAGAAGGGAAAGTCAAAGGGGATCAATGCCAAATTTTCAAACAGGCTTATTTTTTAAAAATTCTTCATGAAATTGCTGCCCAACTTTCAGTATGAATATAGTTTGCCAAAACCTCCATTTCATTGCATAACCCTCAAGATGTAGATACATTATTATGTTGCAAGTAAGGTGTAAGGTACTGGCGAGAGTAAGGTAATTTATCATCTGAAATGCAGAATGTTGTTTTGTCATTATCATTATCTTTATAGTTATTTTTTCTAAGGTTATGGATATATCATACCTTTTAAAAAGATGTTCTGTCAGGTTTTGTTTGTTTGTTTGTTCGTGTGTTTCAACATATTGGAACCTGATTCTCCTTTCACATCAATGTATATCAGGAGTATATATACCAGAACTAGCTGAATTCCACAGGAGTAAAACCAGTGTGAGTGTAACCAGAATAAGGCCCCAAAGTTCCTGGTTAAAAAAACTGAAGTAGTTATGACAATAAAAAAACAATTTCTATAGGGAAGTAATAATATTAGTAATAATAATGTGCATTCTTAGCACCTTTTAAACCCATCACAAAGATTAAGTAGTTAAGCCTCACAACATTGGGATAAAGATTTTTAAAGCAGGGTACTGGCACGCATAAATTCTCAGTTGTATTCTTGGCTCTTCCACTCACCATCTGCCACTTAGCCTCTGTCTCGCTGCAGTTTACCCATGTGTAAAATTCATGTAAAATAAAGTCCATGCTCTGAAAATGACTTTAAAACCACAAGTTAGAAATTTTGGTTTTTAGCATGGACAAGAAATGGTTCTGTGGTTGCTGGCTCATAGAAATTCCCTGGCTACCCTGTTGAGAACTTTAAATATGACTGATGAGGCACCACCCGGTATTTCAGACTCTGAAATGCAGAGGCTGCAGAATCATACAATTGTAGGACTGAAAGAGACCTCAAAAGGTCATCTAGTCTAGTCCCCTGCATTCATGGCAGGACTAAGTATTACCACTTTAGGCACTCATGTTGCCAGCCCACTTACAGTATGTGGCGATTGTTGACTGCCCAATTTACTTACTATGCACAGTAAGAACATAGTCCAAAACTCACTGGAATAAGTGGTAAGGTACCTAATGACTCAATGAACTTTGAATCAGATTTCATGTGGGGGCAAGATCTGGCTAAAGGAAATTCCAGGAGTTTTCCCTAGAGTTCTCTAATGTTCTGCTGAAGGGAAGGGCTTTGTGCAACTGACTAACAAATCACTTCTGTGTAATGAGCCTGCAAGAGCCGTGTACACAGTAATTTTGTCTCTGCCAGTACAGTAACTCTACTCTCTGGTTCTCATTACCATTGTTACAAATACAGTATTATACTCATTGTCTTCACATGTGGCATTACACAAGGCTTTGTAAAGAAAGTCAATGACAAACCAAACAGAAAAGTTTTTAAGGCTAGTTTTAAAGTGGGAGAGATGACTTGATGGCTCAGAGGGAGGGAGAATATTCTGAGTACCTAGGACTATATGAGTAAAAGACTAAATTGTTGTAGCAAAGAGCTTGGGCAGACCTGAGGGTACCCTGACTGACTAAGAAGTGAGTGTGGCAGGTGGGTCAAAGTCAGAGAGCAGGTTGGAGCTGAGTGGAGTGATCAGTGTACACTGTATTTGTATGCTGCCTTGCACAATCCACTCAGTGGGGGCTCCAAGATGTATAAGAACGGACATACTGGGTCAGACCAATCTAGCCCAATATCCTGTCTTCTGACAGTGGCCAATGCCATGTGCCCCAGAGGGAATGAACAGAGCAGATAATCATCAAGTGATCCATCTCCTGTTGCCCATTTCCAGCTTCTGGCAAACAGAGTCTAGGGACAACGAAATTACCCATAGAATCTTCCCCTTGCTAAAGAATTGTCTTCAGAATCTCAGCTTTCATTACAAATATAAATTTCTACTAGTGGTTGTAGAGACAACCTCAAAGAGGTGATCCAGATGTGAATCAATGCAGAGATGGTCTGCATGAATGCAGAAAGCCTGAAACAATAGCTCTGAGAGGTGTGAACTGCTCCATTAATCCCAATCCCAAGATGACACTACATTGAAAACTCAGCGTGTACAGATAGCATAAAATAGTCAATGTATTATCAAAATAAGTAACATAGGTAACTGCATACATTGTGTTATTCGTGTTCATATTTAATTAAATGAACATTTCTATTATTAAAATATATCTTAATCCGCAACCGAATTTTGACGAATTTTCACCAGAGCACTACAGAGTCTGAGGACCTTGCTGCAGAACGTTCATCCAGTTTGCAGCAAACTCCAAGGGGCTTCAGATATAGATGTCTTAGTTTGTCCCATTGGCCCAGATCCTCAGAGGTATGTAGGCTCCTAACTTCCATTGACTCCATAGGCCTGGATCATTGTGTCTAGAAGAGGCCCTAAAAGGTCTTTGTGGTGAGACTGTGCAGGTAGCTAGTGTTTTGTATTTCTTGCTCAAAACAAGGATTTATTATACGCTTTAGAATTTAACAATGTCAGTGTCTGTTCTTTTATACTTTTGATGTATCAATCTATGCGGGCTGTTAAGACTGCAAAAACTGGTTCTCTGGCTGCTTGTTCACGTGTATTGAAGATAGTTGACACCTGATTAGGTGCCGATTGGTTTCACCATGTAGTAGGTTTCAGAGTAGCAGCCGTGTTAGTTTGTATTCGCAAAAAGAAAAGGAGTACTTGTGGCACCTTAGGGTATGTCTACACTATGAAATTAGGTCGAATTTATAGAAATCGGTTTTGTAAAAGCGTTTTTATAAAATTGAGTATGTGTGTCCCCACACAAATGCTCTAAGAAGTGCATGTAGTCGGCGGACTGTGTCCACAGTACTGAGGCAACAGTCAACTTCCGGAGCTTTGCGCTGTGGGTAGCTATCCCACAGTTCCCGCAGTCTCCACCGCCCATTTGAATTCTGGATAGAAATCCCAGTGCCTGATGGGGGCTAAAACATTGTCACGGGTGGTTCTGGGTACATATCGTCAGGCCCCCGTTCCGTCCCTCCCTCCATAAAAGCAAGGGCAGACAATCGTTTTGTGCCTTTTTTCTTGAGTTACCTGTGCAGACGCCATACTATGGCAAGCATGGAGCCCGCTCAGCTAACCGTCACCGTATGTCTTCTGGGTGCTGGCGGACAAGGTACTACATTGCTACACAGAAGCAGTTTATTGCCTTTTGGCAGCAGACAGTGCAGTATGACTGGTAGCTGTTGTCGACGTAGTCCTGGGTGCTTTTTTAACCAGGTGCCTGGGCAAACATGGGAGTGATTCAGCCAGGTCATTTCCCTTGTTTCATCTCATGGCGATTGAGTCCTACCGGCAGTGCACTGTCTTTTAATCTGCAGTTAGCAGAAGACGGTGGCCAGTAGTCATACTGCACCGTCTTCTGCCGAGCACCCAGGAGGGGATGATGGTTAGTGGTCGTACTGCACAGTCTGCTGCCAGCATGATGTATAAAGATAGATGAAGTGGCTCAAAACAAGAAATAGACCAGATTTGTTTTGTATTCATTTTCTCCTCCCTCTGTGAAATCAAGGGCCTGCTAAACCCAGTTTTGAGTTCTCTTCTTGAGGTTTTGAGTTCTATCCTTGAGGCGGCCATTCAGTTTTTCGCAAAGCCACTCCTTTGTTGATTTTAATTCCCTGTAAGCCAACCCTGTAAGCCATGCCGTCAGTCGCCCCTCCCTCCGTCAGGGCAATCGTTCTGCACCTTTTTACTGTGCAGATGCCATATCACGGCAAGCATGGAGCCCGCTCAGATCACTTTGGCAATTAGGAGCACATTAAACACCACATGCATTATCCAGCAGTATATGCAGCACCAGAACCTGGCAAAGCGAAACTGGGCGAGTAGGCGACCTCAGCGCAGTGACGAGAGTGATGAGGACATGGACACAGACTTCTCTCAAAGCACGGGCCCTGCCAATGTGGGCATCATGGTGCTAATGGGGCAGGTTCATGCGGTGAACGCCGATTCTGGACTCAGGAAACAAGCACAGACTGGTGGGACCGCATAGTGTTGCAGGTCTGGGACGATTCCCAGTGGCTGCGAAACTTTCGCATGTGTAAGGGCACTTTCATGGAACTTTGTGACTTGCTTTCCCCTGCCCTGAGGTGCAAGAATACCAAGATGAGAGCAGCCCTCACAGTTGAGAAGGGAGTGGCAATAGCCCTGTGGAAGTTTGCAACGCCAGACAACTACCAGTCAGTTGGGAATCAATCTGGAGTGGGCAAATCTACTGTGGGGGCTGCTGTGATGCAAGTAGCCAACGCAATCAAAGATCTGCTGATATCAAGGGTAGTGACCCTGGGAAATGTGCAGGTCATAGTGGATGGCTTTGCTGTAATGGGATTCCCTAACTGTGGTGGGGCCATAGACGGAACCCATATCCCTATCTTGGCACCGGAGCACCAAGCTGGCGAGTACATAAACCGCAAGGAGTACTTTTCAGTAGTGCTGCAAGCACTGGTGGATCACAAGGGACGTTTCACCAACATCAACGTGGGATGGCCGGGAAAGTTACATGACGCTCGCATCTTCAGGAACTCTGGTCTGTTTCAAAAGCTGCAGGATGGGACTTTCTTCCCAGACCAGAAAATAACCGTTGGGGATGTTGAAATGCCTATAGTTATCCTTGGGGACCCAGCCTACCCCTTAATGCCATGGCTCATGAAGCCATACATAGGCAGCCTGGAGAGTAGTCAGGAGCTGTTCAACTACAGGCTGAGCAAGTGCAGAATGGTGGTAGAATGTGCATTTGGACGTTTAAAAGCGCACTGGTGCAGTTTACTGACTCGGTTAGACCTCGGCGAAACCAATATTCCCACTGTTATTACTGCTTCCTGTGCGCTCCACAATATCTGTGAGAATAAGGGGGAGACGTTTATGGCGGGGTGGGAGGTTGAGGCAAATCGCCTGGCTGCTGGTTACGCACAGCCAGACACCAGGGCGGTTAGAAGAGCACAGGAGGGTGCGATGCACCTCAGAGAAGCTTTGAAAACCAGTTTCATGACTGGCCAGGCTATGGTGTAAAAGTTCTGTTTGTTTCTCCTTGATGAAACCCCCCGCCCCTTGGTTCACTCTACTTCCCTGTAAGCTAACCACTCTCCCCACCTCCCTTCGATCACTGCTTGCAGAGGCAATAAAGTCATTGTTGCTTCAAATTCATGCATTCTTTATTAATTCATCACACAAATAGGGGGATAATTACCAAGGTAGCCCAGGAGGGGTGGTAGAGGAGGGAAGGACAAGGCCACACAGCACTTTAAAAGTTTAAAACTTATTGAATGCCAGCCTTCTGTTACTTGGGCAATCCCCTGGGGTGGAGTGGCTGGGTGGCCGGAGGCCCCCCCACCGCATTCTTGGGCGTCTAGGTGAGGAGGCTATGGAACTTGGGGAGGAGGGCAGTTGGTTACACAGGGGCTGTAGCGGCGGTCTGTGCTCCTTCTGCCTTTCCTGCAGCTCAACCATACCCTGGAGCATATTAGTTTGATCCTCCAGCAGCCTCAGCATTGAATCCTGCCTCCTCCCATCACGCTGCCACCACCTTTCAGCTTCAGCCCTCTCTTCAGCCCGCCACTTACTCTCTTCAGCCCGCCACCTTCTCCTCTCGGTCATTTTGTGCTTTCCTGCACTCTGACATTGTCTGCCTCCATGCATTCGTCTGTGCTCTGTCAGTGTGGGAGGACAGCATGAGCTCAGAGAACATTTCATCGCGAGTGCATTTTTTTCGCCTTCTAATCTTCGCTAGCCTCTGGGAAGGAGAAGATCCTGTGATCCTTGAAACACATGCAGCTGGTGGAGAAAAAAAAGGGACAGTGGTATTTGAAAAGACACATTTTATAGAACAATGGGTACACTCTTTCACGGTAAACCTTGCTGTTAACATTACATACATAGCACATGTGCTTTTGTTACAAGGTCGCATTTTGCCTCCCCCCACCGCATGGCTAACAGCGGGGAATATTTCTGTTCAGCCATAGGCAAACAGCCCAGCAGGAACGGGCACCTCTGAATGTCCACTTAAGAAAAGCACCCTATTTCAACCAGGTGACCAGGAATGCCCCGCAGGCAAAATATGGTATGCCCCGCAGGCAAAATATGGATAGCAGGACTCCTTTGTTCATTTCCCATTTGTGGTGTCAAGAGAAATACCTGCTGAGCGTGTCTACCTTCGTGCAGTGATGAGCTGCCAAAATCTTAACAACAGGTTCCCTCCTCACCCCACAAGAAGGTCGTTCCCCACCCCTGCCCCCCGGGCCTCCTGCCCCATTCAACCCCCCCCCCGTGTTCCTTGATGCCCCCCCGAGGATCCCTGTCCCATCCACCCTCCTCCTCTGTCCCCTGACTTCCCCCAGAAGCGGGCAGAAGGGTCTTGTGGGACACCGTAGTGGGTGCCCACCCCACCCCTAAGAGTCAGAGGCACCTGCCGGGGGGCGAGGTGGGGAGTCCCAGCGATGCTTACCTGGGGCAGCTCCCAGGAAGCATCCAGCAGGTCCCTCTGGCTTCTAGGGGTGGGGGAGCATAGCTAGGGGGAGAGTAGGGGGAGCGGCCGCTCCCCCACTGATCACAGCAAAAGTAACGCTTTAGGCGCCAACTCCCTGGGTGCTCCGGGACTGGAGCATCCATGGGGAAAATTGGTGGGTGCAGAGCACCCACCGGCAGCTCCCCACCCCGCACCCAGCCCCAGCTCACCTCACCTCCACTCCGCTTCCTCCCCTAAATGCACCGCCCCACTCTGCTTCTCCACACCTCCCCCCCAGCTTCCCGTGAATCAGCTGTTCAGCAGGAAGCCGGGGAAGACTGAGAAGCAGGCCACGGCTTCACACTCAGGCCGAGGGTGGCGGAGGTGAGCTGGGGCGGGGAGGAGTTCCCCTGCACGCCCCCACGGGTTACCTGCTGCGGCGTGGGAGGCCCTCCTCGTGCCCCCCACCCACCCGAGCTCACCTCGCGGAACAACCGGTTCTAAAAGGGCTTCTAAATTTAACAACCGGTTCTAGAGAACTGGTGCAAACCAGCTCCAGCTCACCACTGCCTTCGTGTTCTGACAGCCGGGAAGGTAGGATGTTGAAATGTTTATGTTGTGGTGTATGCACCAGTTCCACAGTTTCATGGTTTCGGTACATAATGAATGAGATTGATGGCCCCCTTGGCAACTGATGTAAAACATGTAGACGATGTTGTCAGTCATTATGCGAATTGATTCGTTCTTTATATGAGGCAGGAAGTGTCTGCTGGCACTGCGGACCGTGCATAGCTCTAGTATTTTGGTCTAGTATTTGGTATTTTGATTGTCGGGCTCAACGGGTAGTGATCAATGGCTCCATGTCTAGTTGGCAGCCGGTGTCAAGTGGAGTGCCCCAGGGGTCGGTCCTGGGGCCCGTTTTGTTCAATATCTTCATAAATGATCTGGAGGATGGTGTGGATTGCACTCTCAGCAAATTTGCGGATGATACTAAACTGGGAGGAGTGGTAGATACGCTGGAGGGGAGGGATAGGATACAGAAGGACCTAGACAAATTGGAAGATTGGGCCAAAAGAAATCTAATGAGGTTCAATAAGGATAAGTGCAGGGTCCTGCACTTAGGATGGAAGAATCCAATGCACCGCTACAGACTAGGGACCGAATGGCTCGGCAGCAGTTCTGCGGAAAAGGACCTAGGGGTGACAGTGGACGAGAAGCTGGATATGAGTCAGCAGTGTGCCCTTGTTGCCAAGAAGGCCAATGGCATTTTGGGATGTATAAGTAGGGGCATAGCGAGCAGATCGAGGGACGTGATCGTTCCCCTCTATTCGACACTGGTGAGGCCTCATCTGGAGTACTGTGTCCAGTTTTGGGCCCCACACTACAGGAAGGATGTGGATAAATTGGAAAGAGTACAGCGAAGGGCAACAAAAATGATTAGGGGTCTAGAGCACATGACTTATGAGGAGAGGCTGAGGGAGCTGGGATTGTTTAGTCTGCAGAAGAGAAGAATGAGGGGGGATTTGATAGCTGCTTTCAACTACCTGAAAGGGGGTTTCAAAGAGGATGGCTCTAGACTGTTCTCAATGGTAGCAGATGACAGAACGAGGAGTAATGGTCTCAAGTTGCAATGGGGGAGGTTTAGATTGGATATTAGGAAAAACTTTTTCACTAAGAGGGTGGTGAAACACTGGAATGCGTTACCTAGGGAGGTGGTAGAATCTCCTTCCTTAGAGGTTTTTAAGGTCAGGCTTGACAAAGCCCTGGCTAGGATGATTTAACTGGGACTTGGTCCTGCTTTGAGCAGGGGGTTGGACTAGATGACCTTCTGGGGTCCCTTCCAACCCTGATATTCTATGATTCTATGATTCTATGAATGATATCACTCTCCTGAGGATAATACAGAGAGATAAAGAACGGATGTTGTTTGAACGCCAGCAAACATACACTGCAATGCTTTGTTCTACAGTGATTCCCGAGTATGTGCTACTGGCCTGGAGTGGTAAAGTGTCTTACCATGGTGGATGGAATAAGGCTGCCCTCTCCAGAAACCTTTTGCAAAGGCTTTGGGAGTATATCCAGGAGAGCCATGAATGCCAGGGCAAATTAATCATTAAACATGGTGGCTTTTAAACCTTGTATAGTATTTTAAAAGGTACACTCACCAGAGGTCCCTTCTCTGCCTGGTGGGTCCAGGAGGCAGCCTTGGGTAGGTTTGGGGGGTACTGGCTCCAGGTCCAGGGTGAGAAACAGTTCCTGGCTGTCGGGAAAACCGGTTTCTCCACTTGTTTGCTGTGAGCTATCTACAACCTCCTCCTCATCGTCTTTCTCGTCCCCAAAACCTGCTTCCATGCTGCCTCCATCTCCATTGAAGGAGTAAAACAACATGGCTGGGGTAGTGGTGGCTGAACCCCCTAAAATGGCATGCAGCTCATCATAGAAGCGGCATGTTTGGGGCTTTGACCTGGAGCGGCCGTTCGCCTCTCTGGTTTTCTGGTAGGCTTGCCTCAGCTCCTTAAGTTTCATGCGGCACTGCTTCGGGTCCCTGTTATGGCCTCTATCCTTCATGCCCTGGGAGATTTTCACAAATGTTTTGGCATTTCGAAAACTGGAACGTAGTTCTGATAGCATGGGTTCCTCTCCCCATACAGCGATCAGATCCCGTACCTCCCATTCAGTCCATGCTGGAGCTCTTTTGTGATTCTGGGACTCCATCATGGTCACCTCTGCTGATGAGCTCTGCATGGTCACCTGCAGCTTGCCACACTGGCCAAACAGGAAATTGAAATTCAAAAGTTCGCGGGGCTTATAGATTCATAGATTCATAGATACTAAGGTCAGAAGGGACCATTCTGATCATCTAGTCCGACCTCCTGCACAGCGCAGGCTACAGAATCTCACCCACCCACTCCTATGAAAAACTTCACCCATGTCTGAGCTATTGAAGTCCTTAAATCATGGTTCAAAGACTTCAAGGAGCAGAGAAGCCTCCCTCAAGTCAACCATGCCCCATGCTACAGAGGAAGGCGAAAAACCTCCAGGGCCTCTCCAATCTGCCCTGGAGGAAAATTCCTTCCCGACCCAAAATATGGCAATCAGCTAAACCCTGAGCATATGGGCAAGATTCACCAGCCAGATACCCAGGAAAGAATTTTCTATAGTAACTCAGATCCCATCCATCTAATATCCCATCTCAGGGGATTTGGCCTATTTACCCTGAATATTTAAAGATCAATTACTTACCAAAATCCCATTATCCCATCATACCATCTCCTCCATAAACTTATCGAGTAGAATCTTAAAGCCAGATAGATCTTTTGCCCCCACTGCTTCCCTTGGAAGGCTATTCCAAAACTTCACTCCTCTGATGGTTAAAAACCTTCGTCTGATTTCAAGTCTAAACTTCCTGGTGGCCAGTTTATACCCATTTGTTCTTGTGTCCACATTGGTGCTGAGGTTAAATAATTCCTCTCCCTCTCCTGTATTTATCCCTCTGATATATTTATAGAGAGCAATCATATCTCCCCTCAACCTTCTTTTAGTTAGGCTAAACAAGCCAAGCTCTTTAAGTCTCCTTTCATAAGACAAGTTTTCCATTCCTCGGATCATCCTAGTAGCCCTCTCTGTACCTGCTCCAGTTTGAATTCATCCTTTTTAAACATGGGAGACCAGAACTGCACACAGTATTCTAGGTGAGGTCTCACCAGTGCCTTGTATAACGGTACTAAAACCTCCTTATCCCTACTGGAAATGCCTCTCCTGAGGCATCCCAAAACCGCATTAGCTTTTTTTCACAGCCATATCACATTGGCAGCTCATAGTCATCCTATGATCAACCAATACTCCAAGGTCCTTCTCCTCTTCCGTTACTTCTAATTGATGCGTCCCCAACTTATAGCTAAAATTCTTGTTATTAATCCCTAAATGCATAACCTTACACTTCTCACTATTAAATTTCATCCTATTACTATTACTCCAGTTTACAAGGTAATCCAGATCCTCCTGTATAATATCCCGATCCTTCTCCAAATTGGCAATACCTCCCAGCTTTGTATCATCTGCAAACTTTATTAGCACACTCCCACTTTTTGTGCCAAGGTCAGTAATAAAAAGATTAAATAAGATTGGTCCCAAAACCGATCCCTGAGGAACTCCACTGGTAACCTCCCTCCAACCTGACAGTTCGCCTTTCAGTAGGACCCGTTGCAGTCTCCCCTTTAACCAATTCCTTATCCACCTTTTGATGTTCATATTGATCCCCATCTTCTCCAATTTAACTAATAATTCCCCATGTGGCACGGTATCAAATGCCTTACTGAAATCTAGGTAAATTAGATCCACTGCATTTCCTTTATCTAAAAAAATCTGTTACCTTTTCAAAAGGAGATTAGGTTGGTTTGGCACGATCTACCTTTTGTAAAACCATGTTGTATTTTGTCCCATTTACCATTGACTTCAATGTCCTTAACTAATTTCTCCTTCAAAATTTTTTCCAGGACCTTGCATACTACAGATGTCAAACTAACTGGCCTGTAGTTACCCGGATCACTTTTTTTTCCCTTTCTTAAAAATAGGAACTATATTAGCAATTCTCCAATCATTCGGTACTATTCCTGAGTTTACAGATACATTAAAAATTCTTGCTAATGGGCTTGCAATTTCAGGTGCCAATTCCTTTAATATTCTTGGATGAAGATTATCTGGGCCCCCTGATTTAGTCCCATTAAGCTGTTTCAGTTTCGCTTCTACCTCTGATATGGTAATATCTACCTCTATATCCTCCTTCCCATTTGTCATGCTACCATTATCCCTAAGATCCTCTTTAGCCTTGTTAAAGACTGAGGCAAAGTATTTGTTTAGATATTGGGCCATGCCTAGGTTATCTTTAACCTCCACTCCATCCTCAGTGTTAAGCGGCCCCACTTCTTCCTTTTTAGTTTTCTTCTTATTTATATGGCTATAGAACCTTTTACTATTGGTTTTAATTCCCTTTGCAAGGTCCAACTCTACTTGACTTTTAGCCTGTCTCATTTGATCCCTACATGTTCTGACCTCAATTAGGTAGCTTTCCTTGCTGATCCCTCCCATCTTCCACTCCCTGTATGCTTTCTGCTTCTTCTTAATCACCTCTCTAAGAAGCTTGCTCATCCAGCTTGGTCTACAACTCCTTCCTATGAATTTTTCCCCTTCTTGGGATACAGGCTTCCGATAGCTTCTGCAGTTTTGATTTAAAGTAATCCCAGGCCTCCTCTACCTTTAGATCCATAAGTTCTTCAGTCCAATCCACTTCCCTAACTAATTTCCTTAATTTTTGAAAGTCAGCCCTTTTGAAATCAAAAACCCTAGTTGCAGATTTATTTTTGTTAATCCTTCCATTTAGTTTGAACTGAATTAGCTCATGATCACTTGAGCCAAGATTGTCCCCTACAACCATTTCTTCTATGAGGTCCTCGCTACTCACCAAAATTAAATCTAAAATGGCATCCCCTCTAGTCAGTTCAGCAACTACTTGATGAAGGAATCCCTCAGCTATCGCATCTAGGAAAATCTGAGCCCTATTATTATTACTAGCACTGGTCCTCCAGTCTATATCTGGGAAGTTAAAGTCTCCCATGATCACGCAGTTTCCATTAGTATTTACTTTATTAAAGACATTAAAAAGGGCTGTATCCATATCCAAATTAGATCCCGGAGGTCTATAGCACACCCCAAGCACTATCGTAGGAGAGGCTTTACTAGTTTTCTTCCCCAATGTAATTTTTGCACAGACAGACTCTGTCTTATCCATTGCATCGCTTCTTATTTCTTTATTTGCTTTTCCTGTCTCAGTGCATCTGAGTTGAGAGTGCTGTCCAGAGCGGTCACAATGGAGCACTCTGGGATAGCTCCCGGAGGCCAGTACCACCTAATTGCGTCCGCAATACCCCAAATTCGACCCAGCAAAATCAATTTCAGTGCTAATCCCCTTGTCAAGGGTGGAATAAGGAAATCGATTTTAAGAGCCCTTTAAGTCAAAAAAAAGAGCTTCGTCATGTGGATGGGTGCAGGGTTACATCGATTTAACGCTGCTAAATTCGACCTCACCGCCTAGTGTAGACCAGGACTTAGAAACTAACACATTTATCTGAGCATAAGCTTTCGTGAGCTACGGCCCCCCTGCTCTCCTGTTGGTAATAGCTCACCTTAAGCGATCACTCTCATTACAGTGTGTATGGTAACACCCGTTGTTTCATGTTCTCTATGTATATAAATCTCCCCACTGTATTTTCCACTGAATGCATCGGATGAAGTGAGCTGTAGCTCACGAAAGCTTATGCTCAAATAAATTTGTTAGTCTCTAAGGTGCCACAAGTACTCCTTTTCTTTTTACCATATAGTAGGTGAGTTCAGAAGCCACAATAAACACTTCTGGGGCTAGAGACGATCTTATTAGATCTTTTACAAGAAAGAAGCAGCTGTCTATGTGGGGCCTTAGAAATAGGAATCAGGGAAATGATCAATAAGTCATATTTTAAATGTTGTCATGTATTTTTCTTAACATATAGTTGCAAGTCTGCTGACTTGGAAGGGGCTTGGTGAAGGAAACTGCTTGGACAATGAGGAGTCTTATACAACATTTGTGTTGTTCGGAGGCTTAGATCTTTCTGTTGGAGAGAACATATGTAAAACTTCAGTAGTATAGTCAGCTGTGTAGCTATCTATCTGAATCACTTGATCCTGAAGACCTCTGTTCCCACATGGGAGAGACTGTTTTGGTTTGGTTTTCTGCCCCAGGCCTTGCTGCAATTGTGTTGAGAAAGCATTTGCAATTCCATTGGGGACTAACCAGAAGAACTACTACTAGTTCTGTTGCGGTCCCTGATACAGTGGGCAGGAATTGGGAAATTTGTGTTGAAGTTGAGTGAGGTATGCTTCTATTAAGAAACTTTCTCTACCTTGTATATTCAAGGACTATAAATAGAGGTAGGGCAATGGGAAAAGCACCTTGTCTTACTGTAGCACTCATGACTACTATGTGAAAGCTTCCTCAAACCCATTTGACTCTACAGGACTGTAGAATTCTAGTTGTTTCTGTACATAAAAAGAAAAGGAGTACTTGTGGCACTTTAGCGACTAATAAATTTATTTGAGCATAAGCTTTCGTGAGCTACAGCTCACTTCATCGGATGCGTGGATGCATCCGATGAAGTGAGCTGTAGCTCACGAAAGCTTATGCTCAAATAAATTTGTTAGTCTCTAAGGTGCCACAAGTACTCCTTTTCTTTTTGTGAATACAGACTAACACGGCTGCTACCCTGAAATCTGTACATAAAGTATCTTTCTGGGGTGAAATTTCAGGGTATAATTGTCTTGACCTCTCTTGTAAGTGAGCTGGGACAGAGGGGAGGTTACTTGTCCCTGAGCCATTAATATCTGGTCCGTGGATACCAGAAGCCTCTGCTTTTACTGTTGATGTGTTCAGCTCTAGGAAGGTGCTACTAATCTAATGATGCAGGTAGTGGAATGACTAGAAAAGAGTGGGATGCTTTTAAAGGTGAAGTAAGTCTCGGGTGAATTTAAGATTGATTCTTATCACCTTCTCCTGGCCCATGCCCCATGCACTCTTAAACCCAGAAATGTGTAAAAACTAGTCAGTATTTTCCACAGAGCACAGACTAAGTGGGCGTAGACTCTTCAAGGAGCAGGGTAGTATATAGAGAAGTATATATAGCTGTAAACTTGACTCTACAACTGATGAGCCCCAAACTTCTCTGAAGGGGCCTGGTGACAGGACAGGGGCTCTCACTGCATCAGCTAGGCCACTGATACTCAGACTGAGGTACCTGAGCTGCAAGTAGCTCTTTAAGGCAGCGATTCTCAAACTTTTGTACTGCTGACCCCTTTCATATAGCAAGCCTCTGAGTGCGAACCCCTCCTTATAAATTAAAAACACCTTTTTTATATATTTAATACCATTATAAATGCTGGAGGCAAAGCAGGGTTTGGGATGGAGGCTGACCGCTTGTGACCCCCCCCCACCCCAGGTAATAACCTCATGACCCCCTAGTTTGAGAACTTTGGCTTTAAGGTCTCCTGTTCTTTGCAAAATATGATATTAAAAGACTGTGCGGTTTAATTACTAGCCACTCAGGATGTTTTATTGTGTTACTAACCACCTCTAGTTGATACAATTGGCTGGGCAAGTATTATTGTAAGTGTAATATACAGGGATATAAAAACTAACTAGTCCCCCTGCCATGGTGTTTAAATCTGAATATACAGTACTAGTAAAAAGAACAGGAGGACTTGTGGCACCTTAGAGACTAACACATTTATTAGAGCATAAGCTTTCGTGAGCTACAGCTCACTTCATCGGATGCATTTGGTGGAAAAAAAACACCATTGATTTTTCCACCAAATGCATCCGATGAAGTGATTTTTTCCACCAAATGCATCCGATGAAGTGAGCTGTAGCTCACGAAAGCTTATGCTCTAATAAATGTGTTAGTCTCTAAGGTGCCACAAGTCCTCCTGTTCTTTTTGCGGATACAGACTAACACGGCTGCTACTCTGAACCTGCCATGACAGTACTAGTGTTTCATTTAGTATGAATTCGCAGGACTGTGGCTCTTCTGGGTACTGTTGATCCTTAAGTTGGTCTCCGAGCCCCTGAGATCTGCGTAGCCCCGCGCTAGAGGATGTGTCTATATGTGGATGGGGGGGCCCCAGGCTGTGGGGAGCGGCAGGGGGCCCCGCTTGCCCTGGAGGTGGGAGGGAGAGGGAAGGTTGGGGGGCGCTGCTTCCCTCCTTTGAACCCGACTCCGGGCCCCGAGCGGCGGGGAGGGGAGCCGAGGGCAGCCCTCCAGCCACAGCCGGCGGGTCTCGCCCCCCCCCTCCCCTCCCCTCCCCTCCCCCTCCAGCCAGGCAAGATGGCGGCGGCAGGAGGCGGTGCTGAGGGGAGGGGGGATCCCGCCTGAGACACCCACCCACGCGCGCGGGCGGGCGCGCGGGCGGCTCGGGCTCCCGTTAGGATGAGATAAGGGGCGCCGGGACTGGCTCGCGACGCGCTCGCTCCATCGCGCAGGGCGGGAGGCGGAGGAGGAGGCAGCAGCAGCGGCAGCCGCCGCCCAGCCCCGGCCTGAGGTGAGCCGCGCCGGCGGGGGTAACGTGCGGAGCTGTCACCGTCGCCTCGTCTCCGCCCCCGTGGGGCGCTATCCCAGGGCCGGGGCAGCGGGGGCCGTGTCGGTGAGGCGGGCAGGAACCCCCGAGGGAGCCGGCGTGGCGGGGGGTGGGGGCGGCATGACTGGGCTGCAGCCCCAGGGCGGGCGGCGATACGCGAATATATCCGGCCCCCTCCCTGGCGTTAGAGCTATCGATGGGGGGGGGCGCGGAATCCCC
The DNA here is from genome assembly GCF_009764565.3 of Dermochelys coriacea. Taxonomy (NCBI): domain Eukaryota; kingdom Metazoa; phylum Chordata; order Testudines; family Dermochelyidae; genus Dermochelys; species Dermochelys coriacea. The sequence continues at coordinate 79,961,084 of NC_050077.1, read as the reverse complement.
TAGATCCCGCCGCCCCTGCGGTCCGGGGGGTTTCCGGGCGTGACTGGGGTGGCGGCGGCGGCTTGGAGGCGTCTGTATGTATCCCGCGCCCGACTGAAGGGAAGTGGTGCCGCTCCGTTAGCTGCGGCGGATTTGGTGCACCCCGCAAGGCGTTCCTTCGGTTTCCCGGCCAGGTGGTGCAAACGTGGGGTGGGCGGCTCGGGCTGCTGCGCCCCGGGGAGCGGGGGGGGGTCCGGGCTGCGCGGCCGCGGCGCTGTGTGACGGGGACCGGCGCGCGACTTCCCTCGCGGGCGTTAAAATGGCCCTGGTGTAACGCAGCTGTGTAGGCGCCGGGGCCGTGATCCCCTGCCGCTGGAGATCGCGTGTGCCGGTTGAGTTTGAGCGTCGGCTGGCCTGCCATGTTACAAACGCAGGGCAGGAGCAGGAGACCCGGCGTTGGGCAGCTGCAGAGGAAGAAATGGGTTGAGATTTGTGTTCACTGCATCTGTAAATTCCCATTCCCTTTACTAGATAGCTAATGGGGATTACAACCATAGTAATGCATCCGATGAAGTGAGCTGTAGCTCACGAAAGCTTATGCTCTAATAAATTTGTTAGTCTCTAAGGTGCCACAAGTCCTCCTTTTCTTTTTGCGAATACAGACTAACACGGCTGCTACTCTGAAACCTCTAATAAATGTGTTAGTCTCTAAGGTGCCACAAGTCCTCCTTTTCTTTTTGCGAATACAGACTAACACGGCTGCTACTCTGAAACCTCTAATAAATGTGTTAGTCTCTAAAGTGCCACAAGTCCTCCTTTTCTTTTTGCGAATACAGACTAACACGGCTGCTACTCTGAAACCTCTAATAAATGTGTAGTCTCTAAGGTGCCACAAGTCCTCCTTTTCTTTTTGCGCACCATAGATCTGTAATATTTCCCCTTGGTTACATAGCAGTTTTGCGGGATTAGTGCAACACGTCCAACATCATGGTAAAAAAAAAAAAAGCAGTCTCTAGAGCCCTGAGTTTTTTGTGCTGTGGTACTGTCAGAATTTACTATAGACTCAGTGGGCCACATGCTAATAATGTTTAATGGATTGTTAATTATTTTGGTGGCTTTGAGCCACTGCTAATCTCAAATTCTATTTAAAGTCTGCACTTGGTCTCAGCACCCCAATATATGTCTGTTTACAATGGAATTAGGAGACATAGACTTGGCAGTTAGTTCTGACATTTAATGTTTGATTTAAAATGACTAGAAGAGTAATCTTTGGACAGCTTTTACTTCATTTCACAATTTCTTCTTGAACTGTTGCTCAGCCAGAGTTTTCTGTCAAAAATAAAATGTACAATCTTTCACTTTTGAACTATTAATATTTCTGTGTTTAATCATTGCTATTAGGTACTCTGGTTTAGGGAAACTATTTGAATCAGTCTAGCCAAGAAAGAAAGGGGTTGGAGAGTACGTGAGTGAACTTTGGTTTGTGTATTGGATGTGCAGTCCAGCCTTGCAACAATCTTTTAACCTATATGTGTTCAGAATCATGCAGCTGAAAATCAGTCAACAAGTAGGGAGTAAAAAGAAAAGGAGTACTTGTGGCACCTTAGAGACTAACAAATTTATTTGAGCATAAGCTTTTGTGAGCTACAGCTCGCTTCATCGGATGCATTCAGTATAGTCTTATTGTAAAATAAATGTGAAAACTGAACTGTTTCCTTGACAGCTTAGTCCCTCTAAACACATTCAGGTTTCATTGGGCTGTTCATGATTCCTGGCATTGACTTCCTATTTATTTATAGGAAATAGAGTCTTAAAGCTTTTATGTCCAGTTCATTCAAAGAATCACAGTCTGCAAAGAGATACAAAGGGCAAAATAAGATAAGCCAACCTACAGCCTTTGCATGGTTTCTGATTATTAGATGTTTTACTAAGCACATCTTTTAATCAGTAGTCAATAATGTAGTCTGAAATTTAAGAGCCCACTGATGTGAGGAGTCTTCTGAAAAGGTGCTGAGGAACTTCCACTCCCTTTGGAGCAAATTTTATCTAAAAGAGTCTAATCAGGTTACAACAGTATCCACTTACTGGAAACTAGTGTGGACAAGGTTTTCTCGCTTACTGTAGGACCAGAACTATTTTCTTGTTCAGTATTCATTCAAAAGTAACAATTATCTGTTGGTAAATACTTCTATATTAAGAAGATTCATATGCTGGAGTTCTTGGGTTACTTTTGTAGTATTAACCACCGTTTAACATTCTTGCAGACTACTTGCTCTTCAATTGTGATTATATAAACATCTCCGGGGCAATTTCTGTCTGTGTGAAGATAATAGATATAAATTCTATATCCGAGTAGACTTAGCTTTTGACACTTTTATTCTTGTCACAATTGACTGTGCCTTATCTACACTAGCACTCCCACTGGTGTAGCTGATCTAGTGATAGCTTTGGGCTTTGGGGGACAATTTTTCTGTTCTAAAATAATTGCTAGGCAGCAAACACACACACGTCTCATCTACCATTCTTTCTTTTTCTGGAGAGGGTGGGGGCCCCAGTTCATTCTTGTTGTTACTGTGGTGGATGTATTAAAGGTACACCAGGGAAAGTTCTAAATGCTGCCATCCAATATCACTTTTCCACTGCGAACTGTGGCCACCACCATTTTGACATGAGCTACCACAATTAAATACATTAAACAATTTATTTACCGTAGCATGCATTTGTGCTGCAGGGTGAGATAAATAGTTTATCTGATTGATTCATCTATATGCACATTTTCTAGTCTGAATGTTATGTGGTTCATTTGAATAATTGTAATTGGATTAATAGGTTTATAAAATTGAAATCTGAAGTTATAACAAACAAATAGTATACTTTAAAATGTAGAAAATCTCTCCTCTTGCATTCACTTTACATATATTTGTTGAGAATTGGAACTTCTTTTGCAAGTCAGAACAAGTTGTAATACCTCATAAAACAGTAGCTACAGAAGCCAATGTAATCATGGAGAAAGTTAAATTGGTATGTTTCAGAAAGTAGAATGATTCTGAAAGGACTTCTGCTAACTAGTGAAACTAATACGTACAGAAAATCTTCTGTTTTGTTAGATGCCCACTTATTCACTCTGCTGTGAACATATTTATAACCACCGTGGCAGCATGCTTTTGCAAAGTTGGAAGTTAAAACAGATTGCACAACTTAAGTCAGGTCTAATAAAAAAGAAAAATATGATGTAATATGTGTTCAAATACAGTGGATTGGCTCCCAGTAGCAAAACAGTAGTTTCCTAATATCTTCCTGTTTGACATAGGAGGGCATTTAAGTAGAATAACTTCTACTGCCTTATGAACATGGATTTTTTTAGGTATCTGTTCTGATGTGTATTGGAAGGGTAGGGAAATTGATACATTTCTTCAAGGAAGGAAATTTTCTGAAGAATTGTCCAGATACCCTATTTTTGCAAATTATTTCAGTCTTTAAAAATTGCATGATTTTGATATGATCCATTTTGTTTTTCTAAGAAACCAGGATTTTGAATAAGTGGTGGTGCTCAAATAAAATACTTTCTATTCCTTAAAATAATTAGGATTGCCAGTTTTAAAAATAACCGATTATGATGCGAAGACTTGGTATCTTAACATGGAAAATGTCACAATTTCTGTCAAAAGTCTACTAAAACAACAGTTTGTTTACCTAAATGCTGATTTATAAGCCAATAGGGAGAGCTAACATTTCTGAAGAAAGATTAGGTTATGCTTGCATAGAAAAGGATGATGCTTTGGTATAAAGTAAAGGACTAAGCCATAGGTGGTATTTTCCCTCCTTCCCCCCCAACTCTGCCATAGTCTTTCTGGGTGGCTTTAGACAACAGCACGTCAGCTCCTTTCATTTTTTCCCAATATGTAATATTGGGGATAATATCTGCTTTACAGGGGTGTTGTGAAGTTGTATTAATGTTTGAAAAATGCTTTGAGATTTCTTAATAGAACACAAGAATATTTTCATATGCTTTACTTCTCTCAGCACTTTTCAAAGTGTGCACTTAAGGCACTGATTGTAATTTATCACAGTATTGGAGTCGACACTTTTATTTATCCATAGAGCAGCTGCAGCACAAGCAGTGCAAACTTCTCTGTACCACCCTGTCAAAGATCTCTAGAGTCTAAAGCCTTGTCTGCGCTATCTTAAGGACACACCTTTCAGGGAACCTGATTGGTCCCTGCTTGCTCCTTAATTCATTTACAAACAAAACCCTAAATTATATTCTCTCTCAAAAACAGCTGGTTCATTTAGATAATTAAATGTGACTAAACATTCCTGAAAATCTGAGCCCAGGTGACTAGTAAATGTGGTCAATACCTCTGAATTTCGGCCTGGTCTACACCTACAGAGTTAGGTCAACATTAGGCAGATTATGTGAACCTAAGTCTCTAAGCGTCTACATTAAAATGTAGTTCTAGCCAACGTAACTTACCACTACACCGACTTAATAACACCACTGCTGCGAGAGATGTAGTGCTTAGGTCAGCGTAGTTAGATCGACACAGTGTCAGTGTAGATACTGTGTTGCTTACATCGATTGTTTGCTGCCTTTCAGAAACCATTCCACAATGAACCATACTGACAGTTAAATCTGTTCAGGCGCTCCTGCGGTGCGGTGAGGGTGCGCACTGCCAACACCAGGAGCAAAGTTGGACATGCAAAAGCGATTTAATTACTGTGGTGGCTGTACACTGGTGTAACTTAAGTCAACTTAATTTTGCAGTGTAGGCTTGCCTTTAAATTCAAATATATCCCACCTGGCCTTTTTCAGGAGTGCTGTTAGGTCTTGCCTTTTAAAAAATAACTTTCACTTTATTAATGATAGCTGCCTTTTGCCATAAGTGCGGTTGCTGTTGACCCTGATGTGATCTTTAGGATTCCTCATCCATTCATTATGGAATGAGTTTTTTTGGTTTCTGCAACTCCAGCTCATTTCCCTATTGGGTGGATGTAAATGCTCCATAGCCTTTCAAGAGGACGGATTAGGATGAGTGCTCCTTTTGACATTCAGCTAAAGTAGGTGCTTCTCTTTAAGTAAATGGGCATTGCCTTTCTCTGATCTTTTTCTCTTGTTACATACTCACCTCTCAAATTGAGCTCAAAATATATTGCTGCACTGGAGATTGCCCAGCTTTGTGGGTGAGAGAGGTGCCTAAGTGAAGCTATAATACTTTCTATAGTTTCATGTCAGGATGGAATAAACTCTGAGTTTCTAACAGTACATAGCTTTTCCAAGGATTTCTGTAACAAGTTTTAACAAACTTTTGGAATGACAATGTGTAGTCGGTTACTGATGCATGTTTTTAGTAAAATGATATTAAGGAAATGTAACAACTAATTTTGTAAAAAGAATTCTAAAATAGTGTGGTCACACAAATCCTGTTAACTTAAATGCGTGTACCCTATAAGTGCCCACCCTTAAAATTAACACCACACCTATAAAGATGACAATACAGGATAGTGGATTGAAATGAGTTTCTTTTCTCTGTCCCATGGTGCCACTCACTATTAGTAATAGTGATATTAATGCACAGTTTTCTGCCTGATGGAAGAAGTAGATTTTAAGAGGGATTTGAGTAAGGTGTATGTGACAGGTGGACCCCTTGGGAAGCACCTGATGTGCTGAGATACCACTGAGTCTACCTGTTCTGCCAGCATGGGCCCCCTTTAACCTGTCTTGCTGACCAAGGCTCTTAAAAACCTCCTCTAATACACACAGGCAGGGTCACACCCAGCTGCAGATCAGCTTTGGGAAGACTCGGCTTAAGGGACTTGCTCCAGCACTCAGATGTCCACCTCCCTTGGAGTACAGACCCAAAGATATATTCTGAAATTCACCCCCTCCCTCAATGTGGAGAGAGCTGTGCACACTTCTTGTCCCCCCCCACACCCAGACCCGTTAGAAATTAGAGAAACTATGTTTAATAATAACAAAACAAATTTTATTAACTATAAAAGGGCAAATTTTAAGTGGTAAAGGGGGGTAACAAATAGAACAAAGCAGATTACTAATACAATGGGGGGCATTTCTGGTTGGCCCCTGAGGCACTATTGTGATAAACATGAATTGATAATAATTCATGTGACGAAAGCAAAAAGGTTGGGTATAGGGTGGAGAGAGGCCTAATATAATCTTTAAAAGAAACCCACCCTCATTTACATATCAGGTACTTGCCCTAACTAATATGATTTCAAATGGGATGTTTTACACCCTACTTCCCAAAATTGATTCTGCCTTCTTAATAGCTCATTTTCTACCCCAACCCAAGATGAACTGCAATAAATAATACCATGTCACTGTCCCCATTATTTAATAGGTGATTTGCCTTTCCAGACCCCCTGTAACTACTATTTGTTTTTCTGACTCTTGGTGAAAACATTTTCTATCTGGGTCCAGAATTTGCTCTCTTCCTAGAGATGAAGAATGGCCCTAATATTTTAAACACATTTTACACAAATTGTTACATAGAGAATACATTGCCTCTCTACTCCTTTTTGGGAGAGAAGGTTTTTTTGGTTCAATATTTCCCATACCAGTCCACCACAAGCTATATTTATGGGAGTGATAAGTGTCTCATAATTACAGTGTCTGGGGCCTGCATGCACGTTGCTCAGACATAAGTAATACTCTAGATAATTCATATACAATGGGGTGCAGAAATGGTTAGGAGGATGGAGCTCAATGGCAGGGTTCAGAAAAGGGATTCTTTTCAGATGAAAGGAAGGCTGCTTTTGAAAGAAGGGAGGTTGTCCTTTCCAGCATGGGGTTGAGAGTTAAGGGAGGAGCTAAAGTGCATGAAGCCAAGGGTAGCGAAGGAGAGGGGGAAAGGGAGTTAGTACTAATGAGTGAGAATGGAGTGTGTGAGGAAAATGAACAGGATACAGCTGTAACAATGGGCAAGTTTATGTCTATCCTTATCCAACTTTTCTTTCAAGTTTTCTGGTCTGATTCTTTGCTGTTGTAGGTCACTTGTTTGTTTGTTTTTTTTTGTTTTAGGTGGTGGGGTCAAGAGTACTTACCTATATTAGGATAAGGCTTTGTCTACACTGGCAGTTGAACAACACAAAACTTTTGTCTTTCAGAGGCGTTTTTAAAAAAAAAAAAAAAAAAAAAAAAACCACCCAAGAAACAAAAGTTTTGCCAGTGCGAACAGTGCATTGTCCGCAGGAGCGCTATCACACTCTCTCCTGCCGACAAAAAATTTTATCTCCAATGAGCAGCGTTCGCGTTGTCGGGCAGGAGAGTGCTCCTGCAACAATGTGCTTTTCACACTGGCACTTGCTGCGGCAAAACTTTTGTCTTTCGGGGTGTGTGTGTCGGGGGGAGGTTAACACCTCTGAAAGACAAAAGTTTAGTCATTCAGTTGACAGTGTAGACAAAGCCTTAGAGGGAAACATGCCATACAGATTAGTAATAGTGATATTAATGCACCGTTTTCTGCCTGATTTTAATACAGATCTAATAAACGTGCTCTCTCTGGCTGTGTCTTTGCTGCCACTTTTAGCGCTAAAACTTTAGTCATTCAGGGGTGTGAAAAAAACAGCCCCCTGAGCGACAAAAGTTTTAGTGCTGAAAAGTGCCATTATAGACAGCGCTTTATCGCTGGGAGCCATGCTCCCCGGCAATAAAGCTACCACCCCTTGTTTCACGGGGGGTTTGTTGCCAGGGAGCGCTCTCCCCTGGTGATAAAGCATGTCTACACTGCCCATGTCACAGCGCTGCTAGAAATAGCCCAGCAGTAAATGTAAAGTATGAAATTAGATTAATTTGTATGCAAATAAAAAAAAAGTCAGAGGGAAACCCCCTTTTGCTGAAAACAAACTTGTACAATAAGCAGAAGATGACTGTTGGGTGAGATGCTGACTTGGTTAAGCTTCTGTAAGTTCAGAAGAGCTCATTACCTTCAATTGAATTATTCTGAATCACAAGTTGTGTGACTGGGTCAGATTCTGAGCTGTCAGTTTACCTAAGTAGGCAGCTTTTACTGTATAATTGCATAAACTTAGGGTGTGGGGGGGGGGGAGAACAACAACCTCTTCAAATGCTGCAAGTGCAAAAGTAATTAGATCTCTGCTACAGTCATGCTAACTAAACCTATATGTAGAAACAAAGTGTTCTGCTAAATTAGTGTGCAATCCTGTAGTCAGACTGAATGCTGAGCTCTTACTCAGGCCAGGGAAGGAAGCCCCTACAGAAGAACTGTTTCCTTTTGATTTTTCACCAACTTCGTACTGTTGGATCACTTTTAAAGAACAAAAAGAAAAGGAGTACTTGTGGCCCTTAGAGACTAACAAATTTATTAGAGCCTAAGCTTTCGTGAGCTACAGCTCACTTCATCGGATGCATTTGGTGGAAAAAACAGAGGAGAGATTTATATACACACACACAGAGAACATGAAACAATGGGTTTATCATACACACTGTAAGGAGAGTGATCACTTAGAATAAGCCATCACCAGCAGCAGGGGGGGGAAAGGAGGAAAACCTTCATGGTGACAAGCAAGGTAGGCTAATTCCAGCAGTTAACAAGAATATCAGAGGAACAGTGGGGGGTGGGGTGGGAGGGAGAAATACCATGGGGAAATAGTTTTACTTTGTGTAATGACTCATCCATTCCCAGTCTCTATTCAAGCCTAAGTTAATTGTATCCAGTTTGCAAATTAATTCCATTCAGCAGTCTCTCGTTGGAGTCTGTTTTTGAGCTTTTTGTTGAAGTATAGCCACTCTTAGGTCTGTGATCGAGTGACCAGAGAGATTGAAGTGTTCTCCAACTGGTTTTGAATGTTATAATTCTTGACGTCTGATTTGTGTCCATTCATTCTTTTACGTAGAGGACTGTCCAGTTTGGCCAATGTACATGCAGAGGGGCATTGCTGGCACATGATGGCATATATCACATTGGTAAGATGCGCAGGTGAACGAGCCTCTGATAGTGTGCTGATGTGATTAGGCCCTATGATGGTATCCCCTGAATAGATATGTGGACAGAGTTGGCAACAGGCTTTGTTGCAAGGATAAGGTTCCTGGTAGTGGTTCTGTTGTGTGGTGAGTATTTGCTTCAGATTGGGGGGCTGTCTGTAGCAAGGACTGGCCTGTCTCCAAGATCTGTGAGAGTGAATGGCTCGTCCTTCAGGATAGGTTGTAGATCCTTGATGATGCGTTGGAGAGGTTTAGTTGGGGGCTGAAGGTGATGGCTAGTGGCGTTCTGTTGTTTTCTTTGTTGGCCTGTCCTGTAGTAGGTTACTTCTGGGTACTCTTCTGGCTCTGTCAATCTGTTTCTTCACTTCAGCAGGTGGGTATTGTAGTTGTAGGAATGCATGATAGAGATCTTGTAGGTGTTTGTCTCTGTCTGAGGGGTTGGAGCAAATGCGGTTATATCGTAGCGCTTGGCTGTAGACAATGGAATTCGAGTGGTATGATCTGGATGAAAGCTAGAGGCATGTAGGTAGGAATAGCGGTCAGTAGGTTTCCGATATAGGGTGGTGTTTATGTGACCATCGCTTATTAGCACCGTAGTGTCCAGGAAGTGGATCTCTTGTGTGGACTGGTCCAGGCTGAGGTTGATGGTGGATGGAAACTGTTGAAATCATGGTGGAATTCCCTCAAGAGCTTCTTTTCCATGGGTCCAGATGATGAAGATGTCATCAATGTAGCGCAAGTAGAGTAGGGGCATTAGGGGACGAGAGCTGAGGAAGCGTTGTTCTAAGTCAGCCATAAAATGTTGGCATACTGTGGGGCCATGCGGGTACCCATCGCAAAACTATTTCCCCATGGTATTTCTCCCTCCCACCCCACCCCACCCCCCACTGTTCCTCTGATATTCTTAGGTTTCAGAGTAGCAGCCGTGTTAGTCTGTATTCGCAAAAAGAAAAGGAGTACTTGTGGCACCTTAGAGACTAACAAATTTATTAGAGCATAAGCTTTCGTGAGCTACAGCTCACTTCATCCGATGAATGTGAGCTGTAGCTCACGAAGCTTATGCTCTAATAAATTTGTTAGTCTCTAAGGTGCCACAAGTACTCCTTTTCTTTTTTCTGATATTCTTGTTAACTGCTGGAATTAGCCTACCTGCTTGTCACCATGAAAGGTTTTCCTCCTTTCCCCCCCCCGCTGTTGGTGATGGCTTATCTTAAGTGATCACTCTCCTTACAGTGTGTATGATAAACCCATTGTTCATGTTCTCTGTGTGTGTGTATAAATCTCTCCTCTGTTTTTTCCACCAATGCATCCGATGAAGTGAGCTGTAGCTCACGAAAGCTTATGCTCTAATAAATTGTTAGTCTCTAAGGTGCCACAAGTACTGCCTTTCTTTTTGCGCAATACAGACTAACCACGGCTGCTACTCTGAAACTTTTAAAGAACACACTCAGAAGATCACTATTCTTGGCCAAAGATGGAGAATGGTGAAGAGGTATTTAGTTAAATTTTAGGCAGTGTGTTTCACATTCAGTAAGTGTTATGGAGGGCTCGTTTCCCACTACAGCTTTGACCCTGGCCATTGTGTATATTTTCCTTGCTGATACGTTTACTTCTGCTTTGGCTAGAAGATGTCGGGTGAATTTAAGTTCCGGGCAGTGTGCATTAAAAATACGGAAGATAAAACACATGCAAATTTTTGTCCTTAACTGAGGCTACTAAACTGAAAATAGAGATTGCCAAAACAGACTTTGTATTTTCAACCCCACATGCACCTCCCGATAGAGCTGAGTGGAAAATGGCAGACATTTTTAGTCTTTTTTGCACTCCCCCTCCCCCACAAAAAATCTGTTTTACAGGATTAGAACACTGAAAAAATTGAGAGCTCTTAGTTTTGAAAACTTGGGGTATAGGGTTTCCCCCTCTTCCTCACACCTACCTTTGTCCATTTGCCCCTGAAAAAGGGACTAAAAGGAAAACCAAAAAATACAGTGCTTTTCTTCCCTTCTTTAATTTTTTTTAAACAAAATTTCATTTGAAAAATGTTAACCAGCTTATCCAAAACCAAAGTTCAAAGGTAAGTAAGAGCCTGGATCTGAACTCCTCTTATGTGACATTCAAGCATGCAGGCCACCTTTCATACATTTCCACAGCCTGGACTGTTATGTACTCTGCTGGGGTGCAAAAATGTCCTACAGAGCTGCACAAAACTTGACATGTAGGCTTGTCAATCTACTCACTGGCTCTTTGTATACTAACATTTCTTAAAACTTCCCCGCAGCTCACACCTCCAGTTCAGCATTGGGGAGGAGGGAGCTTAGTGTAGGCTGGCCACTTGCTCAGAGGAGACCTATACGTATAGTGGTTTAAAAAACACAGTGGCCATCTGAGCTCTGTCTATGTTGGTGCTTCTCCTTATTGCTACACTTGTGGAGCTGCAGCAGTGTAGTCCAACTGTAGGAATTTTAAGAAAAAAGCAAATGTAGACAATGCATCGTGAAAGGGTGTTAGGTACATAAGGAATTCAGGGACAAGCCATCCGGTGCATAGGGGTGAAAATAAGGCATTGGGGTGGAGAAGGATGGCAATGTGAATTTGTTGATAGCCTACCTGATAGGTAAAAGCCACCTTCTCAAGATAGTTAAGTTCAAAGCAGACTACGAAGAGTTATATATACAACTTCCGCAGAGCTGGGCTTCAGCAGGCATATTTTGCTATTTGCAACTAGCTGTCATGGAAAAAGAGGGAAGGTCCTCTCATGGATCAGTAACTGGTTAAAAAATAGGAAACAAAGGGTAGGAATAAATGATCTGTTCTCAGAATGGAGAAAGGTAAATAGTGGTGTCCCCCAAGGGTCTGTACTGGGACCAGTACTATTCACATATTTAGAAATGATCTGGAAAAAGTGGTGAACAGTGAGGTGAAAAAATTTGCAGATGATGACAAACTACTCAAGATAGTTATGTCCAAAGCAACTGAAAGAGTTATAAAGGGATCTTGCAAAACTGGGTGACTAGCCAACAAAATGGCAGATGAAATTCAGTGTTGTTAAATGCAAATAATGCACATTGGAAAATGTAATCCCAACTATACATATAAAATGATGGGTCTAAATTAGTGGTTACTACTAAAGAAAGAGATTGTGTAGTCTTGTGGATAGTTCTCTGAAAACATCCCCTCAATGTGCTGCAGCTGTCAAAAAAGCTAAGAAGTTGGGCTCATTAAGAAGGGGGGATAATAAGAGAAAAATATCATTTGCCTCTATATAAATCTATGATATGCCCACATCTTGAATACTGCATGCAGATGTGGTGGCCCCATCTCAACCTTTTCCAATTCCTATACATCTTTTTTAAGTAAAGGGCCACAAAAATGATTAGGAGTATGAAACAGCTTTTATATGAGGAGAGATTAATAAGACTGGGACTTTTCAGCTTGGAAAAGAGATGACTAAGGAGGGGGATATGATAGGTGCATAAAATCATGACAGATGTGGGGAAAGTAAATAAGGAAGTGTTATTTACTCCTTCTGTTAAACCAAGAATTAGGAGTCACCAAATTAAATTAATAGGTAGCAGGTTTAAAACAAACGAAAGGAAGTATTTCTTCACACAGTGCACAGTCAACCTGTGGAACTCCTTGCCAGAGGATGTTGTGAAGGCCAAGACTATAACAGGTTTCAGAGTAGCAGCCGTGTTAGTCTGTATTCGCAAAAAGAAAAGGAGTACCCGTGGCACCTTAGAGACTAACAAATTTATTAGAGCATAAGCTTTCGTGAGCTACAGCTCACTTCATCGGATGCAATGCAATGCAATTGCAATGCATCCGATGAAGTGAGCTGTAGCTCACGAAAGCTTATGCTCTAATAAATTTGTTAGTCTCTAAGGTGCCACGGGTACTCCTTTTCTTTTTGCGAAGACTATAACAGAGTTCAAAAAAGAACTAGGTAAATTCATGGGGATAGGTCCATCAATGCTGTTAGCTAGGATGGGCAGGGATGGTGTCCCTAGCTGCTGTTTTGACAGAAACTGGGAAAGGGGGTCAGGGGATGGATCACTTGATGATTACCTGTTCTGTTCATTCCCCCTGAAGCACCTGGCATTGGCCACTGTCTGAAGACAGAATACTGGGCTAGTTGGACCTTTAGTCTGACCCAGTATGGCCGTTCTTATGTTATGTATAGGATACAGCAGCACATCTCTCTGGTTTCATTTGTAGTGATCATATTACCCTGGCTTCTCTACCTTGCGGGCTGCTTAAAGTTTTTAATTTTAAGCTGTCCCTGCTGATTTTCAGAGCCTTCAATGAGAAGGGTAGGGGTTTGACCCATCCAACATATCAAAGCTCCAGGAGGCTGTTTGCACTCTGACACCACCCATTTCTTAAGGCTGCTGCCATTGCACCTCAGGTCTGCAGATGGTAAAGCTTTTACTTAATTATTCCCTAAAGTATGGTTTCTCTCATCTTATTGGACACTTGCATCACATCCCTTCCCATTTGTAATTGACATGGGGCATAATGAGGTCTGAGAATCTGGCTGTAACATGCATGTTTATTGTGATTGCTTATGCAGTTGCGGAAACAGCACAAATGAGCAGTTACACATATAGTTGGTCATTTGCAGTTACCGAAACTGCCTGTAGTTACATTTAGTGTGCCTACATTCATTCTGAAAAATAGGGCCTATCACTTAAAATGCATCTTGATTACCATTGGCCCCCATGCGGTACTCCATCCTATGTTTTATAATTATGCCACATTTGTTTATCTTTTAAATATCCATCTATTTAAATTGCATTTTAACTGTTCAGTACCCCCACATGCCTCAGAGTGGGTGAATTGATGCACATAATTGAGCTCTTATTGGCCCTCTGCTACTGGATGCAGAGGTGACCTGGATCAAGTGCATCTCAGTGCAGAATACTGTAGCGGCTGCTTTGCATGCTTGTCCTTCCCTCAGTCCTGCGAAGGAGGCTTTTGTAGATGTACCCTGGGGTCTGTGCCCTGCCAGCCAAGATGGAGTGAAATGAAGTAAAAGATAATTCTAACTACATGGGCATTAGCTTATGCTAGTTGCCTGTTTAGTGTTAGTTATGAAAATTCCTTTGGGATGTTGGGGGCAGTGCGCTGAGCCTTGTTTCCCACAGGTGAAGTAGTGGTCTGGAAGCTTTGTGTAGTCTCTATTCTTTGCAAGTGTCCTGAAAACTTCATGTCTGGAGGCAGAATTCTTTACTCATTCCTTAGGCAGGGCACACCTTACTCCTTAATGGAAGGATTGAGTTGAAATACACGCGAGTTTCTTCCTACAGTTTTCTGCTCTCACTCACCTTGTCTATGTTAGACTTGGTTTCCTCAATTTTTCCATCTGTGCAGCTCCACTAGTGGCAGCAATGATAGAAATGCTAGTATAGACAAGATGCTGGTCAGTGCCATCTTTTTAACCACAGTGTTGTCTAGACCAATTCTGGTCAAGTACACAGTGGCTAAAATGCTGAAGACCAGTTGACACTGGATCTTCTGTTGTTACCACTGAAGGAACTGTACCCTTGGTAGCAATGGTCGGATGAGCAGGGAAAATCTAAAGTAAACATAGCCAATGGTCTTCACTCAAAGGGAAAGGTTGGCCCTCTGTAGTATTTATTCTTCTAATGCAGTGTTTCCCAAACTTAGGACGCCACTTGTTCAGGGAAAGCCCCTGGCGGCCCGGCCAGTTTGTTTACCTGCCACGTCCCCAGGTTCGGCCGATCGTGGCTCACACTGACTGCGGTTCGCTGTGCCCGGCCAATAGGGGCTGCAGGAAGTGGTGGACAGTACGTCCCTCGGCCCGTGCCACTTCCCGCAGCCCCCATTGGCCTGGCACAGCGAACCGCGACCAGTGGGAGCCACGATCAGTCGAACCTGCAGACGCAGCAGGTAAACAAACTGGCCGGGCCCGCCAGGGGCTTTCCCTGAACAAGTGGTGTCCCAAGTTTGGGAAACGCTGTTCTAAAACCCGAGTAAAATTGTTGCGTATTTCATCTGGTGTAGAAATAGGAAAGAGATATAGTTGCCTTCTCTAGTAGTGAGATGTTTCTAAGTAATTGGAAGTCATTTCTGTAGTGAATATTTGGAGAATAGATTTAAAATCATAATTTGTTTACCTAGCACTGACAGGCATTACATTTAAACTATAGCTACTTATTTGGAAGAGGCTGTTCCTAGCCAAAGGCATGATTGTGCACATCTTTGAGATGATGTCAAATGGAAATGAATTGCTAATTGAGAGAATATTTTTAAAAATGTAATTACATGGTTTGAGGGGTCTGATTTTTTTTTTTTTTTTTTCCCTAAAGCACTGAGCTGTTTTCTTAGGAGTGAACACTTAATTTGGAGAAATGGACAAAAACTGGGCTGAGGTCAGATGATAGACAACATGGAAAATTACTAGTAAGTAGAAATGTAAAGGGATTAGGGCCAACACAAGTAGTTTACATTTCAAAAACTATTCATGTGTGTACTTTTTGTTTTGTTTTAAGTACAGTGAAATCTGTCATTAACTCTGCAAGTGACGACCCCCCCCCCCCCCCCAATAAAATCCGTTTCCTTGCTCAGGCAGGTCTATCACTAGAAATGTCCCAAAAGCTTAGAGATAGTTTAGAGTGGTCTTCTCAATCTTGGATCCATGGAGCATTTCTATTTGTCCACAGAAGGAAACATTTTGAGAACTAAGTGGTGGAGGATGGAAGCCTCTGAGTATGTCTCTTATGAAGTGGTCTTCAGAATAGCAATGTTGTAGAATTGCTGCCTTAAGGTATTTACATATAACAGAGAGTTGCCTGTTGGAGGTGGCCTTTCATGCATGTTTCATTGTAAAATAAAAGTTAACACTTATTCAGTGAATGTATCTAGTCAGCTCAATCTTTAACTATATCAAAGGAGATCATTGAGAGGATAATGAGATAAATAGTCTAGAATAGAATTATGCAGACCAGAAGAAGTACTCTGTGTGGCTTGAAAGCTTGTCTCTCTCACCAGCTGAAGTTTGTCCAATAAAAGATATTACTTCATCTGCCTTGTCTCTCTAGATTGGAAATAGTTAGACTGTACCTCATCTGAAGAACAACTAATCCCATTTGTTGTTATAATAATAATAGTAGTAAGGGCAAATGGGCAGGAAGCATCTAATTATAGTAGGAAAAGTACTAAACTAGGGACAGGGCTAGGGGATGTGTATTGCTAACAGGATGGAGGGATGAGAGGAATCTGCTGGAATATCAAGAACTTGAAAAGAAAAATGACGTTGTAAAGTAAACCTCAAAAGACTATTAACCCAAGCCCAAAACACACTTTCATTCTAAAATAAGTGCAAAGAAACACTTCACAGAGGAAGATAGAAAATCACCGAATAGGATGAAAGAGCATTTGGGATATCAGAAGACAGTGAAAGAAGTGAAATCAAATTATGAGTATGTCTACACAGCAAAAATTGTGCATGGGCTAGCTTACTCAAGTGAACTTGAATCCACCAAGCATGGATAACAATAGCAGTGAAAAGCAAAGGAGTACTTGTGGCACCTTAGAGGCTAACAAATTTTTTTGAGCATAAGCTTTCGTGAGCTACAGCTCACTTCATCGGATGCATGCAGTTTTCCATGCTGTAGCTCACGAAAGCTTATGCTCCAAATAAATTGGTTAGTCTCTCAGGTGCCACAAGTACTCCTTTTCTTTTTGTGGATACAGACTAACACAGCTGCTACTCTGAAAATAGCAGTGAAGACAGCACAGTGTGGCCTTGAGAGCATTGGTAGGAAACCGAATAGGTAGCCGGATGGGAGAGGTTGATGGTATTTCTATCGCATTGCTGTTCTGGTCCCTGGATAACACTGGCTAATAAGTTTGAAGCTCCACTTCTGTAACCTTTTTTTTTTTGTGGGGGGGAGGGGTGGAAGTTAGGAGAGGCTCTGATACTCTTTCTTTCCAGAATCTTGTGGGTGCTGATAAGGGATTACCGGTATGGGGTCTCTAGTACTCTTACCTCTCACTCAGTGTCTCTCTTTTTTTTGCTGCAGGAGAGATGGGGTCCTTTGAATAATTGCAGTTCCTCATAGCTTCACCAAGCTGCAGTGCATAGTGACATGATTCATGACAATGTTACTGCCCCCAAATAGTTCTGAATGGCCACAGTGAAACTGACGAGTTCTTGTTAATTTCACTTTCCTTCTGCTTGGCAAAGCAATGAGCAGCAGTAAAGGCACTGAAGTATTCTGTTTATATGCTCAGGAAGAAAATATTGCATTTGGTTCCTGTTTGGAGGGCTCTAGAGCTGCTACAAGCTTGCAGACAAATTTCCAAAAGCAGCCACTGACTTTTTTTGTGTATTTCTCAATTTTTGGGTATCCAAATTGAAGGGTTTTTTTTTCTTTTTTAAGACCACAGTATTAGTGAATATGCCTGAAAACTTTGGCCTTAAATTTTTTTTTTTTCTTCCCAGAACGAAAGTATAAATTGTGCAGAAACTGATGATGTAGTCTTCCATGCTTTCCAGAGAAAGTTTCCTACTTGCCAATGGAGATTTTTATTCCCTGTTCTTTGGTAGAGCATCACTCTAGAGCTAGGCAAATAAAGCAAAACCTCTTCTACTTCAGACATATTTAGCAGAGACAAATACCACTTGGACCCGACGAAGGAAAATTAAGTTTAATAACAAGTTGTTGAATATTCTCAAAGGAAAATGCAGGCAGGAAGGGGAATCAGGACAGGAAAATTAAAAGATGATCTTGCAAGATCAGTGGAATCACTTCACCAATTAATCGATCTTCAATAACAGACATATTTAATACTTGAACATTTTTCTTTATATACATTCTCAAGAAAGAAATTAACTGATTTGAGATCCAGCATGCTGTCTGGATACCCACTAGTTTCACTGTTACGTTTATGATTTTTCTTTTCATTTTGTTTGAATGGAAGCTGCAAACAGTTCTAAAATACAGAAAACCACATCTTGACTTTATTGGAAGTGTAATGGTGAAACTAGTATGTGTGCAGTGCATTGTAATCCCAGTGATATTTCACTTGTCTTAAAAGAGTTAGCTTTTTCTGTATGATGGGTATTGCAGTAGTGTTTTGCCATTTGCCATTCTTTACTGGTAGTTTCTGAAAATACATGATTTTTTAAATTACTTTTTCAGTTTAGTTAAGTTCCTGGTCATTAAGGCTGAAAAAGTACGTCTGTTAGCTGTCATACACCTCTAAGCATCTGTTCATAACTCAGAATGTTTCACGCCATACATATGGTAGACTGTTTTCAGTATTCAGCACTAAAATAAGATACCTAAATTTAATGAGTCTTAAAATGTTTTAATCTTTTCAAGACTCTTCCTTTTGCATAATTGCCAACAGGTCAGTAATAATATTGCTGTTTTCTGTTTGAGAAATAGTGTTTGCTTTTTAACTATAAAATAAAAAAATTAATATGTCTTTATGCGTTAATCCAAAAATAGATTAATTTAAAAAATAAAGCAGGGTATTTAGCACTAGGGAATATCACCTTTTGTTGTTCTCACTGGTTACTGTTAGAGCTTCTTTTTAAGGTAAGGAAAAACTATCGGTATACTCTTAGGTATATGTGTTGAACCTCTGACTGGGCTCTATTCTCACTTTAAAACATGTTTTAAAAGGAAAATATCCCAAATCTTTATAATTAAGGCCTGTTTTCAAGCTGTAGAGGCTACATGAATGGAGTGGGAATCCATAGTTACCTCCAGAGAGTTCTGTAACAGGTTCCGTTAAGACCCTATGGCTTTCTTCATAAGAGCTTTGTCTCAGTGTGCTCATAGCCACAAGTGTTATGTAGTGAGGTGTGCTGTACCTTGTTTCCTCCCCTTCTTGGGAACTACTTGCAGAATGGTATCGTATGTATATAGTTATGAAGCACTTTGGAGTCATTTGGTATGAAATTTGCTATAGAAATGTTCATTACTCTGTTAGCTATATTGTTACAGTTGTTCAGATTCATCTGTTTGTGTGTGTACCATGATATTTGCACAATGACTATTTACTCTACATTAGCTGAGTATTATCCTTTTCTCTCCTCTTTTTGAGGACTGAAGTGTACAATTCATGTAATCTCATCACATCAAATACTGTATTTGAATCCTTCTCAGCAAATCTATAGAAGTATAAGAATCTGTTTGAATAATCAACCACTGAATTAACTTTTGACCTATTGTTTGTTTTATCATATATTTAGTAGCTGCAAGTCTTTGTATCAAGAAAAATTAAGATTTTAAGGGGAGCTGTAACATCACTTTAGAGTTTATTTTTTTAATTTTCCAAAAGTTGCAATTAAATTACGGAAGTAGCATATAAGAATCATCAAGACTTGTGCTGACCTGGGGAAATAAATTCAGGCTATAGTAGGCATACAGTATGTGTTGGGGGGGGAGGGTTAAGATAAGCCTTGACATGGAAAAGATATGGTGCGAGGTCACTATCCTTCCCAATTTTGTAAAAACAAAATATGAATGAAAAATAGCCCTAACCTTTACAAAGATCCACTGTTTTCAATTTGGCCACTTGATTCAGTGGTAGCAGCCAAAGTCTCAATGATCTCATTTTTGCAGGGGAGGATCCCACCCAATTTAGGGGGCATCCCACAGCCTTATTTTTCCAAAAGTTGCAGATAAATTACAGAAGTCTCAATGAGTCTTGTATGCTACTTGTTTTGAATGGGGGCAATAAATTCACACTCTACTCGGTGTATAGTATGTGGCGGCAGGAGATAAGCCTTGACATGGAAACCTGTTGAGAGGAACCAGCCAGAGACTCCAGCTGACATGGGCAGAAGAAGCCAAAGCAGGTACTGTTGCATTAGGGGAGGAGGGGATAAAATGGAGCAGTGCCAGTGCCAGGGCCACCCCTCTGGATCCAGAACTTTGCAGCAGACACCTTCCCAGTTTGCAGACACTAGGATCCAGGTCGTGCCCTCCCAAAAATGTGGCCTTGTGGGGGAAAACTGTGGAGAGGAGCCAGGCAGAGACTCCAGTCGGTAGGGGCAGAAGCAGGCAGAGAACACTTTTTGGTCTTAGACATAGAGAACTTTCTGCAGTTTTGACTGGGCTTTCTCTGCCCTATGCTGATTGGCTGTCTGCTCCAACACTTTCTCTCCTCTCCCCTCAGAGTCTCTTCACCTCACCTTCCCTCCACACCTGCCCCCTTCATCCTCTTCTCTCCTGCCATGTCCCTCTCTTTCTCTTCACTTTTCTTTCCATTTAGCTGTTCTCTTACCTCACCTTCCTTCCTCCCAAAAATTGTTGCACTAACATGCCATTTTCCATCACATATTGTTTACTCTGCTTGTGTTATAGCCATTTCCCCCCACCCTGTGTCTCTCTTATCTAGTTAGATTGTAAGCTCTTCAGGGCTTGGGTCTCTGTTACTCTGTACAGTGTCTAACAGAATGGGGACACATTCTTGGTTGGCTTTTAGGCACTAACATAAGAATCAGGATTAATAAAATATTCTCTTGGAACAACCTGCATTCCAAGTGACAGTGACCATAGGTGTGAACTTCACAGCATCTTCTTATGGCTGCTTTAGGCAAGAACTCCGGCATGCCAAATGGCAATATAAATATAGAATCAAGCATAGGTAGGAGAGCAATGATAAATACATGTCTTCTTCTTAAATGTACATTTTAAAAAACAAACAAAAAAAAAAAACCCTTTATATAGGACAGGCCCAGATCCTCATGTCAGTGCTCTGACCACGGTTACCACCACATTTTCATAAAATCCTTGGGAAATCCTACTTCAATTCTGTTTTGTGTTGATAATAGCTTGAGTGACACTTCCCAGCATATCCAAATGAAAGACCTTTCTCTAACTTGTGTATTACTTTCAACTAAAAATTGACCTCTTTTATAAACTGATGGTAATAGTAGAAAGTGTCCTCTATTTTTCTGCTTAACTGATTATTCAACAACTATGCTAATTTTATACTACATTTAAAAGTTGATTGATCTTAAAGAATAAACATTTATTTTTGTATTCTTTATTGAATTTTAAAAAATACTTTATAATGTATATTGCAGAAAAACAGTCATTTGTATTATTTAATGAGCATGTGTAAATGTGTGTGGCCTGGATGGCAGCCAGGGTTTTGGAGCTGTGCTCCAGCTCCGCTCCAGCTCCTGGCAAAAACCTGCAGCTCCACTGCTTCGGAGCTGCTCAGCTCCAAAGCCCTGATTGGCAGCCACTTCCCCCTTCTCTCCTTGTGCTTTTCCTGTTTGACAACTGCCTGTTCTCCCATCTTCACACAGCTATCCTACAGTTTTCCTTTCTGCATAGCCACACTCCTGTACAGCATAGGAGCCTTGCATCTGGGGAAGCAGCCTGCCCGAATTCTATGCACGCTGGAATATAAATTCAGGGAGATGTTCTTTGCTACGTAACTTAAGTCTAATGTGTCTCCTGTGAGGTGTGATGTAGCTTCATTCTAGTCTATCCAGCAACACCAATTTACTAGGACATGGTGATGAGATTTTATTAGCTTATTAATAGCCTTATATAGCATACATATCATTTAGCACCGTAAATCTCAAAATGCATTACAAACTATGTATAATATTACTCACACAAAAACCCCCTATGTTAAGATTGCAAAGTCAAGCACTCAAAAGTAGAAAATGCCAGAATTAAGTTCTGTGCAACCTTATATATGGCCCCTTTGTGCGTATGCAGTAATTACATGATCACATTACTTACATTAATTCATGATCACATACTGTTTTTTCCACCCACAAGGCCCCTATCTCAATCAGTGTAATCCTTTTCTTCTTCAAGAAATCCTTTCTATTATTTACCTGAGAGACTGTCTTTGGCCACTATTACTTGGTGAAAAGAAAAGGAGTACTTGTGGCATCTTAGAGACTAACAAATTTATTAGAGCATAAGCTTTCGTGAGCTACATGCATCCGATGAAGTGAGCTGTAGCTCACGAAGCTTATGCTCTAATAAATTTGTTAGTCTCTAAGGTGCCACAAGTACTCCTTTTCTTTTTGCGAATACAGACTAACACGGCTGCTACTCTGAAACCTATTACTTGGTGATCTCCATTATGAAGCATGCATTTTCCTCTTGATACGTTTCTCAGTGCACTCTCAAAAATGATTTGATATTTTTAGGCAACTGCATAGGCTCTTCTGTATTTTTTTTTAAGCTGATAGAAACAGACGTTTGTGCAGTGCACTGTATCTTAAAAAATGTTGTGATCATTCATTCATTTATTAGTACAGAGTGGCTGCTGCTTAGTAAAGGGAGTTTTCATGTCAGTTAACATTTAATATACAATAGGTAAGTTTTATAGAGGATGATAGTGTGACAATATATACAGTACTTTATTTCAATTTGCATAACTGCAAAATATTAGTGTTTGGACGTTAAATTAGGTTAGAGACACTGTGTTAAATTGCCTTATCTCTCTAAGTACTGTAGCTAGCCTGTGCTGATTTTACTGAGGGCATCAGATACAGCACATATTATATTATTGTTGAACTTGTAAGTCCTCAGATGTATTACTTCAACCTCAGGTTCTGACTGAGTTTATAGAGTCATTACTTTCATGTATAGCTTGTTAGCAATACCTTTTCTCTTATTCTCCTGATTCTATTGTTTATACCGGAAATCTGATTTATTTTTATCAAATTAGTCCTGAAGGTTGAACTTAAAAAAAAAATTTATTCTCTGACATAGGTCAATACCTGTCTAGGTACTTTAAGGATTAGTTAGATGTAACTATTGCACTCTACTACGAGTGCCGTATCTCAAGATTCTTTGTTGCAGTTGTGGGCATTAGTTTCTCAGTAACCATACATTATTTTAAACTCTTCTACTTCACTTACTCAGTATGCAGGAAAATGGCAAGTTACAGCCAGCTTTGTTTCACAACCCTCATCTTAAATTATGGAAATTACAACCAAAAGATTAGAGAGAGAAAGTGGGTGAAGTAGTATCTTTCGAGCTTGTGCAGAGCTCTTCCAACATGGCTACAACAACATTGCATACAATCAAGATTCTCAGTTTACATGCAACTTTATAAATAGGTCAAGTCATTTATTCCACCTGAACACAGAAAAGATGATGGGAGAAGGAAAAATAATCTGAATTTCTTCTGGTCAGGTGGATGTTGGGGGTGGTTTTCAACTTCAGGCTGTTATGGTTCTTTCCTCTAGTCGTCTGAAGTCAGGTTTGAAAAGCTGGATCAAAGGTACAGTCTCAACTTTGGACAGAGTCATCTCACTTCTCTCTCCTCTCTTTCCAATGCTAGATGACCAAGCAAAACAAATTTAGGACTAGCTAAGGTTTGTGAGTAAGACCCAATAAACACCATGACCTGAGGTTCAGTAGGCTTTACCTGTAACCTGGAGCAGAAAATAATGAAAAGCAAAAGAAAAGACAGCCATAAAGCAATCAAAACAAAACTGACAAAAAATAAACTGAAGACCAATTCTGATCCATGGACTTTGCTAGGTTCTTCACAGCAGTCCCTTAGAGTCTTCCAGTGCCATTTCTGACACAGATAGCTCAAAACCAAGAGGACCTTGAGTAATTTCAGAACATGCCTCCCCTCACAGCCCCAGAACAAAGTGACAGAAATCTAGTTCTTGAAACAAGCTTCACCAAGGTTTCAGCATGCATTGGGTGGTTTCTAGTGTGACTTTGATAAATGATTTTTAGACAGTTTTCCAAAGGTTTATGGTAATAGTTTATAATGACCCATCACACAGTATTAATATCTTTATTTTGCATATTGAGACACAGAGAGGTTAGATGACTTGCCCAAGGTCATATAGGAGTCTATGGCAAAAAGCTGGGAATAGAATCTAAATCTCCAGACATCTAGTCCCCTGACTTAATTTCAAGGCTATCCTTCCATCTTGCAGGGATCACTTCATCCTGCACTAAAATTCACCCGCCCTAGGGTAGAAAATGACAGCTATTTAAACACTGCACAATAATACTATGCAAAACAAATTAGGACTGGATGTGAAGATTTCCTTATTCAATTGATATAACGGGGTAGTTTAGGTAGATAAACTGTGATCTTGCCAGAACAGCAGGATTAGCATCCCCCATTGTTATGAAAAATTCCATGTTATCTTGATTTAATTTTTCTATCCTGACCATTTGATTGTTGAAGGGGCTAGATAATCAGGTTCTTGGTTTTACATGTCATCCAAAGGCTCACCTCTCCAGCTGCACAGTAAACCTAGTTGTATTCTGGATGCTCTGTGTGAATATAGACGGAGGGAGCTGTATCATTTACTGAATTGGTACCAATTATTAGCACACCAAAATATTCCTTGCAGGTCTGGCCTTAATCCTGGTTACGTTGTAAGATCTAATGGGCTCATGGTACAAGGTGATGAGACTTAAAACATAATTTAACCTACCTATGTTTAGAATATGGAGGACATTTCCTGCCCATGTGAATATATATTTTAAAAGTACATTAATTGATGTAGATTATACAAAAATAAATCCACTTGTGTGATATATATTGAAATATGTGAGCATATGCTAAATATGCGAGCACTGACGTTTGGCTCTGGGATTTAACTAAAGAGCTATTCCCAAAACTGTACACATTCTTGCTTTCACTGATGATGCTGATACTCTAGTATGTAAGTAACAAAAGAAGGCCATATGAGCTCTCCTTTCCTTAGGGAGAGAAAAATCTGTGTCAAATTGTATGTGCCAAAATCAATACAGACAAAATGTGAGAATTTGTAAGTGTTGCAAACTGGTAATTAGAAATGAAAAATGTTACAGCAGTTATTTTTAGGTGTGTTTCTCTTTTTAGTATACTCCATATTGTGGCTTGTAGTTCATATTATGATGCAAACTTCTTGATTTTTTTTAAACTATATAATTATAGTGTTGGTATTTATTGCTTAATGTGCCTTTCTTACATATTTGAGAATTTTCTATTTCCAAAAACATATCTGTATTTATTACTTACCAGATATAACTTTTTGTGATGGAAGATGGAAGACAAAGGCGTTCGTGTTGCTGACTACTTTGTTGTAGCAGGATTGACAGATATTTCAAAACCACTAGAAGAAGAAATCCACTTCAATGATGCTTGCCATAAAATAGCTAAACCAAAAGAACCTATCACTGATGTGACAGTAATTATTAAATCTCTGGGAGAGGAAGTGCCTCAGGGATATAAATGCATAGATGTTACTCCTTCAGGACTATCAGGAGATCTCAATAATGGGAGTCTTGTGGGTCCACAGATATTCCTTTGCTACAGGAGAGGAAGGGACAAGCCTCCACTTACTGATCTGGGGTGAGTAGTTTTTTTATTAGTGCTATTGATACTAGTAATTTTAAGTGGTACTAATGATTAACAAACAAATAGTACAAGCTTTACAAAAATACATATAATACTAAGAACTTGATGTATTTATACATGTAGGACCTGATCCAAAGCCCTCAAAGGAGGGGGTCCTGTTGACTTCAGTTGGGTTTGGATCTGGCCTATATTGTTTAAAAAAAAAAAAAAAAAAAAAAATCCAAACTTGGTAAATGTTGGATCCTAGGCCTTGTCTATGTGGCGAGTTAGTGTGCGGCAAGCTGAGATGTGAATCTAAAGTGCATCAGCTTGCTGTGTACAGTACTCACTGTGTGACCCTGCTACAGTTCAGTAAAAGTCTGTCGCTCGTGTCAGCAAGCCCTTAGTTAGTGACAGCAATAATCCTCTACGCTTTTGGGGGGGACTCGTAGCATTTTACAAAATTAAGCTTCACAACACGTTCTTTAGATAGGTAAACATCATATTTCATTTTATACATGAATGAGGCACAAACTAAGTGACGTGCCCAGGATCACACAGTAAAGCAGTAATAGCACTGAAAATAGAACCAAAGAAGTCCTGACATCCATGTGCAAGCCACTGGGCGATGGTTCCCTCCCATATGTCATGAAAAGAGTGATCTACTGAATTACGAGCACAGATACAGTAGTGTGAGAGCTCTAGCTACAGCTTAGGAGGCTTTTAGTGGTTGAAAACAGTGCATGTGAATACGCATTAAAGTAATTATACACAAAGAAAATGGGAATCTAGCATCAGAATGGAAGTTTCCTGTTGGAACATGTTTTTATATAATGTGAACTGAAGTAGCTTTTCTTTTCTGTGAAAATATATTCTGATCAGAGGCACGACAGGATTTGTTCTTAAATATATAGTCTTAAATTACAGTTCTGGATCAATCTTCACTGTGTTTAAACAATTACTTTTGTCCTTTGATTTTTTTTTTTTTTAATCTAGGGTTTTATATGATGGGAAAGAGAGATTAAAACAGGGCTGTGAAATCATTCAAGCCACTCCCTATGGTCGTCCTGCAAACATTAGTGGCAGTGCCTCATCACAAAGAGTATACATCACTTACCGAAGAGCCTCTGAAAACATGACCCAAAACACTTTGGCTGTCACAGATATATGTATAATTATACCGAGTAAGGGAGAAAGCCCTCCACATACATTCTGCAAGGTTGACAAGAATCTTAATAACAGTATGGTAAGATTACATGTCTGGATTTGTTCAGTTAACATTTAATGCTCTAATGTTTATAGAGGATTTATACCAAGAATCCTTGTGAGACGCTGATGAATAATTGAACTGATTTACCTCTAGCAAGTAATTAAAAGGTGTTTTTGAAAAGAGGTAACGTTTCCTTTGTCCCTACATGGGAATGTCTAAAAATGCTGGATTATATAATGTTGATTTTAGTAGGCTTTAGGTCAGGCCTTAGAGTACAGTCGTGTACAACTGTACAGCTATGTACAGACATGGTGGTATGTAGTGAGATTTCTAACATAGTTAGATGTAGAATGGGATTTCTAACTCTGAGAACTTTTTTTTTTTTAACCATGTTACAAAACTATGCTATAGACTAAGGGATGGGTAGATAGTGGAGGTAGCCTCTCTAGCTGTTTCACTAGCACTATCCTCAGAAGAAAATCTTGTTCCACATTGTTCCATGTTAGACTACTGCTAGGAATAACCATGTTGGAAAATTGTATTAGCAGTTTTGATCCCCATTTGATCCCCATCTATTTAATTTCCTAAATAAGATAGGATTCATTAATCAATTCAAGAACTGTACTGAGTCTTTATTTCTGCCAGTTTACAAATATTTAAGAAAAAAAATAAGTAACTAGCTGAATTAAAAAAAGGAGACTATGTATTCATGGTTCTGGTCATGGATGCCAGCCATCTGTTCTGTTTGAAGGTGAGACATGAAAAGCTCTCTATAGGTACTAACTGATGTTTAAGTCTGGCATAATGTTGGTGAGCATACCAAAATTATGGTTATATTTTATTTTAATGTTTAAACTGCAGGTTGGCAAAATTAAAAAGGCAAAAATAATTTTTTGCTTTAGTAGTTCAGTACATCTTCTGTTTCTGAGATGAGTGAAAATTTTGACAGTGTTTGCATAAAAGAATGCCAAAGTTTGTGAGTGTGTGGATAATGCAAGTGGTGAATGCGAACATTAATAAAGGGATGAAAGCATCCTGCTTCTCTATCTATTAGTCTCTGTTACGCAACTAAACTGCTACATACATATTTTTTTTAAGCTTACAGACTGAATACAGTTTGGAATATGTTACTATTAAGTTCTTCTTATTTCTTGTTAATTTATTGTCCGTAAAGGCACTTGGATACCACAGTGATATGCATGGTATAAAGATATATATTGGTGTATTATTTATACTTATTTTGCTTTGGCGGGGATCTTGTATGTGGTGTATGTTCTGGATAGTAGTAAAGAGAAAAAACAATTTCATGGACTTTGCAAAAAAGAAAAATAGGTCATTCTGGGCCTACCAACTTTGACTGTCTCTTTAATAAAAGATGAGCTCATTTATTGCTTAAAGTTGCAGAGGTATGTTCTCTCTGAGCAGTGTTTGATCCTTTTTGGGGCAGCTGCTTCAAAGAATGACTCTCTTTTTTTTTAATCCAGAAACTGAGTAACACTGCTGTTATGATAGTTGATGATTTAACTATTTGAAGCTTAAATTAATAACCAATAATTAACCTTATTAGTCTTTGTCACTATGCTGTTTGTTCTACAGTTTCATGTTGTGGCTTGTGGTCAGGCCAAAATATTCCTTCTTTTTTCCCACATGTGAGAACTTTCTAATGGCTTGTCTACGCAGCGCCAAGCATCTAATTTGTAGAGAGTGTAGTGTTGCTCTCTAACTGCCCTGTGTAGACCTTGCTTATGCCTTCTAAAAGATACCTAGTTTGTGTTCATGTAATCCCATTTCAAACAGGACTACATTAACAGAAATGAAGTAGCTTTTAGAGTTGCCAGCAGGGTTTACATGAGGCAATTAGAGTGCAGTGTGTTAGTGCGTTTTACAAATCACAACCCTCTATCACACTTTACTGTGCCATGTAGGCGAGCCCTCAGACTTTATGTAGGTTGATGTTCAGGGCTTGATCCTGCTCCCATCAGTGGACATTTTGTCATTCACTTCAATGGGAGTAGGCTCAGGCCCTTAAATAGCAGCTAACCATGCAGAAACAGCTCCAGCAGGTGTATAAGAGTCAAACATATGGGGTTTTGTTGTATGCTGTATCCACTCTTTACTCTAGAGGCAGAATGCTGTGAATCAGATTTTCAAAAATGAAATGTAACATTATGCCTCCAAATTTGCATATATGAAAATCCATGTTTGAGCATGCAGATTGGGTAGAGACATAAAGATGGGGCTTCCTGTGCTGAAAGGCTTTTTATTTTTAAATATGACCATTGTTTCACATTGTGATCCTGCTGTTGCCCTGCATGATATATATTGGTATGATAGCAAAGAAATACTTAAAAGCAGTTGACTGACTCTGAAAGAGCTGATGGTTACACATCTGTGTAAGACAGGACTTTACACTCCTATTAGAGGAGGTGAGTTTTAGTTTCTTGATTTTGAGGAAATACCGGGTACCAGTGCCCATATTACAGGTACAATATTACAGTCTTACACATGGATCAATGAATATGTCACAGGAAAGATGACTGCTAAAATTTGAGTATAATGTGGCTTTCTTTGTATTGTGAATAATCAGCATGTAATTAGGTGCATCATTATATGCAATACATGCAAAATACATGCATTCTTGGTATTAAAGGGACACTGTCAACTTGAAATCTTGTCAGTTTCAAGTCTAAAAGTAGTTTCTCTAAGCCCATTTCCAATTTTTGTGGTTTTACAACTAGATTTCCTATTTCTTTTTGGGTTTTTTTTTTTTTTTTCAGTTTCTCTTCTCTACTGTTGTTTGGGGGGAAAACCTCACACAAACAAGCAAAAAATATTGACTCTGTACACTGCATGCTATCATATGCAAAACAAAACCACACCCTTAAAAATCAGACATTTTTTCTGATCTCTGTGCTAAAGTAAGTATTGGTATTACTTTTAACAGTAGCAGATTTTTAAAAACATAAATTCTGTGGGGTTTTTTATTGATTGTCCCTTTAATGTTCTGTTACCTTATCGACTGAAATTTATTAAAGAACAGATATTTAAAAATTGCTCCTTTAGTTCTACCAAAGTCACTCTGTCGACTTTGGATTGTTGACACTTAAATGTCCAGTGAGCTAACTTGCACGCTTCCTCCCTAAAAAATTTTCTATGTTCTGCGTACATTCATTAGCAGACCTGGCTCTTGTATTTCTAAGGCCTTCCCATTTTTCTTATTTTTCATGCCCATTTAGGAATTGGGACACAAAAACACTTTCTTTTAAGTGAAAAGTTATAATTATTGTGACTTAAAAAATTGCTACCAACAAGAGATACAGTGTTTGAAAATTGTAAAATATTATGACACTTGTGCTAAAAATGTTTCACAGAGTGTGAAATTACAGGTTAAGTGGAGCAAGCCCATTAAAAGACTATGTATCAGCGTGATTAGTGGAAAAGCTAGCAGAGAAAAATCTATTACTTTATGGGTCAAATCATGCTATTATACCGACTCATCTGAGTAGTTCCCATTGAAATCCGCATGACTGTAAGTGTGAGTAAAGTAGCATAATTGAAGCCAAGAGTTTAGCAAAAGGGATTAGACATTCCTATGGGTAACAAGAATATCTAGAGTTTTATAGTTAATTCTAAACAAAATTAGGAAGGGGTATTAAACCTCATGCTTTGGATCTTAAGCTAATTTCTAACTATAAGAGATAGGAGGAGACCTAACATGGGGGGCAAATTATCTCACATGCTCCTGTGTGGTTCTTACACCTTCCTCTAAATCATCTGCTGCTGGCCACTGTCAGAAATGGAATACTGGATTAGATGGACCTTGGGTCTGATCTAATATGGTAATTCCTGAGTTCCTAGGACATGACTCAATGAAAGATAAGAGTTGTGAGGAGTCCTTTCCTAAACTAGTTCTTTTCTCTGTATTTCATTTTTTATTTTTTTTTTTTACAGCTTGTCAAGTAAATCAATAAGAATATGTTGACTTTTGTGCTGTTTTTTTACAGTGGGGCTCAGCAGTATACCTATGTTATAAAAAGTCTGTGGCAAAAACCAATACCATATCATATAAAGCTGGTGAGTAATTATTCTATAGCTTTGTTGCTCTCAAGTTACTGATATGTACACTCCGCCATACCTTCATCTTGCGATAGTTTTGTCTGGGAATTATTTATTTAAATACAGGCATTGTCTTTGGCACTGTACAAAATAAAATAAGCCTCTGACCCAAAGAGCTTTCTAATAAAAAATAACCCAAAAACATCCAGACTACTGTCTTGTACCATTATGTCTTTCATTTTTAAAAATCTGTATTAAATATAGGTTTAATCGTCTTTTTGTGTGTTTCTTTCTTTTTAATTCATTGTAGTGCTCTCATCATCTTACTGCAAATTACCATTTCTGTTGCAGAATATGGCAAAGGTACTATAATTACCTTTTGGGTTGAAAACCTGGCCCCATGGAAATCAATGGCAAAACTCCCGTTGACTTCAGTGAGGTCAAGATTTCACCTGATGTTTTGTAATAGTCTTGTAATTTTTATTTAATAAAACCTAGTTAATTTTTCATTTTGTCATGACCCCTCCTACTGTAACCCTGAGTGCATATTCCAAGACTTTTTGACCATATCAGAATAAATACTCAATTCTGAAATGTTTCTTTCACATTCACGCTGCCTGTGGCAGAAGTTGAAGGGAATAGAAAAGGCTTACATAGTTCCCTGAATGTCAACTGGCTTGAGATTTGTTTAATTATACCATATTTTGAATCTTCATTATTATTTTTCCTGTTTTGAGGAGGAAATATAATTCACTGAGGGCCTGATAATGCATGGGAATAAACATCCTTGATTCCTACTGAAGTCAGCATTAGATGGGAGTGCTTTTTACCATGCAGAACTAGGTCTTTAAATGTGTGGTTCTTACATCTTCCTCTAAATCATCTGCTTCTGGCCACTGTCCGAATTGGAATATCGGATTAGATGGACGTTGGATCTGATCTAAAATGGTAACTTGGTTGTTCTTAGGACATGACTCCATGAAAGATAACAAGAGTTGTGAGGAGTCCTTCCCTAAACTAGTTCTTTTCTC
The DNA here is from genome assembly GCF_009764565.3 of Dermochelys coriacea. NCBI lineage: Eukaryota > Metazoa > Chordata > Testudines > Dermochelyidae > Dermochelys > Dermochelys coriacea. The sequence continues at coordinate 79,929,529 of NC_050077.1, read as the reverse complement.
TGGGTTTTATTTCTTTTTTTACACCTTGTCAAGTAAATCAATAAGAATGTGTTGACTTTTGTGGTGTTTTCTTACAGTGGGGCTCAGCAGTATTCCTATACCAGGATGTGATAAGAATATGCCCCACATATACTAGTGTATGTTAGGCCTCTGGCTAATAGGTACTTACTAGTGTAAAAAAAAATACGTACTTTTTTTGTGGCTCTAGTAATAAATATACAAAACACAAATGCTTTCCTGTTAAATTTGATTGAAGGAAAATATTCTTTGATAACTTACAGTGCATTATACTCCTAAGAATAGCCTCGTATCATAGGGTTTTATATTTCTCTAGAACACCAGTTCTCAACTGTTTCCATACTGTGACTCCCAAATGCTCCCAACTATCTAGGAATAGGGAAAGGACAGGTAGTTGCAACTCCCTGACACTCATTCAGAACCCCCAGGTTGAAAAACTTTTGCTTTAGAACTTGATGTATTTTGAAGTTGTAGCTAGAAATAAAAATGGTTAGTCTCATACATCTTAAAAACTTAGATCATCAGCTAGTGTAGATCAGCATGACTTTATTGAAGTCAATGGAGCTATGCCCATTTATATCCTCTGAAGAGCTCACTGGCTTTTAATGTCATTTTTTTTAATATAATTACCGTTAAAGTTTATTCCCTATATCTTTTTTTAAACACATTGTTGAATCTTACTAGAAGAGTAATTTTTATTCAAAGGCTTATTACCTTTATTCATCACATTCAGAGGGTTTTTTTCGTTTTCTTCAAGGATCTGAAATTTAATTTGTTCATTGATATTTGTGATTTTAAAAAAAGTATAGTATTCATAGATGAAAATATACTTAAGCCCTGTAGATATGAAAAAAGAAAAATTAATAAAATTGTTTATTGTGTAGTACCTAGAGAATCAAGTAATTCCCAATATTGTGCTTATCCATGTGATTCCTATTAGTTCTTTGGAATTGTGCTGTTAACCTGACAATCGTACACTGGGCCTGACATTTTGAAACTTCTTCTAGGTCTCCTGATTTGAATTTGTACTTTTATATAGTTTGTGTGAAATTAGGTCATATACTCACACACTTCTAACATAGGATTTGTTCTGTAACTGCCTTTTTAATAATTGCTTTACTAGGTTTAATATGCAGATATCCTGAAGAAGACTATGAGTCATTCCCATTACCAGAATCGGTGCCTCTTTTTTGTCTACCCATGGGTGCAACTATTGAGTGTTGGCCATCTAGTAGTAAATACCCCCTTCCGGTTTTTTCTACATTTGTACTAACTGGAGCTTCAGCTGAAAAGGTATTGACAAAAATTAACAAATATTAAATTTTGTGATTGATTGATTTTTGTAACCTTGAATAGTTAATGTTCAGAAAGGTAACCGATTATAAGCACAAAAAAACTACATCATAACAGTAAAACATTGTTACACAATTTGACATTTTGTTATGAGTGATGATAAAAGATGTTCCCACAGATAATTTAAAAAAAACTTGAATCCTGTTCTTTAAGGGCTTGACTAAAGACTATTAAAGACAACAGTGGGTCTTCCTGTTGACCTCAATGGGTTCTAGATCAGCCCCTAAAATAAAATTCCCTTCCTCCCCTTTTCCAAGTACATTAAAAACAGAAATCTAAAAGAGAGAAAAGTAAATTTGCATGGATGCAGCCTAGATTTTCATATTGTAAAAGTATGGGAACAACCCTTTATTGAAGAGTTGTATCTACTGCCTTGAGTTGCTTATAGAGCAGCCCAAAAAGTAGCTTAAATGGCAGTTAGAGACAGCTGTACTCTGTATCATTATTTCCTTGTCTACCCTAAGAACAGTTGTTTTAACTTGCCTTTTCACATATGGCTTTATATTTGTTTTTTTAAAATTCATTTAAAAGGGTCTGGTTTATATGTGATCATAAGAATATTTTTAAAGAAATTTCAAGATACACATGGCCAGTTTATCCCACTGTAGAATACTCTTGATTTGCTTGCAACTTTAGGATATATTGGCTTGCTTTAAAGGTTTAGGCAGATGTATGTAGCTGTAATCATCAAATATATTATTGTTTGCAGGTATATGGTGCTGCTATTCAATTCTATGAACCATATCCTGAGGAGAATCTCACAGAAAAACAGAAATCTCAGTTAGGGTTAGCAACTACTGGAGATGGGAAGTCAGATAACTCCAAAACAGTTCAGACTAATAAATGCATTTGTCTGCTCTCTCACTGGCCTTTTTTTGATGCTTTCAAGAAGTTTCTTACCTTTCTTTATCGTTATTCCATCTCTGGTCCTCATGTCCTACCTATTGAGAAGTAAGTTATTTCACAGAATAATTCGTGCTGATAATTCAAGTTATGAATTTTCCATGTTACTTTGATAATTGATTATGGCTTTTTGATGTATTAAAATATTTTGTTTAATTTTCAATTCTGCTATTATGGTGAATCAAATGCTCATTTTTTCTCATGGATAAACTTTTATCTCTTTGATGTACCCTTTCTTTAAAAACCTCTTTTTGTTTTTAAAATATATTTTATCTCCTCTCTACGTACCTCTTAAGCCATTCATTTCTTTTTAAGATTGTCTAAGTGGCTCCAGGATTTTTAAATATTTTGTTTAGGAGAACAAAGATTATAAACCCTTTGTGCTTTTGTCAGATACAGTTGGTCCAAAAGATTATAAAAATGCCTATTCACATCTGCATGTTTAGGAGGTAGTTTTCTAATATCTTTGGTCCTTTGGAGTGAGTAATCTGTGGAACTCAATTCTAACACAAGTGAGAATAATCCTTAGCTGTTTAAAGTGCGATATGACTCCCTATACCTAAAAAGTAACATCTATAATCTGAATGAAGATTAAGTCTTGATCTACACTTAAATTATGTTACTGTAGCTGCATTGGTCATTGGTGTGAAAAAAAACATCCCTGACTGACATAACTATTCTGACAATCTCCAGTGTAGACATGGCTATGTCGATGGCAGGAGGGCTTCTTTTGAAGTAGGGAATATCTTTCTAAAAACTCCTGTCGGTGCAGGCTGTCATCACACTAGGGGGCTATGCTAGCATGGCTATGCTGACATAGCCATCATAGGCTAGCATGGGCTCTATAGTGTAGACATACCTAAAGGAGACACTTTTAGGTTAGGCGAAGTTTACAGCATAACAGAAAATATCAAAGCCAATATTTGCTTTGTTCTGACTATGGCCCAGATTTTTAAAGGCAGTGTAGTTGTAGCCATGTCAGCTCTAGGGTATTAGAGAGGCAAGGTGGGTGAGGTAATATCTTTTATTGGACCAAGCTTTCAAAAACTTGTCTCTCACCCAGAGAAATGGGTCCAATAAAAGATATTACCTCACCCACCTTGTGTCTCAGATTTTTTTAAAAGGTGTTTAGACATTGTTCCTTTCAGCATTGCAACATCCAACTGACTTAGGTTCTGAAGTTCTGTATTCAAAAGTGACTTAAGCACTCAGAAGTCTCTTCAGCTCCTAACTGCTTAAGTCAGTTTTGAAAATAGAACTTGTGATCCCCTCAGTCAGTTGGGTGTTGCAGTGCTGAGCAGAGCAATGCAGATACCTTTAAAATCTGTGCCTGTATATGCACCATTCTTTTTTCCAATTAAACTTCAACGTAATCTTATTTACATTAAGAATTTTATATATTTCTCACAGTTTAGGGTAACTGCACCTGTATTCCCCCTCCATGGTTCCTTGAGGGCACCCACTTGGGTTTCTGTCTTGGGTGGAGACCCATGTGTCTCTCCTTCCTGACTGGGGCTTTTAAGGATGCACAGCTCCATGCCTACACTGTGATATCCCCAGCAATCCAGTTTACCTGTAGGCCAGTATCTGTGCTTCTCTTTCTCTGAGAGAGCTATTAACAGTATTGCCAGCTCTTACAAGTTACCACACAGCTCTTTCTAAGCAAATACATTTATTCTTAAAGTAAAATAATTACAGAGAAAACATAGCAATAAACAGATTTAAATACACACTAAACCTAACAGGAGTCACCCATCAGTCTTATGGGGCCCTAGTAGCCAAAGTATTTCCAACTGTTCTGCAAAAGTCGGGGCCCCTCTTGGACAGAAGGTCCTGTCTGTTTGCTGGATCAGAGAGAAAGCCCTGTGGCAGTTTAAATGCAGCCTTTTTATGCCAAAATCCATTTCTTTGTCTTAGCCTCTGAGAATGATAACACTGATGAAGCTCTCCCAGTGCTGCTAATAAGAGGAAATCTCAGTACAGTATATGCTTTAGTTTCTTGTGCAATATAGAGATCAATGAATCTGAAAATTCCAAATATTTGTGAAATACATAAAACTCTTACAAGCTCCCTCAGAATTTTCTATTTCCATTTTGAACAATTTCCAGGATTGCAAAGTTTAAAAAAATTTACAGTTTAAGTTTCAGTTTACAGTTTAAAAAAAATTAATAGATTTATAGTCGTGCATTTGACACTACAATGTGAATGAGACATAATGTCCTACTTTTTTTTCTGTTACTGAATTTTAAGTACAGTTAGTGTCTGAAAGTTTGAAAATAAGCCGAAGTTCATTAACCCTCATGGTTTTATCTAATGTTACTGTGCAAGGATCATTTGCAAATGATGTTAACAAAGTAAATAGACTAGCTAGATTTCAGTGTCAGTTTTAGTCTCTAGGGTTGCCAGTTTTGGTTGGACATATTCCTGGAGGTTTCATCACATGCCATCTTTTAATTAAAGTTTAATCTTAATTCCTGGAGATTCCAGTACAGTCCTGGAAGATTGGCAACTCTATGGTAGTCTCTGAAAAGTGACCGCATAAAAATGACAATATAGATTTCAAGATTAAATATTTTTAGTTTACAAATGGAAAGATTTTTGTATCTGCCAGCTTGCAAACTCAATCCTGGAATTTGAAAGATGCCCTGGGTTGCTGTCATCTTGCACACCACCATCAGCAATATAGGTTGTGAAGGCCAAATTACACTCTCTGGGATGCTTGTGTAATCCCATTGCCTTCAGTGGTCTTGTACAAGTGTAAGAGAGTGGTATTTTGGTTGGAGTTTTATAACCAGGTGAGTTGATTAAAAAGAAGGAATTAATACAAGAGTTTTCTTGCATAAAGGTGTTCAAATACCTCAATGATCAGGATATACTAAGAACCTAAATTGAATCTACTTCACTCTCTGTTGGCTGTTGGCTCTGTAGTACTAACCAAAGTAATAAAAGTCAACAATTTATGTTAGTCATTAAAATAAGCAAATATGACTGAATATATTCAGTGAGCCAATGTACTGAGCAAGATTCTGCCATTTTTATATGGCCACTTTTCATGTTGCTTGCAAAAAGCACTTGAAGTGATGTACAGCATTTCACAAACAGTTTTCAAGTTGTGATTTCTATTACCCGGTATGTTTAAAGTTAGTATTTTCTTTTTCTTCAGACATATTTCGCATTTTATGCACAAAGTTCCTTTTCCATCCCCTCAGAGGCCAAGAATTTTAGTTCAGGTAAGTTTTAAAATCTTTCTTAACTATCTCCAGTATCAGTCATTTTATACGGCTGCTTGTATGTGGAAAATATAGTACAATTTTCTTTAAATACTCATATAAAAAAGAAAACATCTACAGCCAAATTCACAAATATTTCACACTTAGAAATAATTGATGTTGCATGTTTCCACTTTAATTTAGGACTATACTAAAACATTTTCTTAGGCATTATATTTCATGAGGCATATTTGATTTTGTACTTAAAAAAACCCTATGTGCTAGTTGAGGGATAAATGGCAGAAAGCCAGGACAGCTGTGTGACTCCCTCGTAGTTCGTGAAATATTTTCTTCTTTTTATTTTATTCAGCTTAAAAAAAAAAAAAAGTCTGATCTATAGGCTAGACCTCTGGAGTATGTTCTTCATGACTACTTTTTTCAAAGGGCCTTATTCTGTCCTCTGCATGTATATGGTTTCCACTGAGGTATACAAGAGTTATGCACATTCAAGAGGCACAATTTATGAAACTTATGACTAAGGCTATGTTTTAGTCACAGGTATTTTTAGTAAAAGTCATGGACAATAAACAGGCAGTAAACAAAAATTAACTGCAGACTCCTTACTTGGCTCCTGGGAAGCAGTGACCTCCAGCTCCTAGCTCCACATGCTGCCTCCGCCCTGCCCCAAGCTCCAGTTCTGCAGCTCCCATTGGCTGGGAACTGTGGCCATTGAGAGCTGCAGGGGCGGTGCCTGTGAGTGGAGCAGAGGCAGCAAGTGGAGCTAGAAGCTGAGGGAGGGGAGTTCCTGTTGCCTTTCCGGGAAGCTTCCCCAGATAAGCACTGCCCTGCACCCCAGCCCTGCCCACCCCCAAACTCCTGCTGCTGGGGGGTAGGGGGGCTGAGACTGCCTCAGCAGCGGCCGGTGCAACTGCCAGAGCAGCTCAGGCAGCTCCTGTGTCATCCACACCAGCTGCTGCCGAAGTCATGGAGCCTTACTGTCCACTCATGTAAGGTAATGTTTACTATGTCCGGCCTTAAAAGTGGTATCAGGGTTGGAGGTCAATCAAAGATGTATTCTCTGTTAAATCATATGCAGAGTTGGTGGGGGGAGATCAGATCCTAATTTAGGATTTTTGTGAGGGAGCTATTATTAACCCTCATTAAGTTTTATGTTCCTCTGGAAAAGGAAAATTTTATTATTTTAGGAGGTAAACAGAATAGAGGCATGTTAAGTTAGAAACTTAGAGCAAAGAACAGACAAACTCATTTCATAGCCATACAGCCAAAATTACTGAACCAAGTCCTGCTGTTCTGACCAAGTTTCAAATGGTATTTGATCTTCAGTGACTTCTTTTGAAAAATACATTGTAAAGGAATCAGTACAATCTTGAGACTTGAAGTGATATCCACAGCCTTAGGGGAGATTTCTCAGTGAATAAAGTCTAGTAAAAATGGAGGCAACTTCCTTAAATGGTGTTTTAAACATTCTTAGAAATCTCAACCAAGAGACTTGAGGATGTCTAAGGGCATGTTTATTAATTTGGCTACTATATTTCTGAAGAGGAGTTGGAGAACAATTATCCTGAGGTATATTCCACACTTGACAATTTTTACAATAAATATTTAAGTCTGATTAAAAATCCAGTATATTTAAATCCTGCTCTCTTCCATTAGTCACACCTGATAAAATATTGTAGATAAGATCTGTAAAGAAATGCATATAGAAGAATTTAGCATGTTTAGAAAGACATTTGAAGTAATATTCCCAATTAGCCGAAATATATGAAAATATCCTGGAACAAACTTTTTAAGAAATATCTGTGTGGTGTGAGCCATTCACACAGATTACATCTAAATGAATTTACATAACACCATAGATATAGGCAAAAGGTTATGCACGTACCAATTTAGCACAAGTAGCAAAATCAGCTTTAATAGAAATTACTGTTAATGTCCGTAGCCAGATAATTCTTACAAGATGTCTAATGAGGGACTTTCATAGAGTTACTCCAGATGTATGTTGGTGTTACAGAGAACACGGTGATTAGCACTGTGCCATAATGAAATCACATGCATTCAAATCTAAAATATTTTTCTGAGTGGACCTGAGGGAATGCTTGAATCATAGTAATTATAAACTAAAAGTATTATTAGGGAAAGTTTTGCTTCCTGGAATTCGTTAGTTTAACAAGTATGGTATAATTAAGATCTCTTTAACAATGTGGGGGGAAAATCTAAAACACGAAGCAGTATTTTAAATCTTTTGACTAAGTAGCTGTTTAGTATTACAGGTTCTTATTTCAATATGTGTCAGTGTGGATGTAGGCATGTACCTCATTCATGCGAGATCGGAAATTCTTCTTTGAGTGATTGCACATGTGCATTTCACTCTGGGTGCACGCACACTCACTAAAGGTGGCTTGAGTATGCTGGGCTGTTACATGCCAGTTTAAAGGGCCCAGCTGCCTCCGAACCCCGACCTTCTTACCACCTGTGATGGTCATTATAATACCTTGGCTTTCCTTAGCAAGTGCTTTCGGTGTGCTTGTCGTAAATTTCTTATAAATAGTTATCTAGTTTTGTAGTTACTTAGTAAGTGTAAGATTGGTTTTCTTTTTCGGTCCTTGGTTCTCGCATTTCTGCTTCTTGCTACAGAGGGATGCCTCAGTCACTGGGCTTCAAACCGTGCACTGGGCTTCAAGCCGACGCCTCTGAGTGACCTGTGCTCCGACTGCTTGAAGTGTTTGAGGGGAAACTCGTGTACAGGATCATTGCCAAATTTACAAAGACTTTAGACCAAAGATTGAAGAAGACAGAGAGGCCAGGCTGAAGCTTTTCCACATGAGGGTGGCCTTGAGACCGCCTTCGGAGCATAGCTGCTCTGACTTGGCACCCAGCACTTTGACGACTTCTGTTAGGAACGGGCCTCCTATGCAGCCTGAGACCTGGCACTACTCTCTTTCTCTGGTACTTAAGACACTCTGAGAGAGGAAGATTGCAGACACCTAAATCCATTAAGCATGTGGATAAGAGTACAGTGCACCCAAAAGCCAAGTATTTGTCTTCTCAGGTAGTGCAGAAACTCCGGAGCCTGAGAGGAGCTTTCTTCATCTGCGGTACCACAGCAACCCAAGACCAGCTTGGGACCAACCATACTTGAGGCATTTGTGGCAGCCAGAAATCCGCTGAATTTATCAGTAATGGTATCCCTAGCAGTGCAGGACACTGTGCTCTTGCTACCAGTGACTGAGAGGCACCAGTATCATCAGTGCAGAAGTTGGTACTGCAACAACTTCCTATGCTTCCTTTTTCACACCTGTCAGCACAAAGAGAAAGCTTGACTCTGGAGTTGGCGTCTTGGGTTGGCACCTAGGTTTCCAAACCTTGGACCTGCCCTATTCCCCCTGTAGGTGTTTCTACCCAGGGTTACCTTGAGATCCTGCAGCTGGAATCAGATCAGGCATGTGGCCAGGAAGTCATTGGGTCCAACACCTGTCCAGTGGCCTTTTGGAAGCTATGAGGATTCCCCTTAGTTTCCAGGTCCTACACAAGTTATTCCTGCTTTGTGTCCTAGGGGAGACATGGGGACTGTACTCGCCAGGTGCCATCTGTTTGTGAGTCCGGAACTGGGCCTGGCACTGAGCAGGAAGAAGTGGTTCAGGAGGAGTCTGCTGAACAGCTAACGGAGGAAGGACAGCTTCAAACTTTATTGACTTCGTTGCCTTCCTCCTCTGAGGCAGTTTCCTTGGGAGGCATCTCACCCCCTCCAGCTGATTATGGAGCACACCAAGAGCTATTGAGGAGGGTTGCCTCAGGTTTTGGGGATCCAGATGGAGGTGGTTAGGGAGTCCTCCCATTGCCTCATTGACATTTTGGCTACTACCAGGCCATTGCAGGTGGCCTTACCAATTAATAAGGCAATTTTGGAGACTGTTAAGTCAATATGACAGACTCATTCATCCCTTTCTTCCACCTCAAGAAGAGCCGAAGGTAAATATTATGTTCCCTCCTTGGCCTTTTCTCCATGAGTGGTCTTGAGTACTCCTGTTTTTCCACAAATTTCCCTGGTCCCCAGGATACTGTCCAGGATTCAGGAGGGACAAAGCAATAGTCCCTTGCTGGCTGAGGCAGTTTTATCTGTTGGTCCTGCTTCAGCTGTCCACGCTTCCTCTCATTCACCTCCTGGCCTACCCGGACATAATATCTCAGAATCAAATTCTGATCTCCTCATACAAAGCAGAAAATCCTCCACTAGGAAGACTTTTATGCTTAAAGTAGAAGAAATTTTCCCTTTGGACGTCTATCGAGGGAGGGAGAGTGTTTTGGTGTCCGTGCCCAGCAATGCTGCCTACCGGTGAGAGTCTGTGTCCATCTCGTTCAGTGGTGAGAGTCAATGGCCAGGGGTAGGCGAACCCGGACCCTCCATGCTCCACTGGGTTCCCACCCAGGGCCCAGTGAAACAGTAATTCAAAATGTGTGGCGTAGGGGGTGGGCACTGCTGTGCTTGCTCCCTGGGCTATTTCCTACTCTGGCTTTGGTTCCTCTGCTGGCGCCATTGGTTTACTGCCGAGTTCCCTCCAAGTGTCCTCTCTTGTCGTGATGTGGAGGGTCTTTCTCTCTCGGTTGGGGCTCATCATTGCTATCCGCCATGGTTGAAGGGCCTGTGGTGGCTTGGCAGTGGGGCCTGGTCCCAGCCATGCGGGGCCCCAGCAGCTTCTCAGCAGGAGCCTACGCCACACAACTGCTCTCCTTCTCTGTCCGCCAAGCTGAGCCGCTCCCCTTTGAGCTCAACCTCCATTGTGCACAGGGGCAGCTGGGTGTGGCTTTCTGGGCCCAGAGCTGCTTCTTAAACCATCCCGCACCAAAGTGGGGCTTGTACACCCCATCACAGCAGCCCAGAATGATCTGGATCCAAGTGGAAACACTGATATTGTGCTACTCCTGAAACAAGCAGGCCTGGCATTCAATTCTCTCAAGATCCACCGTACAGCAATATCAACATGGTATGCACTTGTGTGTTTTCACTCAGTCTTTTCACACTCAGTGGTTATCAAAATTCCTTAAGGGCTGCCTCCATATTTTAACTTCCGGTCAGGGACGTGACTCCCTCATGAGACCTTAATATTGTCCTTCTGAAGCTCACAGAGCCTCCATTTGGGCCACTGTCATATTGTTTCATATACCACCTTACTATCAAGATGGTCTTGTGGCCATCACGTTAGCTCAGTCAGTGAGTTCCAGACTTTCATGGCAGGACTGTCTTATACATCCTTCCATAGAGACAGTGGTGTTGAGACCGTACCCCAGTTTTGTCTCCAAAGAGGTCTTGGATTTTCACCTGAACCAGGTGACTTCCTTGCTAATCTTCTTCTCATACTTGATGCAGGGAAAGAAGAAACTGCATAACTTGGATGTATCCAGATCTTTGATGTATTACCTTAAATGGACCAAGCCTTTTCGTTAGTGTCTCTGTTCTTTGTTGCCATTTCTGGTCCATTTAAAAGCCAACTCCTCTCTTTGCAGAGAATTCCAAATGGATATCACAGTACATTTCCACCTGCTACCAGCTGGGTGGCAAGCTTCTTTCTTTGAATATCAAGATATATATTACCACAACATCTACTGCCTGCCTCAAAAACATTCTGATCTCTGAGATCTGTAGGGCTGCAATATGGAGTAACCCACTGGCTTGTATGAAACACCATGCCCTTGACATGGGATGCCAAGTTTGGGAGAGCAGTACTTCAATCGTTGTTTGACTGATTCAACTGATGGTCCTCATTCCCGCCATCCAGAGGGGATATTGCTTGCCTGTCACCTACAGTGGGATCCACATTGACACATACACGAAAAAGGAAAAATAGTTACTTGCCCTACTGTAACTTGTTCTTTGATATGTAGTCAGTGTGGATCTTGTGACCTGCCCCTCTCCACTTTAGGAGTCCTCAGTTAGTCTTTGATTTGTGAAGGAACTGAGGCAAGGTCGCAGCCACTCTGCCCTTTTTACCCTTACATGGGAACATGAGGAGGCATAGAGCATGTGTCTGGCCCCAGTGCAAAACAAATTCTGATTTTTGTTTGCATATGCACCTACAGTGGGATCCACACTGACAACAACATCTCGAAGATCTGCAGTTACTGTAGGTAAGTAATTCTTTTCTGGCAGTGGCACCTTAGAGACTAAACCAATTTATTTGAGCATAAGCTTTCGTGAGCTACAGCTCACTTCATCGGATGCATCCGATGAAGTGGGCGGTAGCTCACGAAAGCTTATGCTCAAATAAATCTGTTTAGTCTCTAAGGTACCACAAGTCCTCCTTTTCTTTTTGCAAATACAGACTAACACGGCTGCTACTCTGAAACTTTTCTGGCAGTGTAGTTCCTGAGTTTGATTACTGAAAGATACCCTATATATAAAATATAAAGTGTAATATAATAATGAAAATAATCTTCCTATCTTCATTTTGAGTACATGTATGGTCTCTCTTGATGCCATTGTAGAAGTCTTTGAAAAGAGGATAAATGTATTAATCAATTATTGGGCCAGATCCTCAGCTGGTGTAATCTGCCCTTAGTTCCAGTAAAATAAATGGAGTTGAACTTTTTTACACTAGCTGAGGATCTGGTTCTCTTTTTTCTTATAGAGAAGATGTTACCTGAAAAAAAAAATGTTATAATAGCTGAGCTGTGGCTCCTCACTTATCCCAGAATATTAATTAATTGGAGGGTTAATAAACTGTCATTCAGTTGTTATGCAATGTTAGTTTTAATCCCTTTTTTAAGATAGGTAATATGATGGACCATCTTTCTGTTTAAGTGCAGAAGGAGGAGAGAAAGTGTCACCTATAACTTATCTATAAGTAAAATATATGAATGATGATTTTGCATTTTATTGCTTCAATATTTCACATATGCCTGAGCTACATAATGTTTAATATATACTTTTTTAAAATGTTCAAATTATAATTGATTGACTGTTGTACAATGTCTGTTAAATATTTTTAAGGTCCAAAATAAAAAGTATATAAAATTTTTTTTTATAGCTATCGCCACATGATAACCTGATTCTTAGTCAGCCAGTGTCATCACCTCTACCACTGAGGCAAGTAGAACAACAGTTCTGTTTTAATTGTGAAACTTACCTTGATCCATTAGTGACGTGAAGCTTTAAAGCTTTGAAATATGAAGAAATTTTAAGTCTACTATATTTTGTAATTGATGTATCTGGAACAGAGATGATTTTTTTTTTTTCTTTTTAACCAATTGGCTGTCTTAGAGGCATTAATTTTAAGTCTTTATATTTATAACTATCTGAAATACTGTAAGTCACTCTTGCAACAATAACAAAAAGGTATTTTGGTACTTCATATTTAATAGTTTACCTTATTTTTTTTAAATCTCACTTGCTACTGCAGATACCTCATAGTCCATATAGCTTATGAAAATCATATGTAATATATATAAATTATGGAAATCCTTGGTAGTGACTCCATAGTCCGGAAAGAGTTCTTAAATGGGCTTAATATCAGGCATAAATTCCTGATTTAGTCAAAAAGTAGGTGGCCAGTCAGTTTGAAAAGAACACAGAAGGTTAACTTTTTTGCACATTGAATTTTCTGTGTCGTTCTTGTTTGGTTTCTCTTCATAATATTTAATAAGGCCAAAATTCAAAAGTCTTCCTATCTGATGTGTCTATTGCAATCCTAGCTTTTCACTTTGGACCAATAATCTTTTAAAAACACTTTGCCTACACAAATGGTAGAGAGCTGGATTCTGAGTATTGTGTATGGGCTTTTGGGTTTTTGGTGGTGGTTGTTTTTTTTTAATGTTGGATTTAGGATCATTATTTAGCTATTCTCCATGTTGCTGTAACAGAAAGTTTGTGCTGTGTATGCAAACCTGAATGATAGGGAGTCATATAAACACAAGCCTGTTTGATAGGGAGTCAGACACATCCAATACTTTTCCATAAGTAATGACTTTTCCAGCAGATTTTATCTGAAAATGAAGGAGGTTTTATGCACAGTTGCTGACAAAATATTCTCCATCTGCAGCTGCATTTTGGTCCCCCCTGCCCCCCAGCTTTGATCAAATATCACCAGCTACTAGTGTGGGAGGAATAATTTGGTAAAATGATGTGTACAGAAGGAGCAAAATGAAGTAGAGTTCAGGATGCAAAGAGAGATTTGTGTTATAGCTGCAGTAATGGTAAAGGTGTTTGCTTGTGTGTGGAGATCTCGAGTGTATGTACTCTTAAGTAGCTTAATTTTTTCACTTCCTTGCTTTTCTGGGTTTATGTCAAGTGAGTGTGTGTGTGTATGTGAATCCTAATTGCTTCACAACAAAGTATTATGTATTTACTCATTCATATATTTTATGTAACATATACAATGTTTTCTAAATATTCATTTAAACAAAAATGCTCTGTACTTTCTATATGAAGAGTAAAGATGCTGTTAATATTGAATGATAACTCACATGAAGAATTCATTTTTGACTGGGGGAGATAAAGATGTATATTGTTGTATAATTCATGAAGCTCAGTTAGCAATATGATAACTTTCTTTCTAGTAGAATAGCAGTCACATAATTGCTATGTGATTGCAGCACAAACCTGAGGAACTGAGCATTTCCCATTATATTGAGGGGAAATCACTAGACCCTCTGGCATTTGTTAGAGAATTACAGAACTGTTTCATAAATGTCACTGTGTCTGGGTATTAGTTTTCTTTAATGTCTGGGAAATATCAACGCACTAATTCAAAGTATTAATCACACATTTTAAAGTACTCTGTAATCTGAAGACATTGGTTAGATTTGTATTCAATTAAATAAGACTATATTATGTATAAAGCAGCTTTTATTGTTTCAGCTTTTTAGTGAAATAATTTTACATCCTTTGAGTATGTGTCAGTGTGGATCCTCCTGTAGGTGTGCACGTGGCTCATGTGCATGAGATAAGAATCTTTTGAATAGCCCTGTGTGTCAGGGCCCACTTTTGCCCTGTGCTTCATCATGTGCCCATGTCTGGGCACAAAAGGCAGTGCAGCCTTGACCCTCCCTCAGTTATACCTCTTGCTGCCACTGGCAGAGATAGAACTTAGTGAATATTCAACCCACTTGTCATTCATTCTGGCTAAACTCTACAGAAATCTTCCGAACTCTCATCTATTTGCTCTAGAAAACTAAACAAACAAACATGACCCATCAGGACTTATTCCTGGCAGTTAGACCACCTTCCTTTCCCCCACCCCACCCACCTGTGTAGGGTGATGGTTCATCCACTTCCACCTCGTGATGAACTCTAAGTCCTCAGTCTTCAAGACCTATCTATGATAGACTAACCCTGTTAACAGATGTACATATCAGATGCCTCTTCTGCTTTGGTGAGAGCCATATACCAACAGGTTTCAGAGTACCAGACAGATGCTTGGTATGACAACACTTTCTTCCAAGATTCTCAAGTCATGCAACGCTCAACTGAAGTGCTGCTTGCTAGAGCAGTCTATAAGTGTTTCTTAGGACCTTGAGGAGTCAGGTAACAAATCCAACCATTTACTGGAGAATATTATATCCATGAGTGCTGCCCTGCCTTAAGTAGATATGCGGTTCTCAAAGCCAGCACAGGAAAAACCCTGACACTGAAGCCAGTGCCACTGGTGCTGATTCCAAAACTGCTGGTACTGAAGCTTACCACCGAGAGAAATCATGGCAGAGACTGTAGGCAGGGGTTGGTATCTTCCCATAGGGAAAGGCCACGTGAAGCCTCCTTGGAAAAAAACTTGGCCTGGACTGACATGAGTATTCCAAAGATTCCTCCATTTCATCTGCTTGAAGTATATGTACACTTACAGTGAGATCCACACTGACTACAACATCTCAACCACAAGTACTGTAGGATAAGTAGGTGTTTTTTACTGCATAGTGAAACTAAATGAAATTGCTGAGTTTTTCTTATTAACAAGAATGCAAAAAATAGAAACAAATGGAAAACTAAGTTTGCAATGTGTTTACAACACCCCAGCTTAAATTCAGTTATGAATTCTTCATTCATATTTTCGGTGCAGTATATTATAATGTTTTTCTGCCTAATTGTTTGATACTCACCAATGTTTTGTTTTTTGTAACAGTGGTGGCAAGTTTTCTACACTGCTTCAGAACCTAGGGCCCGGGAATGCAGTAACTTTACTTGTATTTGCTGTAACAGAACATAAAATTCTCATCCATTCCTTACGACCGTCTGTCCTTACTAGTGTGACAGAGGCATTAGTCTCGGTAAGTAGCATTATCTCTTCCTAATTGTATCTTTTAGTGAAAAAGAATATTGTTCAAATCAACTGTAAAACAAACAAATAAATATATAGTACTACTTCTGGGTCTAAATGTTATTTAGAAAATAGGGACCCGATTTCCCCTCTGAGATACCACAGAAGTAATTGAGGTTAAATGAGTTGAGGGTAGAATTTAAGCTTATCTTTGACTTTTTTGCTTCTTTACAATATTGCGCCAGTCATTATTATCTGTAGGCAGTAAATGCAGGAACTTTCATTTCCTAAATGCCCCCGGTAGGTCTATTCTTTGGTTTTGCCCTCAGAGGACTTGTAGATGTATATTATTTTTATATGTCTTTCCTCTCACAGACCAATGTTAGTGCCTCTACTGAGAAACGGCTAGTATGCAGAAGTTTTCTATTTTTACAGATTAAGTAAACTAAAAATTAAGAAAAATTAAATTGCCTTTTTAATTGACAGCAGCTATTTAATACTAGAGTTTACAGTTTCAGTCATATGCTGTTACTTTTCATGTTAAATGTTTTTATAACGTGGAAAACAGTTGGAGATTGTATCCTTCTATAAATGTCATTTGAATATTGTGTTTTGTTTTTTAAGATGATATTTCCTTTCCACTGGCCATGCCCATACATTCCTCTTTGCCCCTTGGCACTGGCAGATGTGTTAAGTGCACCATGTCCATTCATAGTAGGAATTGATTCAAGATACTTTGATCTGTATGATCCCCCACCAGATGTTAGCTGTGTTGACCTAGATACCAACACCATTTCTCAGTAAGTATTTATCACTGATTTTCTTGTATGTTTGTGATAGTTGTTTTATTTCCTATGGCAAAAACCTGAGAGATTCCATTTGAAGTTTGTTTTTTACCCATTATGTTTCAATTGTGTAGCAGCATCTTAACACTATTTCTTCTATGATGGATCTGCTTCTCTGGCCAGAAGCAACAGCTCATTGATATTGCTGTCCTATTCAGCAGAAAGAAGGTAGAGTCCTCCTTTACCATCATCACCAGGCATCATCTGTCTGTCTGTCTATATATAGCATAAGTAATTAAATTCAAAACTCTGCTACACCCTCAAAATTATGGACTGAACACAGACACTGGATTTATGGCTTATTACAACAATCTGTAACCCACTTACCCCTTCTTTTTTCCTATAACTGCAAAGATCTTAATGGGCCAGTTTGCCTGGAATGGTCCCTTAGAATATATGCTAACTACTTATGCTAAACAATCTGTTCCACCTTCCATTTAGCTGTGACGCTTGGAGTACCTTTCCCAGACCTGAAGAAGAGCTCTGTGTTGCTCAAAAGCTTGTCTCTCTCACCAACAGAAATTGGGCCAATAAAAGATATTACCTCACCCAACTTGTCTCTCCTCTTAATATTTAGCAGGTAGATTGCTGTCAAGTTGGGTGCTCAGTACAAATATTACCAAACTAATCTGCACAGCCCTGCTGTAAGGTGAATGCGTATTAGTGCAGTTTTTCAGCTGGCACACTGAGACACAGAGAGTTTAAGTGACTTGCTCAAGATCACGTGGTGAGTCAGGGCATGACATGGCATTAGCACTCAAAAGTTTCTACCTTGAAATCCCATGTTCTGTTGACTAGTCCACGTTGTCTCTAATGAGAAAAAGCTTTGAATGTAGAAAATTCTCTGCAAAATAAAGAAAGCTAAACCAGAAGAATAAAGCTCAAATACAGATCAGAGATTCTATTATAACTACTCACAACCCATAAGACTATCACTCAGTAGAACAAGGTTGTTTATCTTTGTAGCTTCTGTGTGCCTGATAAAAGCTAAATAGAAGCCGTTTATAGTGCCAAGGAGGAAGGTGCAAGGGTTTCCATTTCCATAAGATATGCCAAAAATAAACATAACTCACTTAATGATTTTTAAGTATTGTGTGTAGCCTTAGGGGTTTTTTTTAACATATATTCAGAAGTTATTTAGGAAGTGGTTATTTCTAAGGTTTTTTAAAAAGCTTTTGGAGTTCGTTATTAGCAGATCTCAAACATAATCAGAAGCCAGCTGCTAAAGAGATTTAAGTGATAGCAGTGCACTTTAAAACCATTAGGGAACAGTACTGGGAGCCAAGGGGATGAGTGCAGACAGGGTACGTCTGCACAGCAAAGAAAAACTCCGGCTCACAGGGGCTCGGACCATGGGGCTGTTTCATTGCTGTGTAGACTTTTAGGCTGGAGCCCAGGCTCTAGGACCCTGTGTGGTGGGAGAGTCCCAGAGCTTGGGCTCCAGCCCGAGTCCAGAAGTTTACAAGCAGTGAAACAACCCTGCATCCCAAACTCTGTGAGCCCAAGTCCGCTGTCATGGGCCAGACATTGTTTGTTTTTTCTTTCCTGTGTAGACATACCCATAGTGTATTTTTAGCAGGTTACCCAAAGGAAAGACTTGGTAAGTGGATAAAACTGCAAGAATACAGATCAACCATTCCAGTTCTTGGGTAAATATTGATTTCATTCTTCCTGTGTTCTTCAAATGAGAACGTTGCTGTTCATTCCGTCGTGGTTACATGGTCCACAAAAGAATAGTCAAACAATACATAGACTGGGCTGTTTTTAAGGGGTGGGGGAATGAAGCCTTGCACAGAGAATTTCTAACTATGGGAGGTGATATCAACTGCAATAGTCAATTTTTGAAATAGTGTAGGCATAATTTATAGGCAAAATGATGTAGGCTGGACACAAGACATGAGATGAACGCTCTTTGGTCTGGAGTTTGGTTTTAGACATTTGTAGGCTAAATGGGGCCCAGACAGGCTAGAGAGATAATTTGGATGTTGCTGAAACAAATAGGTCTGTGTATCTTTTTGTGTATAAATCCAGTGTCCACATATTGTCCACCAGTGAGAATTTTTGCACTGAAAAAATTAAGCCTGGTACACTGCTCTGTGGTAACCCATAAAGATGAGAGACTTTATTTGAGCAATATTGTTCTAAGGAGAGAATTTGAATAAAATGATTGAGTTGAAACGAACTAATACTAAGTTACTCTAAAAAGACCTTTGGAACTACTGTGCATTTAATAAAACTTCATATACTATAAAAGTATTAAGACACCAAAAATCAGAAGGAAGCAGTATTCTTCAGGATCAGTTAAATATATCTGTAGCTAATAAATTTTAAGAATAATCTTTTTTTATACCAAAAGTCTAATTCAAGTTTATTTTAATGTTTTCTGTCTGATAGCTTTTCTTGTCAGTATCATTCTCATTTATTTTTAACTAAAGAAGCTGGTGAGTTCATTAACCTTTCTTTGTTTTTAATTTATCATTAATAATTATAGGATGGTTATCTGTCTAATTCTGTCTAATTTTTGTGTGCAAATTTATGGCTACAATTAAAAAAAAAAATCTTTGTGAAAAAAGATTGTGTTAAGGCACCTATGCTGATCTCGGAGATTTTGTACAACTCTCTTCTACTCTGCATTTTTGGCAGTCAGCTGAGACTGGACTGTGATCATTTGTTTTTTGTTGTGAGGTTTTTTTCCTTTTTCTGAGGGAAGGAAGTGTTCCATAGAAAGCAGCATTTCTTTCCCACTGCTGTCTTTTTATGTTAATATTTTAAGTTTTCTTTACTTGCATGCTTGTTGATTCAGGTTCTTATTTTCTGCTTCTCATTATTGCTGTCCTCATGCTTCTCCTGGCAATGACTAGTTTCAGATGCTTTTTTGAGCATGTGAAATCTGTGGATATCATATGCATAAACTGTTTGGCAAAAAGCAGATGGACAAATGGTTGAAATTTTTGTGGCTTTGTGCCTTCGATATGGTCTAAAAGACTTGCCACTGCCCTCTGTTGACGGTGAAACTGTGCAACTTTTATATCACTTCAACAGCATGTTGTCTGAGGTCACATTTACCTCAGCTCTCCAGCAAAGTGGAGTTCACCTCATGTGTTAATTTATCCAGGTCATTGCGTAACTCCAGTCATCGCATAATTCCAGTCATTCCCACCTTCCAAATCTAAGTCACCACAGTTTAGAAAATACCATATATAGTTGCCATATTTCATAATATTTAAATTAGGGATTGGCAACTTTTTAGCCTGCGCCGCTTCCCGCAGCCCCAATTGGCCTGGAGCAGCAAACCACAGCCAGTGGAAGCCGCGATTAGCTGAACCTGTTGATGCGTTAGGTAAACAAACTAGCCCAGCCAACCAGGGGGCCTTACTCTGGCAGGCCGTGTGCCAAAGGTTGCCGATCCCTGGTTTAAACCATTCCTGTTCTGTGCAGCAAAACTTTAAACTTAAACTTTAAACACATTTAAACTTCATGAAATAGAAAGTTGATAAATACAGAGCACAATAAATAGTGTGCAACCTTTTTGCCTATTTAAACGGCAAAGGTTGTGGCTGCCAATGCGCCATGGCAATCGAGGTTTTTTCGTTAATTTGTTTTTTGCCATGGTTTGTAAGCTCGGTCCTTGAGCTAGATCGTTTGAAGTAAAATGTTTACGCCCTACTGTGCATCATTGGCAGTCTGTACTACAGTGACCCAGGAATAAAATAACGAGAAGATTGAGGTGCCCCAGTGCAAATTTCTGGGGAAATATATTTAATCTCTGCCCACACTGTGGTTGGCATTAGGCATTGTTACTAAGACTTTGTTTTCATGTGCTCTAAATGCATTACTATTTCTATCTTTTAAAGCATAATTTCTCCCATCACTCTTGGGTTTGGCTGCAGAATCATTATCAGAATGTGTGGGTAGCCCGTTGGATGACTGTGACCACATCTCCATACAGTAAATTAAATTCCTACTTTTCCCTTCCTTGCTCAAGACCGTTCTTCATATAGTGAATTGCTAATGCACACCCATTTTTATTTTATACTTATAGGATTACGTCCTTCTGGCTAAGACCCTGTGTAGAACTATATTTTCCACTTTATTATTTTTATTTATTTGTATTATGGACCAGGACCCTATTGAGCTAGCTGCTATACAAACATAGAACAAAAAGATGGTCTCTGAATAGTAATACTTTTCTTCTTCCCTTTTTAGAACTGGAGATAAGAAAACTATTTCGTGGAAGATCTTACCAAAGAAACCTTGCAAAAATCTGATGAACACTTTAAATAACTTGTATCAACAACTGGCAGAATGTGAGTGGGGGAAGTATAAAACAAGATTTTCACTAACTGTGGTGCATTGTAGCTAATGTTAACAGATTGGTAGATTTTAGTTACAGTACAGTTTGCTGAAGGCATCCTTCGTGATAAATATCACAAAATGTTTTACAAAAAGGAGAAGTTTTGCATAAACTTAAAGATTAGAAATAATCACTGTAACCAAACTTAGACACCTCGAGAATGGAGGTTGTCCATAACTCTGAAATGTCGTAAATCTGAACAAAGCACAGTTTGGGCTCCAGATCCAGCAGCTAAGACTCCAGGCCAGGTTTCAGCAACAGCTGAGCTTCCTATTCAGTGCCTGCTTGAGTTTGCAAGACTATGGGGGTGGGGGAGTAGTGAGAAAGCATGAAAACAGCAAGTCCTCCTCCTGGAGGATGGGGGGGGTGTAAAAAAAAAAAAAAAAAAAAAAAAAGCCCATCCCCTTCCTGGCGGGGGGAAGGGGTAAAAGTGGTACAGCAGACCCCAGTGCTGCTCCTACTCTGGCTGACTGGCTCCGGCTGTCTTGGGCTGACAGCTCCAGTGACTTGCTGTAAGTGGCTGCCCCGTGTGTGGGGGTGGGGTGGGGTGGGGATAGGCAGCCCAGATATACCTACCTTTAAGATGCAATAGAGGCACAGTACAGAATTTTGTGGGGGTTTTTTTGTGTTTGTTTTGGGTCTCTGCTGCTGCCTGATTGGTTACTTCCAGTTTCACATGGCATCCAGTTGACGGGTCAGTCCATAACTCTGGTGTTTGTATCTTTTTGGTTCTACTGTAACTGCCTTTTGGGGTGGGGGAATGTCAATAGAGATGAAGCACTAGGAAAAGGACATCTCTTAAGTGAAGCGTCATGAGTAGGGGAGACAGAAGAGCAAAAAGTAGGCCAAGACCTATAAAACTCTTGACAGATTGCACATTACAGACCACCCAATTGTCCTCATGCCTTTATTTGACAGTTGAGGTAGTTTTGGGCACACCAGCTAATAGTGCTTACTATCCTGATTCTCCATTGTGCCATTCCTGTGCATAGTTTTATTGTGACATTTACATTTTTTTGTATTCTTGGGGCAGCTCCAGCCTGAGGGTTATGCCAGGGCTGCTGTCGTGAGGCTGGTAGTGATGGTGAAACTAGAATAGCTGAAATCCAGTGTACACTGTTGCCACTCTCCTCCCTCAATCTCCTCTCATGCAGCCAGTGCCAAAGGCCATGAGTGGGACTGCATAAAGCTTTGCTGCTGGAGTCTGTGATAGCTATGTTTTGTACATTGAAAACTAACGTTTTTAGAGGACTGACGTGCACAAGCTGGAGATGAGGTTAGAATAGTAATATGGACCCAAATCCATAGTTTTGAAAATCAGGAGGGCAATTTTTAATGGGACTTGTAGACTGTTAGGAAACCAGTTGATGTGATGGAGGTAATATGACCCTGTTCCATGAAGTGAGAGGGAAATCTTAGCAGCATTTTGAAGTCCCTGACAATTAGAACCAGATCCAAATCCCATTAAAGTCAATGGGAGTCTTTCAGTTGACTTTAATGGGCTTTGGATGAGGGCCTTAAAAAGTAAGTGTCTGAAAGTCATACAAGACTAAATTGCACTGGCAGAGATAGCAAGTGGTTAAGGCATGGATTAGAATAGGAAGGGGGTGGAGCTGTTCCAAAGAAGGCATGTTTTAGATGTTGTAGAAGTTAATATACTTTACTTTAGCCAAAATCTTTAAAAATGGGCATCTAAAGTTAGGGTGGGTGGTCAGTACTTCTGAAAATCAGGCCACTTACTTTGGGGCCAACATAGAATATTAGGTTCCTAATTTTAGGCATCCATTTTTGACAGTCTTGACCATTGAGGATATCTGAAATTAATAATGTCTTATATTGTTCAGAACTTACTAAAAACAGCATGCTGCATAACTGGTAGTATGTACTATTTAAGATTAAACTATTATGAAGATCATATAGTTTCCTAATGGCAACATATAACCTTACAGTCGGAAAAGGATTTTCTTAGCAATTTCTAAAATATGTACACAGTCTAGATAATATAGAATAAAATGGATTCCTTCTTGAATTGTTACCAAAGTCTAAATTCATATAAGCATAGTTTATAATGGAGGCTATGGCTGCAACCATAATGTGTTGGAACAGCGGAACACAATAATGAAGCCACATTTCTGTTCTATGTGGGTACCATTAGCATGTTATCACTCTATGTGAGTGGGGGAGAGAAAAGCAGAGAAGCCTGGGGAATCAGGGTCCTAATGGCTTTGTATGGACACTAAAGACCTAAAGGCACCTTTCATAAGAGTAGGGATTTGTGCTAGTTTCCTTTACCAAAATGCCCCCATTTCTCCCTTCCCTCATTGTGCACTGTACTGTGCTCCTGATGATTGCCATATGCAGTTCAATGGTTTTGTGCGTGTATATATAGTGTCAATAAGCCTCTTGTTGGCACTTTGGGAAAGAAGGCATTATAAAATATATATGCATCCCATATGTTGATTAACATATTCTTAAAAACTCATTTATTTTGCCAATTAATTGTATAAATTTCAACAGATTCCATAAAGTACCCTTTTTATTATCATGTCACCAAACAGTGTCCATACCAATTCTGTCTTTGTTGCCATAGTAACTGTACTGAAAAGGTAAGTGTGTTTGTCTCTCTGCCTCTTGTAAAACCCACAGACTAGTGATTTGTGTGCTGTCATGCTGAATTAATCATCATACTTCACTATTCTATTTAAACCAGATATAGAAAATTATAATATTGACTGCTTATCTTATTGAGTTCACTTATCACCCAATAAGATAAGAAGGAAATCATAGCTTTGGTCAACACTGAGAAGTTTTTTGATCTAGGAGAGTGCTTTGACACTATTGTTGTTCACAGTGCAGCAAAGACCAAGAGAAGATGCATTAATGGAATTAGCAATGAATGACTATGATTTTAATTCGGGGAAGAAGTTGCATTTGTTAGATATGGAGATCCAGGAGGCATTTCTTTGTTTCATGGCTTCATTATTAAAAGGTTATAGGTCATACCTAAGGCCAATAACACAGGCACCTTCTGAGACCGCCACAGATGCAAGTTCCCTCTTTGAACTACAAGGTAAAGGTTCATATTCTTGTTTTTTAATCATAAGCTAATAAAATATGCAAAAACTATTTTTCACTGGGTTGATAGCGAAGAAGAAGCCATTTTTATGTTACTGTGCTGAATGGAAAAAAATCAAAATACCATGTAATGATAGAGGGCAAAAATGATATGATGCCACTTGCAAAACAGTATTGAAAAGGTAAAATGTGTCTAATTGATAGTATTTGTTAACACAATAATAGAGATGTTTCATAATGATTGCTAGTTTTTAAAGATAACTTTTTGTATAACTTCTGTAACTATTATCTTATTTGTTAGTGAAATATGTGCTGTTTTCTTTGCTTCAAAATGTTCTTACATGCATATACTTTGTTTTAAGGGTTCTTAAAAAGTAGAGATCGGTCACATCAAAAATTCTACACATCAATGACCAAAACTCAAATGTTTATTCGCTTCATTGAAGAATGTTCCTTTGTTAGTGATAAGGATGCAAGCCTTGCATTTTTTGATGATTGTGTAAATAAAGTAAGTGTGTTTTAGTACATTTGTAGTACTTGATTTATCTTTTTTCATTGTTCACTTCCACAGGTACTGTAGATAGTGTATTATGTTTGTTATATAATTGTAATAAGCTTGATATAGCTTCATTATAAGTTATTTCCATTTCTGGTTTTTCTTTCCAGTTTCACTTCTGTTTTCTGGTGCCTTAGTGTAACTGTTACTCTAGAGTCACTTTCTACCGATTGTTGAAGTGCAAATT
Source organism: Dermochelys coriacea (assembly GCF_009764565.3). Lineage (NCBI taxonomy): Eukaryota > Metazoa > Chordata > Testudines > Dermochelyidae > Dermochelys > Dermochelys coriacea. Next base: position 79,904,763 of record NC_050077.1, on the reverse strand, counting down.
CCGATAAAGTGAATAACTAGATAGCACAAGTATTCAAATATGCATCCGCAATGCACAGTTCATGCATGCAGGTTGTGATTTGTACGGGCACATACATAGACATTTTGAAAGTTTTGATCCATATTGGGAAATACGATATTCCTCGTCATTTGAGTTGTAGTTCTTCCCACAGTTCACCAGGACAATATCGCATTTTTTAAATAGCAGTTTAGTTTTCATAGGATGTGTGATGTTTTATGTAATTGTTTGGAACTTAATACGAGCACCATAAGAAACTGAATAGTATCACAGGTTTCAGAGTAGCAGCCGTGTTAGTCTGTATTCGCAAAAAGAAAAGGAGTACTTGTGGCACCTTAGAGACTAACAAATTTATTAATAAATTTTTTAATAATAAATTTAATTAAATTAATAAATTTATTTATTAATAAATAAATTTGTTAGTCTCTAAGGTGCCACAAGTACTCCTTTTCTGAATAGTATCAATTAATTACTTTTTATGTTTTTTTATATAGTAAACATAAGATCCACTTGATCTTTGCTAACATTGGGTTGATTTCTTTTCATCAATTCTACCTCAGCACTTGCAGCTTTTCTAATTTATTAATTTTAAAAAGTTGTTTTAGTATAGACCCTCTGATGTATAATGAGCAAACATTTATATGTATTGTTACTCTTTACACTCCTAGGCAACAACAATTCTATATGATTCCTATAAAACATAGGCCTCCTTCCTCTTGTAGCGGTTTTAAATCTAATTCTTTTATGAGTATTCTACTTTCACCTGTGGATATTTCCTAACAGACTTGCTATCAAATGTCTTGGGTATCTTGCATGGAATTCTTCAGCTAGCACAATACATTATTATATAGTTTGAAAAATCTTTATCAAGTTTTCTTATGACATTTTTGTGGGTAGCATTAATTTAGCATCATGGCTTCACACTGCATTTAATGGAATACTCTCTGCTGCTCTAGTTTCTTTATTGCCAGGCAGTTCCCATATCTGTAACACACACAGAAGAGGAAAGATAATTCTGTAGAGGGCATGTGGGAGTACTCCAGGATTGTAAGTGGTGTCTTTCAGCAAGTTATTGACCAGTAACTAAGAACTTGTCTACACAGAAGCACTCAGGAAAAAAATAATCCAAATCAACTCAAATTATGAATTTAAAGTGGATTAGTTAAACCGCATTAAGCCCCTACGTGAACATTCTTATTCAGAATTAAAGTAGCCTTAATTCAGTTTAATCTTAATTCGTTTCCAAAGTGAATTAAACTAAACTGAATTAAGGCCACTTTAAGTCTGAATAAGAGTGTTCACCTAGATATTTAATGTGGTTTAACCAATCCACTTTAAATTCACATCTTTAATTAGATTAATTTTTCTGAGTTCCCCATGTAGACAAGCTCTAACGTTAGCTTTTCGGCAAGGTCTGAATGCTCTGCTGGATTCGGCTCATCGTGGCAGGTCATTTTACAGCCAGAATGCTGAGCTTCCCATGTCAAAGTAGGTTTGTTTGTGCATCTTTGCAGAAGTAAATTTGTTTAGCCTATGTACTCCCAGACTTCAAGCCCAATTTCTGTTTTAGTGCATATGGTTGATAGTGCCCAAAATAATGCACATGCACTCAATTGCCATGTTATGGCTTTGGTACAGGCAAACCACTTATGTATGCACTTTTACTGATGAAGTTAGTTCCATGTGCAAAAGTGGGTACACAAAATTGGCTTGATTTTGACTGAAAAGTCTACCTCTTATTTTCTGCATTATGCTAGAAGAGTGTGTATCTGTTTAGGAAGGATTAAATGGCAACCCACAATTTTTAATATTATTTGGCCATATTCTACTGTAACAAAAAGTTCCTGTTAATAATGTTGGAAATATAAGATCCGTTTGTTGTCTTGCTAGGTACCTGGAACATTCTGTTCTGGGACATTGATGTATAAGCAATGCGTGCTGTTGTCTAGGATTTCCTGTAAAGTAGGTCACCTGCTGTTTGTTCCACGGGAATTAATGTTGAAGATTATTAGAATAGTTACTTGTTAGGGGGCAAAGCACAGGAAAGTCTGACTGAAGAATCCGTACTTTGGGGGGGGAAAAAAATCTGAGAACAGATCTGACTTATTGTGCAGAAAGATTTGATTGGTATTTTATAAAGTGTTGTAATTTTGCACAATTCTCCTTATCTGCTTTTCCAGCCTTAGGTCGGTTTTCATAGTTATCCAAAAACAAATTAATAAAAGAAAGCATAATTGTATATGTTTGTAGACCATGAATTGATTTAATTAAACATTCAAGATATCTTCACAATTTAACAGAAAAAATCTTGAACTGGCTTCCTAGTGAAGCATGTGACCCATGTTAAACCTTTTAAAAAAAGAAAATTGCAGATAGACAAGAATGTACTCTAGTGGCTAACACTGCTGAGCAGCATTCAGATATAATTGCAGTGCAGACTAATTGTGTCTCAATGTTAAATAGGGCTTTTATTCAAAATGAGTTTATTATACAAATGCCAAGTTCATTTCTGTTACGTTTCATTTTATTTTATTGAATGGTTTCAGTGTGCACATAAATCAGTTTCTTAGCTAAAATTATTATTTGTTCTGGGAGTTCAAGCAATACTCTGAAGGAGTAACTCTTCTGTTGATGCTGCCACTATACAGTCAGCAAATAGTCTATGCAGGTCTTAAGACAAAGCAAAAGGTTCTACTTTTAGAAAAGAAGAAAATGGCAGTGTGTTTGAGTATAAGGCTGAGAGCCTGGAACTCATTTATTCCTGTCTTGGTTCTTTCTCCGCTTCATTCTGTGGGAAACCTGTCTACAGTATATCTGTTTTCAGTCTCTAAAATGGGGATGATACTTACTGTCTCACCAGGATGTTGTGAGAATAAAAGTCTTATACAATGCTTTATAATAATCCTTGCATTGTGCTTTTTGTCTGAGAATCTCCATGAACTTTACAAAAGTTGGCAGCTACTCCTAAAGATAGGGAAAATGAGGCACAGAAAAACTGTATTACGCACCTAGGATTTGCTGATCTCCATGGAGTAATTTCCCCCAGCCAGACTTTTCTCAATAGGATGAATAGATCCTCACAAAGGGATTTCTTCAATGTCAGAGCAATAGTAAGGTCCTTTCACACTGTATTCCTTGGCCCCTGTACCCGTGACATTGTTTTTGGGTTTATGATATAAGGCTTACTAAAATTAAAAATGCAAGAACTATACTATAGGAAAATCAACAGTTAGCTGGGTCATTCTCCTCCTTCCCCTCCGATAACCAGATATTTATATTGGCCATCTGTCCATGACTGGAACAGTACAAAGGTGTCTGTGTGGTTGTCTTTGAACACAACTGAATGATGAGGTTGCCTACCACCATCTTGTTCATCTTTAAGATTAACCAATTTTATGGTATGTACGACTGAAGCCAGTATGATGGCCCTGTTCCAAACCCCCACCCTGGGAGCATCTCCAAGCCAAGGTGTAGTTTCTTCTTTATCTCAATTTCCCCTACACAGAAGCAGTTCTTTATTGATTATCTATTTTGTATAATAAAAGGATATTGCTACTTAACTTGCGATATTGCGGGAATTATGGATTTCACAATATTAGGCTTCCACTGTAGTTTTGATAGCGGGAGCCCCACTGTGTGAAGGGTTGACAGTGGGAGTCCCAGGCAGCCAACAGCAGAAAATCACAGAAAAGTAATAATGAACTTTATTACCACAAATAATAATGTCCATTATTATTTTTCTGTGATTTTCCATGGCTTGTCCACAACTCGGCTACAATTTTTTATTATAAGCTTGCAATTCAAGTAGGGCCTTAGACATTGCTGAATTTTTTCACAAGATCTCATTTTTCCTGAAATAATTCAGAAATACTTCAAACCGTATAAACTACTGAGTTTAACATATTTTATTGCTGAACCCAAAAATAAAAACTTGTTTCTGTCGGGTTTCTTTAAATCTTTAGAAATATTTAAATTATCAAGTAAAGTTTTAATTTATTTCTGCTTTTTAAAGAGACATGTTTGCTATTCAGATGATTAAATAGCTAGTCCTCTCAATTTGTCTCATGCAGTAAAATGCATAATTAAGAGCATCTCTGTGTACCAAAAAAGCTGTGTTTATCAAATTTTAAATGGGTTTTTCAAGGATCCTTTCAAAACTATATTATGTATGTATCTATTACACAGTAAAGAGAGAAACTATGAAATTATTTTAATTTTATATTGCTGGAGGAATCAGCTTTTTCTGTACCTGAATCTACAGTTGCTAAACTTCCAGGAATCAAGTGTCAATCTGTAGGTTTCGTAATTCAAGTTCAGCAAAGTATTTTTCTATAGAAAAAATGCTTTTTGCTAGGCTTTTAAAAGACAGGCATTGTAGTCGGTGACAGTTTAGTACAAATAAAGCCCAGGTTCAGAGCTTATCATTTTCCTAAGGTTGTATATTTAGAATGGTAGAAAGTGTTTTGACTTACAGGATGCATGGACAAATTGTTTCAGTGATCTCCAGTTGAAATCCAGCTCAGGCTAGTAATTGACAGCCTGTGTGAAATGACTCAGTAGTTGTTTTATTGGTATTATGGTGTTGACCACAATATATAGGAAGACCAAAACCATACCAAATTGTAAATTCATCAGAATAGTGTCTGAGTCCAGTTTCTAGGGGACATATTACCTGTACAGTCTCCATTGCTATTAGCTTCTTTGCAGAGGATAGACTGCCTACTCATCCCTTGGAGAGGTCCCTCGAGGTCAGGCATGCAGCAGCTTAGGGGATCCTATACTGCTGCTCCTCATGGTATGCTTGTGAGCATAAACAGAAGACTTCAGTCTGTAGGCCCTTCAGTTTGGCACTTTTGACCAGCACTAAATTTTTGGTTTTAAATGTACTTCTAAAATATAACAATTAGAATTAGTGTGAATCTTCCTGAATTTTAGTGCAGTTTTTATTTATTTAAAATCTATATAAGCATAGTGCCACTAGCTGCTGATACATATTTACACTTGAGATTCCTTTTTTTAGGGGAGTTAATGGAGAAAAAACATTTGCACTTTATTTCAGCCAGGTACATCTCACTCTATATTTGTTGGCTATGATGTAGAAGATGTGTCTGTAGCAAGTTATATCAGAAACTATCAGAGAACATGTCCGAATATTCTGAAATTTCTACAGATAACTCTGAATCTGAATTACATAATGTGTCCTTGCAGTTTCTGATACTATGATGCTTAAAGTGGACTTGAAGACCATGCTGTTTACTCTTCAAAAGAGAGTAAGAGCACGTTTTTAGATCATTGCGATGAATGTGAAGTAGGTGTCATGGTATCTGAGTTGAACACAGCCGCTGCAAAAATTGAGCATTTTCAATGTCCTAGGAAGGAGGCAGACTTCCCCTGATGTCAGTTCATTGATGTTGGAGAGGTGCATCACATTACCAGCAGAAAAAAACGTTGCAGGGACAAAAAACCAGGAGTGATGTTGGATCCAACAGGATAATTAATTTTTACACAAGAGAGCGTGGCAGAGGTGGTTCACCTGACCAGTCAGCATTTCTTGCAAGAGAGCATGCCATCCAAACACAGTAAAAGTGCAGTTCCCTTCTGTATCTGTGATAGGTAGGGCCCTACCAAATTCACGGCCGTGAAAAACGCATGAAATCTGGTTTCCCCCTGTGAAATCTGGTCTCTTATGTAATTTTACCCTATATTATACATATTTCATCGGGAAGACCAGTGTTTCTCAAACTGGGGGTCCTGACCCCAAAATGGGGTTTCCATGGGGTTGCAAAGTTATTGTAGGGGGAGGGTCACAGTATTGCCACCCTTACTTCTGTGCTGCCTTCAGAGTTGGGTGGCCAGAGAGCGGCAGCTGTGGGCTGGGCACCCAGCTCTGAAGGCAGCACCCCACCAGCAGCAGCAGCACAGAGTAAAGGTAGCAATACCATACCATACCACCCTTACTTCTGTGCTTCTGCCTTCAGAGCTGGGTGGCTGGAGAATAGCAGCTGCTGGCTGAGGGCCCAGCTCTGAAGGCAGAAGCACAGAAGTAAGGGTGCCAATACTATGACCTACCTATGATAAACTTGCAACCCCCCCCCGCCCCATTTTGGGTCAGGACCCCTACAGTTAACAAGACTCTGAAATTTCAGATATAAAGACCTGAAATCATGAAATTTACAATTTTTAAAATCCTATGAACATGAAATTGACCAAAATGGACCGTGAATTTGGTAGGGCACTAGTGCTAGGATTGGGAGACTTTAGTAAGTGTAACAATGTGTATAGGTTGCTGCTGTTATGCCCTCAAAGTGCAGTCAGACTCATTTCAGATGAGTTGTTGGTGCTTTTATCCCCAATGTATTTCTTCCAGTTTTCCTTTCAACATTCTTCGGTGTATTTTGTGCACGTGGCCATTAGGATCCTCACTACAAACTGTACGAATTTTAGAAGAGCTGCTGAGCATCTGTAGCTCCCATTGACTTTAATGGGAGTTGGGGATGCTGAGTGCACCTGAAAATCCGGCCATAGTGACTTAATGAAGCTTTCGTCTCTCCCTGAAGTGGGGAGATTTACCATTCTTCTTGTGCTATGTCCATAGAGGAATGCATACTTAAAGGAAAAGAATATATCCTCCTACAGATCCGTTACGTGTAATAAGCTTATTAAAAGCAGCTGAAAGCTTACACGGTAGGAGGCTAAGTTTAGGTATGTGCTCAATAACTGTCTTTCAAGGAGAAAAGACGGAGGGTAAAAATCCAGTACTGTACATTGTCTTACAGCCAAGGGAGCCTGCCATATACTTGACATACATAGACTCATCGACTTTAAGGTCAGAAGGGACCATCATGATCATCTAGTCTGACCTCCTGCACATCGCAGGCTACACAACCTCACCCACCCTCTCCTCTAACAGACCCCTAACCTTTGGCTGAGTTACTGAAATCCTCAAATCATGATTTAAAGACTTCACATTACAGAGACTCTACAATTTACACTAGTTTAAATCTGAAAGTGATCTGTGCCTCATGCTGCAGAGGAAGACAAAAACACCCCATGGTCTCTGCCAGTCTGACCTGGGGGAAAATTCCTTCCTAACCAAAAAAATATGGTGATCAGTTAGACCTTGAGCATGTGGGCAACACCCACTGGCCAGATACCTGGCAACAAATTGCCTGTAGTAAGTCAGAGCCTGACCTATCTAGTGTCCCATCACTGGCCGTTGGAGATATTTGCTGCTAGCAGTTGCAGATCAGCTACATGCCATTGTAGGCAGTCTCATCATACCATCCCCCACATAAACTTACTAAGTCATTTTGGTTTTTTTCCCCAATTGCTCATCCTGGGAGGCTGTTCCAGAACTTCACTCCTCTGATGGTTAGAAACTCTCATCTAATTTCTAGCCTAAACTTGTTGATGGCCAGTTTATATCTATTTGTTCTTGTGTCCACATTCGCTTAACATAAATCACTTAACATCCTTCTGATATATTTATAGAGAGCAATCGTATCTCCTCTCAGCCTGGGTTTGGTTAGGCTAAACAAGCCAAGCTCTTTGAGTCTCCTCTCATAAGGTGGGTTCTCTGTTCCTCAGATCATCCTAGTAGCCCTTCTCTGCACCCAGTCCAGTCTGAATTCATCTTTCTTAAACATTGGAGACTAGAATTGCACACAGCATTCCAGATGAGGTCTCACCAGTACCTTGTATATGAAGGCACGTGGCATGACTTTACTTTCAATTCCAGTCCCCTGCTTGTTCTTATCGCAGCAGTTCGTTTCACAGCCACACAGCCATTTATGTAATTTAAATGTTGGTGTGGGCTAATAAAATATGTCCCACGTGAGAAATAGTAATTGAGTAGGTTGTTTTGAGAACCATCTGAAATTCTACAGTTTCCAGCGCAACTGCTGCTGACGCACACAAATGATTCAAACTATAATGCTAAGAAGATCTGTTGGTATGTGGTAAAAAATTCTCTTCTTTTATTCTTCTGCTCTTCTCTCCAGTGAAGCAATCGCACTTTCTTGTAAGAATGTTTCTGGGGCTCAAGGAAGGGAAAGAGAAGCTTTTGGTAATATTGCTAGGCAGCATCTGCTTCCTTTTGGTTCTTGAGGAAAACTGCAATTTTTGTTTTGCCTAATTGAATGTTACAACGGAGTGTACAATTCTTCCTGTCTAACAGGGAGCAGAAAGTTTGAGCAACATCTGTTATTTTGAATTGGTCAGATGCCTTAAATCTGGCATCTCTTTAAATATGTGTACACTAAGCAGACAGAAAGGTTTGCTAGTTTATATCAATTACAGAAGTTAATTACTATGTAAGGAACTGAAATTGCTGTGCAGAGCTGTGTGTTCTCACTAAATTACACCATTTGGATCAGGCTTCTGTTACTAGTCCAGTCAGTGATCAAGTTGGAATAGAAGAATAGCTAGCTGTAAATTTTCATATTGGAAAATTAAGTTGAAGCAATTTCTTCTGTTTGCACACAAGTTTAGAGTGGCTTACCTCTGAAAGGAGGTGGTCCTCACAAAACCAGCTGCCCTGGACAGTTAAAGGGATCCATGAGGAAACAAAATGGCTATGAGCTTATTATATGAATGAAAAACAAATTTGTCACTAAACAGATAAATGTTCTGAGATAGATATCTCAAAGTTGACCTTCAGGTCGATCTTGAAGTGCTAAAAATAGTTACAAATAAAACATCCAAGTGTCAAAAAGTGTTTTCTTAGCAGTGTTCCTTCCCTGGTTTGGGGGCTGTCATATAAATTTAGACTGGAAAAAGACTTTAGCAAAAAGGCACATCAACTTTACATAGCTAATCCTCATTTAACCTCCCCCCAACAACTGTGCCTCTTAGTCATCACCTTGCCAGGAGTTCCTAGCACCCAAATACAATCCTTCGATGCTAACATTGCATACTGTTTGCCTGTGCTGCACAATAGACTTAACGTTAATTTCCGGTAACCAAATATAACTTTAACACACACTTCTCTTGTAACTAAATTTCTGCAGGTAGATATGGACAAGAGTGGTGAAACACGGCTTATAGAGTTGGATGAGTCCTACAAGAGTGAACACACAGTTTTCATAACGCCACCTGAGATCCCTCACCTACCTAATGGCGAAGAGCACCCTTTGCAGTACAGGTACTCAAGGGAGCAGCATAAAATACTTGCCAACAACAACAAAGAAGTTCCCTGTTGCCTTTCTACAGCTAATTTATAGAGCTGTATTGTGATACCTATAGAATACAACTTTCCAGTCCCACAATTTTTCATTCTGTAAAAAAGCTTACATGTGAAAAGCCTACTGTGCCAGCTGAACTGAAGCTTTAATGACTTCATTTGTGTGGACATCAAATTACTTTATTCAGTATTTTAATCTTAGTCTGTTAATATTGATATCTACATTTTAAAATTGAACATTCAGAGTCACTGTCTGCAGTTTACAGAAAACCTCTTGTAAAATACTTGATGTCTGTCAGCTCCCATTGATTTCAGTACAAGCTGAGGATGCTTATTTCTTTGCAGGAGCCACTGTATGTCTCAGAATCAGGTCATTGGGTGAAAACTGAGGTTATTAATTTAGTAATTACATGTCAAATTAGATTATTTCTACTGGGCTCTTTGTTACATTGCTAGATTAAAATGGACTTTTAGTAATCTAATTTTATCTTTCAGATGGGTTTGTAGTACGTATATTGATTTTTATGGACCTCTGTGTTCTGCTTTGTTCATTAGAGACTAAATCAGCACATCAGTTTCTTCTGCTAAGTACAGTCAATACTAATACATTTGACTTGTGCTAATTTATTGGAATACTAATAAAGAAAAACTGTTACTTAAGACTCAAAATTGGTTACGTAAGTGAATGCAACAAGTTAAGAGCTTGTGTGTTTATGCAAGTCATCCAGAACTTTCAGTAAAAAACTTTGTTCCTTTTACCTGAGGAAAGTACGACTGCTTTTATCCACTGATATTCTTAGATCTTATGTTCACTTCTGATTGAAACTGTCTTATAAAGGTTAGATTATGGCATATTTTTCTTTTATAGCTATAGTGGATTTCCTGTGCTGAAACTAGATTTGTTTGACCAACCTGAGGGGTTCCTGACTACACCAAATAACAAATTGTCTTCAAAAGCCAGTAGTCCCAACAGCCCATCCCCAATGTTCAGGAGAACAAAACAGGTACTTTTGAAATATTTCAATTACTAGAGAAGTTTTAAAAGTTTATAAGGGCCTTCTGCTTCCACGCTTAGCCATCAATACACTTGGTTACCATGGTTGTAGATGCAACTAAAAATAATTTTCATCACCAAGAAACTTAACTTGGGCAACATTGATTCTTCTTCAACTGCTTGTGCACATATATCAGGAGTCAGCAACCTTTCAGAAGTGGTGTGCCGAGTCTTCATTTATTCACTCTAATTTAAGGTTTTGCATGCCAGCAATACATTTAAACGTTTTTAGGTCTCTTTCTATAAGTCTATAATATATAACTAAACTATTGTTGTATGTAAAGTAAATAAGGTTTTTAAAATGTGAAGAAGCTTCATTTAAAATGCAGAGCCCCCTGGACTGGTGGCCAGGACCCAGGCAGCGTGTGTGCCACTGAAAATCAGCTTGCATGCCGCCTTTGGCACCCGTGCCATAGGTTGCCTACTCCTGACATATATTCTGTTGTCGTGTGAGTTTGGATTCTATTGGCCAGCCATATCCACTGAGAGCCCTGAGTGTCCCTATGCTCCCGATTCTTGAAAGGATGAGTCCCACACTGAAAAGTAAAGAGGACTTCAGCCATCCTGGAGACATGGCACTAGTATAGGAGTCCCATATTTCCTTTTTTCCCCACTATATATGCCAGTTGTAGCTCATAATTTCCTGTAGAGACCACTAGACTTGGAATTGTTGTCTCTAAACAATTCTCTTTTTCTACTTAAGGGCACAAATACCTTTCTCACCTTCCTCTTCCATAGTTATTTAAGAAGTGGACGTTTTTTCTGCTTTCTGTCTTGTTCCACCTGTGTCATCAAATCAGATGACCAAGTAAACTTTTATACTCTTTTTAGGGCAATCTCCATTCTATTAGTATTCGTTATTTAGATTGCTATAGCACCTACAGATGAGTAAATGATTTCCAAACACACAGGAAGATACAGTTACTCTCCCAAAGAGTGTACAGTCTACAAATACACAAACTTAAATGGGAGATTGGGGGAAAGAATTACAAGCAAAGTGATCAGAATGGTAATAGGTACGCATTTTTTTTATTATATGTGTGTGTTCAAACTCACTAAGTTCCCCTCCCTTTTTCTCTCTGCCCTACTTATCTTCCCCTTATTGCAATTCCAGTGATCTTACACACCCCTTTCTCCCACCTGTAAATCTCTGCCCTCCACATAAAGGTGCAGTCCAGTGATCAGATAAATAACTGAGATAACTAGATGAATTTCAGCTAATTTCTTATAGGCCTGATAGAAGTGGGCCTTCAGGAGAGATTTCCACTGAGAGGGTGGCAGTCTCAAGGACCAGCTCAGGAAGAGGGGGATCAGTTTGTGGGAGATGAGGTTGTAGAGTTTCTCCTGGAGTTGTTTAGGGAAGGATTTGATGATATCCTTAAATTCCTGAGTAGATTGGACTGTGTTCTTTATAGTAGGTGGTGACCATTTTCACAGCTTTATTGAAGTACCTTATTTCTTCTTCCCTCCCTACCCATTGCTATAGATGGCTCAACATTTCTTCTCTGGGCTTGTTCACAAACATCTGAAAAAGAAATGTCCAGGCCTTTTCAAATCGTAATACAAGTTTTTAAAAACAGATTTTTCTCTAGTAGGTTTTACAGTCTGATAGTATTGATAAATCACCTAACGTCACTTGTTTCTTGCTTTACAAATTACTGATGAGCACTCAATTGGATGTACAGGGGCATGCACACATTGTGCTTAATTTAATTAATGAAAATTTCTTTTGAGTATTTGATCGTGTAATCAACTTTTGCTTAATGAGTGAGCACTTGCAGTTGTTACTGCTACAGAGCTCGCTTGATCACTATTCAGTTCACTATGTCTTGATTTTTATGATCTGTTGTGCCCCTGACTTAAACAAGTATTTTAAGTAGCTTATTTTCCCCTCTAATGGACAGTGCTGAGAATTACATTTGATGAATATTTACATTCTGTATTTGTAGTAATGAAATGTCTTTTAAAATCATTAGCATTTGGCAGTACAAATAGTTTATCCTTGGAAATGTAGAATTCTGACCCTACTATATTTATCCATGCTTTTTTCCCACTTCCGGCTACAACTTGCAGTTTCTTGAGGTATAAAACAGTGCCAGGCCCCTTGACTTTTTATTTCCAGGACTTTTGCCTCTTTTTTGGTCCTAAAAATGCCATGACAGAACAGCTTCCCTCTTACCTTGCTATATGATACTGTCCATTTTCTTGTACCTATATAGACAGGATCCGAAGATAACACTGTGTTCAAAATTTTCAGCTTGTAGCTGGTTGATGGATAGTTTCTTTTCACAGAGATCTAAATGAATTATTGGTAACAAAAAATAGTTTGCTGGACTTTCACCAATATTGTAAGCTATGGCATCTTGAAGAACTAAACCTCTGCAATGGTCTGGTCTTAAAATCACAGTAAGTGCTACATCATAGTGTAGTAGCATCCAGAGTGTAAAAAAAGCTGAAAGTATCTGTGCTTTCACTGGCCTTCATAGTATTCTTCTACAAAGTTTGGTTGTCTTGTCAGATGAAAGGAATTACTGGTTTGTCCCCATGTTTCCTGATCTGCATGAATCATTAAGAAAGAGAGAATTAATCAAACTGGAATATTCAAGAACACTGCTAATAAGAATTCATGTGATATTAGGAATCTTTCATCTTTGGAACCCATTTATGATCTTTCACCTAATTTAGCATGTAGAGGTTTTAAAATTATTCCAGGCAGGCTTTCATGAATTTGCAGAGAAACTGGATGAAAACAGGGTTTCCTTCCCTCTTGTTCCTGGTGACTGAAACCTAAAGGACACCCCCCCACACACACACACACACGTTTAAAAAAAACCCAAATACCCACCACCAACAACAAAAACTTCGTGATAATATTCTGTACTTTTACAGTATCTTCCCTCTGAGTACTTCAGAGCACTTTACTGTGGGAGTATTAGTAATTAAACATCACAATATAGGAATCTCTGGTGCAGAGAACAGCAGCTGTTGTATAAGTAGGGGCATTGCCAGCAGATCAAGGAACGTGATCGTTCCCTTCTAGTCAACATTTGTGAGGCCTCATCTGGAGTATTGTGTCCAGTTTTGGGCCCCATGCTACAAGAAGGATGTGAAAAAATTGGAAAACGTCCAGCGGAGGGCAACAACAATGATTAGGGGACTGGAACACATGACTTATGAGGAGAGGCTGAGGGAACTGGATTGTTTAGTCTGTGGAAGAGAAGAAAGAGGGGGGATTTGATAGCTGCTTTCAACTACCTGAAAGGGGGTTCCAAAGAGGATGGATCTAGACTGTTCTCAGTGATAGCGGATGACAGAATAAGGAGTAATGGCCTCAAGTTGCAGTGGGGGAGGTTTAGGTTGGATATTAGGAAAAACTTTTTCATTAGGAGGGTGGTGAAGCACTGGAATGCGTTGCCTAGGGAGGTGGTGGAATCTCCTTCCTTCGAAGTTTTTAAGGTCAGGCTTGACAAAGCTCTGGCTGGGATGATTTAGCTGGGGATTGGTCCTGCTTTGAGCAGGGGATCAGACTGGATGACCTCCTGAGGTCCCTTCCAACCCTGATATTCTAGGATTCTATGTTCTAACAATGTAAATAGTATATGGCAATACTTCATAGTAGTTTGATAGTAAGTAAAGAATACGGTATACAACTGTGGAAGTGCCTGAGGGTTGTAAGTAGACAGAATATAATACCGGAGTTGTAATCTGGCAAGAAAGCACCCTAGGATCTATAATAACCACAAGTGGACAGAACTTGACAGATAGATATAGATATAGATATAGATATAGATAAAAAAAAAAAGGACAGTTAACCACCTTGAATCACATTCTCAATTATTCTCGGGGGGGGGTGAGTGTGTGAGAGAGAGGGATGGGGGAAGAGTCAATTATTTGTTTATGCAAGCAGAAGGCTTCAGTAATTTAGTATAAAGTCTTTGAGAAGTAAGTAGCTTTTTTGTGTGCAGCTATTAATTGCACAGGAGCTGATTCTCCAAGAAACATCTCTGCTTATCTCCAGTAAGAACTGAGCCCCTCGTGTGGTGCTGCTTCTCCTGCCTGTCTGTTATCCAGATTCTGGTGTAAATTTCAGTGTGTCTTTTATGATCAACGGATTCATTTCTAAAAAATTGAATATGTATATTAAAGATGCTAACTGAATGCCTCTTTACAGGAAATAAAGTCAGCCCATAAGATAGCTAAGAGGTACTCCTCCATTCCTCAGATGTGGTCCAGGTGTTTGCTGCGTCACTGCTATGGCCTATGGTTTATCTGCCTTCCTGCATATGTGAAAGTATGCCATTCAAAAGTCAGGGCTCTGAGAACTGCATATGATGTGCTGCGAAAAATGCATACAAAAAAGATAGATCCCCCTGATGAGGTAAAAAAGTGAATCCTGGGGTTTTTGTTTTGAATTTTGTATAAATTATTTTATAAAACGAAACGCTAAAAATGTCTGTTTTCAGGTATGTTATCGGGTGCTTATGCAGCTGTGTGGGCAATATGGCCAGCCTGTGCTTGCAGTGAGAGTCCTTTTTGAAATGAAAAAAGCCGGTGTTGACCCTAATGCCATTACATATGGTTACTATAATAAGGTAAGTGTTTTGTGCGGAGGACAGAAAGAAGGCTGATATATTCTTATCATTGTACATAACTAAATAGCATGCAAAAATTACTGAAGGAATATTTTTATAGAAATAAGTTAGAAAATTGCTGTGGGTTTTTTTTTCACATTCTGAGATTTACTTATTAATGTAGCATGTTTCTTGCCAGTTTGATTTAAGTCAGTGAACCACTTTTTGAACGTCCTTGCATTTAAAAATCTTAAGCAAATCTGTAATAGAAAGCAAGGACTTCTTATTATCATTTAATCTGACTTTGTTCATTGAATAGGCTGTTTTGGAAAGCACCTGGCCTTCAAGTAACAGAAGTGGCTATTTCCTGTGGACGAAGATAAGAAATGTTGTATTAGGAATAGCGCAGTTTAAAAAAGCTTTAAAAAAACTACCTGTCAACATACCACAAACAGCTCTTTCCGGTAGAGTATTCATACGTTTTTATATTAGCTTTCGTTGATAAGCAAGTTGTATTTTTTAAAAAATATCTGTCAAAGAATTGAATTACTTCTATATTAGTTATTTAATAGAAATTACATGAACATAAATATTTTTAAATAAAAAAATTTGTTTCCTGGTTTACAATTAAAATGCCAAATGCTCATCTGTCTTTATTCATTCATGTTACTAGGACACTTCTCAATGCAGCATGTATTTTACTATGTGACTCACCTTTTTTCAGATCTTAAGGTCCGATATTTGGCAGGCAATGTCAGTTTGCACACATACTTTTAACATGCTAACAATTGCATAGCTAGGTGATGCGTATGCACATTTTAGAAACCAAGTGATAGAATTTGTACACCTGGAACCCATAACTATTGTATGCATGCTTTTGTGTTTAAAAAGCATGTACGCAGGATGGAGTGTGTAAAATTGTACAGTCACAAGGCTGGGCTGAGGCTCCACAGCCAATCAATCCAATAATGTACTTCTAAATTATTAGCTTGAACAAATATGTATTGACAGACTATTGGTTTTGCTTTTTTATGTCTTTATGACTGGTAAAATATTACTATGCTGTGTTCTTAAAGAGATCTGGATGCTGTTAGTCATGGAAGCATAGTTAGTTTTAGTGACAAACATTGTGGAACAGATGCACTTCAATATTCATTTAGTCAAAGTATCGATGCTGATAACTGGTCTAGATTTATGTGTGCATAATAGATATTATATATAAGGTTATGCTAATGCATTCTTTCTTTGTACTTTATTTCATCTGACATGGTGTCTTATTAACTATTATTTTGCTTTTAACTTTATACATTACCTATTAGAGGTGAATTACACTGTTACATCCAGTCCGAGTGTTTGGATTAAATTAAATGTAAAATGTGTTGTTTTAACTAAGTATTGAAGAGTCATTAAAGCAGTTACATTTTACAATTCTGTACCTTAACTCTTCAAAATTCACAAATTATTAGTTACTGCCTACAACTCTTAAGTAAAAAAGACAACATCTCTGCAACTAAGCATGTTATGTTAGAAAACCATAGCACTTGGATAATGTTTCCAGGAATCAGTTGTTGTTGGTTTTTTTTTTTTAATTAGTCACTGGTCCAGGACCATTGCTTTGAAAAGTCTGTCACAGAGCTTCTAACCCTAGGGAGTGATGCATTTGATTTAAGCCCTGATGGTCCATGAGACTCCTCATTTTAAATATGTCATGGGCCCCACTCTCTGTCTTGGACCAGTATTTGCAGGGTCTCTATGCTACTGAAACTATCACATTCGTTTCGTTTGACATATGACCTTGACATTTATGGGACTGATTATTATAATGAAAGAATTATGGATGAAGGCACACATTGAAATTAAGATTTATTTTTAATAACTAGATTTTAATGGTATCTTATTATGTTTAGTATATGGCATCGCTTTCCATAAGTAAGAGAGACAAAGTGGGTGAGGCAATATCTTTTATTGGGCCAACTACCATTGGTAAAAGACAAGCTTTCTGGGGGGTAGAAGAACTGTGTTGAAATGTTATCCCTTGTTTGTTGTTTTTTTAACTCATTCAGCCAGAGCTATACTAGTCATCCTCAGGTCAGTGATGCCTATCAAGAATTGCCAACTATATGGGTTTTCATGTGATTTTACTGGGTATTGCTGACTAAAGACTTTTCATGTAAAGAAAATCTCAATTCATTCTGCATTATTTTAAAAGTGCATATTCTATTTAAAAACAAAACCAGGAGACTTTTACATGTTTCGTCTTTTTTTAAAAAAAAATCTTCTTCCAGTGCTTGCTCATGTCGATTCCATTGTAGGTGTGCGCGCGCCCATGTGCACAGTCATCGGAGACTTCAGCCTTAGTGGTATCCATTGGGACAGCCATGGCGCCCCCTGGAGTGCCGCACTCATGGTGCGGTATATCAGGCACTGCCGTCCCTGCGCCCTCTCAGTTCCTTCTTACCACCCCTGGTGGTTAGTCGGAGCACCTCTCTCCCTTTCTTTGCAAGTGGTTAGCGGTTGTTCTTGCCTCAGAAAGAGCTCTTCAGCCTTAAGGTTTTAATTGTTTATTCTAGTCGGATAGTTGTAGTTAGTTGATAGAGTCCCTAGTGGGACTTTGCCCCAGGAGGGGCATGCCCCGGTCCCCCGGGTTCAAACCTTGCACAGACTGTAGCAGGCCTATTCCTGTTAGCGAGCCCCACAGCAGCTGTCTCAAGTGCTGGGCGAATTGTACGTCAAGGAGAAGTGCCGTATTTGTAAGCACTTTCAGCCGGTTTTAGTACCGTTATACAAGGCACTGGTGAGACCTCACCTAGAATACTGTGTGCAGTTCTGGTCTCCCATGTTTAAAAAGGATGAATTCAAACTGGAGCAGGTACAGAGAAGGGCTACTAGGATGATCCGAGGAACGGAAAACTTGTCTTATGAAAGGAGACTCAAGGAGCTTGGCTTGTTTAGCCTAACTAAAAGAAGGTTGAGGGGAGATATGATTGCTCTCTATAAATATATCAGAGGGATAAATACAGGAGAGGGAAAGGAATTATTTAAGCTCAGCACCAATGTGGACACAAGAACAAATGGGTATAAACTGGCCACCAGGAAGTTTAGACTTGAAATCAGACAAAGATTTCTAACCATCAGAGGAGTGAAGTTTTGGAATAACCTTCCAAGGGAAGCAGTGGGGGCAAAAGATCTATCTGGTTTTAAGATTCTACTTGATAAGTTTATGGAAGAGATGGTATGATGGGATAATGGGATTTTGGTAAGTAATTGATCTTTAAATATTCAGGGTAAATAGGCCAACTCCCCTGAGATGGGATATTAGATGGATGGGATCTGAGTTACTATAGAAAAGTCTTTCCTGGGTATCTGGCTGGTGAATCTTGCCCATATGCTCAGGGTTTAGCTGATTGCCATATCTGGGGTCGGGAAGGAATTTTCCTCCAGGGCAGATTGGAGAGGCCCTGGAGGTTTTTCGCCTTCCTCTGTAGCATGGGGCATGGTTGACTGGAGGGAGGCTTCTCTGCTCCTTGAAGTCTTTGAACCATGATTTAAGGACTTCAATAGCTCAGACATGGGTGAGGTTTTTCATAGGAGTGGGTGGGTGAGATTCTGTGGCCTGCGCTGTGCAGGAGGTCGGACTAGATGATCAGAATGGTCCCTTCTGACCTTAGTATCTATGAATCTATGAACTCAGAAAGAGTGGGATATTAGACTCTGAGCCAGCTAAAGGGTTCAAGTATTTATACTCCCACCCGCTCTCAGGCTCATTGGTCGTCTCCAACGAAAAGGACAAACGGCTCCATACCTTCTCGACTCCTAAGAATAAAGAGGCCAAAAGGCTGGATCTCTTTGGGAGAAAGAGATTTATTCGACCACCAGCCTACAATTCTGGGTGGCAAACCACCAAGCTCTCCTGGGAAGTTACAACTTTAATTTGTCGGATACCCTCCAAGTTCCAGGAGTCCCTCCCACAGGGGTTTGCCTAGGAATTCAGCACCCTAGTTGAGGAAGGCACAGCAGCAGCCCAGTGCGCCCTACAAATGGCTTGGGATGTGGCAAACTCTGTGGCTCGGGTATTTGCATTGGCAGTGGTAATGAGGCGTAGCAGACCTCTCGCGGGAGATGCAGACTTCAATCCAAGACCTCCCTTTCGATGGGGTTGGTCTCTTCTCCAAGCAGATGGATGCCAGGCTGAATGGGATGAAGGATATGAAGGCCACCCTTCGTTTGTTGGCATACATATGGCACAGCCTGCTCGGAAGCCCTTCCGGCCGTCCCCGCCACCAAGACCTTGGTAGCCCTGCCAAGGTTCTGTAAGAAGGGACAGTAGCTTCAGTCGGCATCGCCCCTCTTCTTCCCTCTTACCTACACAACCTGGACCCTCTAAACGCCCTGGGGCCCAGAAAGGCCAGGCTGCATACTCTGGAAGTCAGGTGGGCTCTGGCCTTCTACACTGATAGAACAAAGCTGTTCTGTAAGTCAATGCAGTTGTTCATGGCTGTTGCTGACAGGATGAAAGTTTGCGCAGTGTCAGCCCAGAGCCTCTCATCCTGGACCGCAGCCTGCATCCGTTACTGCTACGAGCTGGCAAAGATACCCCTGCCAGTGGTCGTGCTGGCTCACTCAACTAGGGCGCAACCTTCCTTGGCAGCCTTCCTCACTCAGGTACCAATCCAGGAAATTTGTCGGGTTACGACCTGGTTGTCTGTCCACATGTTCGCTTCACGTTGACTTAGCAAGCTTGAGATGACGCTGGCTTCGGCAGAGCAGTGCTCCAATCTGCAGAGCTCCTGGTTAGATGTGCAGTTGCCTGCAAAGCTGTGAACTCCTAGCCCACTTCTGAGGATTCTGCTTGTGAGTCACCGACAATGGAATCAACATGAACAAGAACTCGAAGAAGAAAAAATGGTTACCTACCTTTCATGACATCTTAGAGATGTGTTGCCCATATCCATTTCATTACCCACCCTCCTACCCCTCTCTTGGAGTTGTTGGCAAGAAGGAACTGAGAGGGTGCAGGGACGGTGGATCCTGATATACCGACGTATGAGTACAGCACTCCAGGAGGTGTCACGGCCATCCCTATGGATACCGCTAAGGCAAAAGTCTCTGACAACTGCTGACGTGGGCGTGCGCACACCTATAATGGAATGGACATGAGCAACACATCTCCAAGAACAACAGTTACGAAAGGTAGGTAACTTTTTACTGTACAGTGGAATAATGTATAGACACCTCTTTAACTTTTTAAGAGAGTGACATTTGGATTGGTTGAGCACAAAACCTAACACCTGGTCTTCTAAGCAAGTGAACTGAAATAGAATGTTAAGTTTTGGTTAGCTTTTGGCTGGCTTATTTTGAACTTCATTGACATAATTTGAATTTTTAGGTACATTTGGTGGCACCAGTGTTGTATTAAATTAATCTATACTTGTCCTGACATTCTATGGCAATTTTTATGTGGTAAAGTGTTCAATATTTTTAGGTGGAATTTACCTATAAAAGAAATTATTATATTATTATTGATATTTCATTTGTTTTTCTACACAGTATTTCATTGTATGGAAATATAGAGTTAATTTTCTTTATCCTGTCAATTCTCCTGTTACAACAGGGGGACTTTCAGATCTTGGCAGTAACTTGTTATTTAAAGAAGAATTTAGGCAAGGGGAAACGTCTGTTCAAGATATAAACAAACAAAAAGAGGACAAGAGAGAGAGTGATTCCAGTTCTTGTACGTATCTTATAAATATTGATGTCCAGTTCATTGTGTATAAATGGTGATGCTTTGATATCCATTAGGGGGATGCATTGTGGGGAGCCTATTAGTCCCTTCTGTAGTAAGAACAGTTTTGCTGTTCCTCTCCATCTGCATACTTTCATCAAACCTAAAGGAATTGGCCTACCATTTTATATGCCAGGGTAGAACTTGCACGGCAGTGTTCACGCAAATTGGATAAAGGGTTTAGAGAGATGGGGGCCCCAGATACCAAGGTGATCTCACTTCTTGCATGTTTTCTAATTATTTAATAATGTCATAACTTGGCTAGGCCTACAGGCTCTGGGCTTAGTTTAATATGTTGTCCCTACTGAGTACCTTTGACTAATTTTATAGTGAATTATTATTTTATTAATAGCACATTCAGTGTATGTTCTGTACATCACATGTCCTCTTGTACTTGTTTGGACAATGCATACTGGTCTGCAACATGCTTCCAGCAGTGCCCTGTGCTGTTTAAATAGCTCATAAGTAAAGGCTACATGATTCCTAAGCAGACAATGTCAAGCCAGAAATAAGGTCCACGGGATTTCTTGCAGAGCTTGCCAGAGGGCTTGTAAAGAGTAGAACTTGCATTCTTTGCAGGAGTCCATGCATACTTTATAATCTCTGCAGGAGTACCTATCCAGTTTGCAAGCTCTAGAGACCCCCTGCTTATCCACATATAAAAAAGGAGTAGTATGTTCTCATATGTATATGTCCTCCAGACTTGGAAAGGATTCCAAGGAGGGGATTTCTGAAATCCCCCATCACAAGATGCTTTCTCATTGCCATCTTATATTTCCTAGAAAGCACTCAAGTGGTGAAGTCAGGGACTCTCTTCTGCTGATCATTCACAGCATCTGGGGAAGTGAAGGTCCAAATAAAGCAAGAGCTCTTGTTATAGAGCAATTAGTTATGTTTTTTAAAATAAAAAACATTTAACCTGAAATTAAGTTAAAGGAAAGGTATCAGTTATTTAAAGAAAAAAATGAGGAGTGTTATATTTTTAAGCCAAAGCATTGGACATCCAGGAAATTCTGAGTTAAGATTGAATTTCAGAAAAAACAAAACAGAAATGCCAGCTCTGAAAATGCACAGTTAAGATGGGTCACCTGAAGTTCATCACTTACATTAGTTTTAGAAACATATCACCACTAGCTTTGCGGAAATACTTGTAAGTGCCACCTGTTGAAAATGGTCAGTTGATTGCATGTGCACTTGAGCTCCTGGTTAGATGTGCAGTTGTCTGCTCTGTGCATTTAATTCTGATATGTCTTTTTTGAAAAATCAGTTCTAAAACAAATATAGATTCTGTGCTTGTAAGTACTGCAGCAGTACATATTTGGTTAGGCTTTGAGTTGAGTGGAAATGCTGTATGGCACAGCTACACTGCTTATAGCACTTCAGTGGAGACACTCACTACAGTGATGGGAGAGGTTCTCATCACTGTAGTTAGTCCACCGCCCTGAGAGGATGTAACTAGGTTGACGGAAGAATTCTTCTGTCAACCTAGCAGTTTCTACACCAGGCGTTAGGTTGGCTTAACTATATTGCTCAGGGGTATGGATTTTTCATAGGCCTGTCTGAGTGATGTAGCTGGGTCGACCTAACTTTCTAGCATAGATCTGGCATTAGTTACCTCTTGAGGGACATTGGAAGTAGCTGGATCTGCATTGAGGCAGATCCAGTGGCACAAAGATATGAAAGGGCAGCAGCCTGTATTCTGGCTCCTAAGCCTCTCTTTGGAGTGAATGGATTAATTCCATTTTACCTTCTCCAAACACCATTTATTCCATCACACAAAACCTGGTTTCTCTGACTGTGTGTGTGGAGGGGTATGGAAAAGAGATAATTGGTGTTTTTTTGTCACCCTTTTTATTATCAAACAAACTGAGCTGAAATGTTCAGTGGAGCAAATGTGCACTAGCACAGAAACATCAAAATCTTTTAGCTTCTTAAAGTGGTTAATTTGCTAGTCTTTTGAATTTACGTTATTTTAAAATCCCTTGTGGACAAATCAGTTTTATGTTACCTAACGCAAAAATGAATAAAAGTAAAAACTTGCAGTTTTGCTCAAGACTTAAATGGTCTGCACCTGGAAAATTTCCAAGAATTTGTAACTCAAGTTTCAGAGCTAATTAAGTAACAAGACATTTCAATTTTTGCTGATGAATATATCAAAATAATTTTGTTTCTCCTGATAAGTGAAAATGAGAATACTGATAGTCTAGCTATCAGAGTAAGTACCCTGGGTCCCAGGTGGGCTTGTACATGACTGGCTAGCCTTTGCTGAAGCCAGTGCCACTGCATTTTCACTACTATTATCACCCTTATTAGCTAGATTAAAGTTAGTGTGGGTATGCCTGCCTACACCACAGTTGCATCTTAATTTATGGTGTAGACATGCCCTTTTAGTGGTGATTTAAACCTCTGTAGCTCCCTTTGACTTAAATTTGGGTTGTAGGTGGTCAGCAATTCTGAAAATCAGGCACTAATGCTCTTACAACTAAATATATTTTGGACAAATATATTGTTAACTACTGCTTTTAGTGGAAATGTTCACTGAATTATCAGCTGCCCCAAATTAATAGGTTTTTTCCAGTTTTTGCTGAGTGAGGATATATTGGAACCTCTTTTGTATTTGTTTTCCTTGAAACAAAGATATGAGTTAGTTTAAATTAAGCATATACTTAAGCACATAATTAATAATATATGTAACTAGTTCCAAATGAGATGAAATGTGTAATACTGCAGCATTAAAATGTGTGCTTGTGAGTTCAATAAATCTGACATTAAAATTTTATTGCTGTTGTGAGATCTACTGTTTGAAATGTTTGTTGTTCTTTTTAAAAAACAACAGCAACTCTCATTTAGAAAATTTTATAAAGTTATATTTAAAAAAAGAGAGACTGTAGTTGGTCACTAGAAAGTCTTGTTTCATATTAATTGATCTTAAGGACAAAAGGAACTATTCTGATCATCTAGTCTGACCTCCTGCATAACACAAGGCATAGAGTTTCTCCTAGTAGCATTATAATGTCATTGCATTTTGGAATCTTGAAGATTACAAATTATATTTGGATGGTGTTTTCTCCACTGAGCTTTTCTAGAAATGTATCATTTAACAATTCAGTTAGCCATTCTTTGGTGCAGTAATGTTTGCTAATATTGCCATGGGACATCTCAGCTTACTTTTGGTATAATTGGTCAGTATCACCACATGCTGTCATTCAGTTACTTAACTAATTCTGTAAAAAATAATTGCCTATAGATAACCTATAGATCATGGGAATTTGAAACTTGTTCTAAGAGTTACCTCAGTCTTAATGAAATTTTGCATGTATTCTTTTATGCACACAGTGTCTGAAACAGAGAGTGCAAAAGGGAGTGGTGACTGTCTTTCCAAGCTAAATTATCAAAATTCAAGTAGCACTTCAATTCAAGTAGCAAAAGCCACTTCTAACATAGTACGACTCAATGGTACCATTGATAATGCTGACAGTACAGCTGGGGAAGTCAGCACTGGTGAGTTAATGGTTATACTTCATCTTTATTTAACGGCAATTGGGGTTTTTTAATCAGAGCATAACTTGCATTATTTGTCATGGAGCTGCGTCTCTGCTAGGTTTTAGTTTTTATGTACACCAATATGGTGATGGGGAGAAAAGTACTGGAGCTTAAACAATTCTCTTTTCTCTGGGCCAGCTTTTTATGTTTGTTTGCGCTGGCTTTAGTTTTTGTTTCCTCTTCCCCCCCCCCCCCCCCACCAAAGTTGCTGGCTGCTATTATAGCAACTGACTTGTACATAATTGTATACTGCTCTCCAAGGTCATGATAATACTGCTTTGGGCTTGAACCACGAGGGTCTTTGTTTCATCTACACATCACCTATGTTACCATCATGACAATGAATTCTTCATTAGTCTGAAAAGTAAAAGTGCAGGGGTTGTACCTGAATTCTTGTCTTGAATCATTGTAGCAACTCTGTAGCCGCCACCACTTTTTTATTTAAAAAGAAAAAAATAGGGGCTTATCCAAAGGCAGATGAAGTAAATGAAACTCTTTTTAGTAATGTCAGTAGGAATTAGATTGGGTCTATCGTCTGTAAGTGCTTGTGTCAAGGAGACAACTTTGTGAATATTGTGTTTGGATTTCCAGAATTTTCTTTTCTTTTCTGTTCATGTTTTTGCATGTGCTCCAAATGTACAAATGGCATTTTCTTCTGTCTCTCACGTGACCTCCTGCAGCTATCAAATTCCTTCAGGTCAGAGTAGAGGTGTCTAACCAGTATAATTAAATGAAGCTTCCAACTGTTTTTACATGCCCTTTGGTAATGTCAAATCTAATTATTCTAACACTGTCAACTGTGGTTGAAATAGTGTGATGTGTCATGTTTTCAGGTCTGTGGATTTTAATGTAGTGACAAAACTAAGGAATCTGCTCTAACATTCAGACGTCTTTCTTTGGCTCTAGTTAATGACTTTAAAAAATATTGTGTTTTTTGCCCTCAAAACAGTTCTGTTTGTTGACCCCAGCTATCAAATCTCTTCTTAGTGAATGACCATTTCTGTAAAATGGGAACCTAATTTCACGTGTCTGAAATTTCTTGCTGCTGCTTTCAGAATACTCTTGGATGCTATGACTTAGAGGCCCTATGACAGATGCTGCTGTTTTTCTAAAAATCATTTTATGGGCATCTCTCTTTCAGTTCAGATTTCAACCCCCTTTATGGTGTATTGACATCCATGGGTTAGAGTGTACCGGGGAAGTTATGTGCGTTCTTCTGTAGAACATAACTCCTTTCCTTCCTCCTGCTAAAATCAGAGGGAGAGCTACCCTTTTCTCCCCTCCACAGATTCCAGGGCCAAAAGTGGGGACCATGGTAATCATCTGGTCTGACCTCCTGTATAACACAGGCCATAGAACTCCCCCCCCCCCCCCCCCCCCAGAAATTCCTAGAGCAGATCTTTTAGAAAAACATCCAGTCTTGATTTTAAAATTGTGAGTAATGGAGACTCTACCACAATCCTTAGTAAATCGTTCCAATGGTTAATTACTCTCACCCTTAAAAATTCATGCCTTTTTTCCAGGCTGCATTTGCCAAGTTTCAACTTCGAGCCATTGGATCATGTTATATATTTTCTCCGCCAGATTGAAGAGCCTATTTGTTTCCCATGTAGATACTGTAAGCCCTTAACCTTCTCTTTGTGAAGCTAAATAGATTGAGGTCTGTAAATTGCACTGAGACATATTT
Organism: Dermochelys coriacea; assembly: GCF_009764565.3. NCBI lineage: Eukaryota > Metazoa > Chordata > Testudines > Dermochelyidae > Dermochelys > Dermochelys coriacea. Next base: position 79,878,927 of record NC_050077.1, on the reverse strand, counting down.
TCTAATCCTTTAATCATTCTCATGGCTCTTCTCTGAGCCTTCTCCAATTTATCAACATTCTTCTTGAACTGTGGGCACCAGAACTGGACCCAGTATTCCCGCAGCATTCGGACAGTTGCCAAATATAGAAGTAAAATACCTCTCTACTTCCCCTCTTAATGCACCCCTGAATCACATTAGGCCTTCTGGGTAAAGGGTCACCCTGGGAGCTCATGTTCAGCTGATTATCCACCACGACCCTCAGATCTTTTTGAGAGTCACCACTTGCCAGGATAGAGTCCCCCTTCCAGTAAGTACAGCCTACATTCTTTGTTCCCAGACGTATCTACGTTTACATTTTAGCTGCATTAAAAAGCATATTGTTTGCTTGTGCAGTTTACCAAGCAGTCAAGATCACTCTGAATCAGTGACCTGTCTTCATTATTTACCATTCCCCTATTTTTTGTCATCTGCAAAATTATCAGTGAAGATTTTATGTTTTCATCCAGGTCATTGGTAAAAGTGTTGAATAGCGTAGGCCCCCAGTGATGACACACCTGCTCAATGACAGTTCCCCATTTACAGTGACATTTTGACACCTATCAGTTAGCCAGTTTTTAATCCATTTAATGCGTACTTGTCAATTTTATATTGTTCTAGCTTTTTAATCAAAATGTTGTATTATACCAAGTCAAAAGCCTTAGAGAAGTCTAAGTCTATTACATCAGCACTACTCCTTTATCAACCAAAATGGTACTCTCATCCAAAAATATAACGAATTTGTTTGACAGGATCTAGTTTCCGTAAACCGAGGTTGATTTTGCATTAATTACATTACCCTCCTTTAATTCTTTAATAATCAAGTACTATATTAGCCACTCCATGATTTTGCTTCCCTCCCCTTCTTCCCCAATATCCCCTAACTTAGAGGGCAGGGATTGTTGTTAGAAGGGAGGCAATGGCTGTACAACACCTGAAGGAGCCATACTTCCACGTGGGGGAAGCCCAGGCATTGGCACAAAGAAGCTGACCATCACATTGGGTGTATCCAGTGATATGCAGGATTTCCCTGAATATCTCTGGATATCTGTGCATTTTAAGGGCTGTGCCTGTTCTCTCTGTGCAGTCAAGCCAACCCAGCCCTAGTATCCACAAGCTGATACATTACCAGTTTGAAAGATGAAGCAGATTTACATTTAATTTTTTTTGCTAATTTTGACATTTTTTCATTTCTTGTTATTTGACAAAAGTAAAGTAAGTCATTTCTGTTTTTTCAGAAAGCCCAGCAGGGTTGCTGTTCACATCCACTTTTGAGGATACCAATGAAGCAGGAGTTATTCAAAGTAAAACCTTAAGAAAGAGACATAAAAGTGCTGTGGAACCTGACCTAAAACAGATGGCATGGGGAAGCAGGAACCGTAATCTGAGTGGAGATGCCCTGATGGGGCTCATGATAAATAGAATTAACCAGCATGCAAGCCCTGAAGACATTGTTGAAAAATTAGGAGCTGATGCAAAAATACTATCTAATGTATTCCAGAAGAGCATAAGGCCAAATAGTCTTGACATCAGGAAGTCATCTCTAGGGTCTAAGAGAGAAAGTATGGAGAAGGAATCTAGTGATGAAGAGGTACCTTTCTATGGCAGTTTTGCAATTAAAACAGAGTCTCCTGTTATCTTTGATTTAGAAGACTTGGATGCTGAACCTGACACAGCTAATGTAAAGCCTAAGAGGTTACAGCGTAATAGCAGCTTTCTAATAAAACCAGTTGAAAAAACAGATGTGGAAACTGGATTTGATCCCCTCTCAATGCTGGTTGCTGAGACAGAGCAACGGAAAGAAGATGATGAAGACGATGACGACAAAAGTGTTTCAACACCGTCTGCAAGGCGAGATTTAGCTGAAGAAATAGTGATGTACATGAACAACATGAGTAGCCCTTTAACAAGCCGTGCACCAAGCATTGACTTGCAAAAAATATACGATGACAAAAATGGTAGTAAAAAGAGTCCAACAGTCACCCAGCCATGCAGAAGATCCAGCCTTCCCCCATACTCCCCCAGGCCAGTGAGTCTTACCAAATCCAAAAGTTATCACATAAAAAATGAAGAAAGGCCAAGGGACAGGCTTTGGTCCTCTCCATCGTACACTCCAAACAGTCCAGCAAGGGAACAGTCGCAGGACATGGCTGGTGCATTAACTCTAGTGTCTCCACCTTCGTTCAACTTAGATACGCTATTAACACCTACATTAGATGTTCTGAAAAGCAGCATGTTTTCTGCTGGGAAAGGGGTTGCAGAGAAAGCTAGCAAGTGGTATTCAAAGTTTACTATGTATGCTGCATCCTCAAAGGTAAACTTTCACAATTACTTTGAGATTTTTCAAAAGATACATTCCTATGAAGAAAGGACATAATTCTGTAGAGGCTGAAACACTGAACCTTGTGTGTGGAAAAAGCCTAGTTGGCTAACATACATCAGGGCAGAGTATATGCACAAAATCCATTAGTGATGAAATGGGATTTGCTAGAACCTGATTTACCGTACTGGATCAGACCATTATTCAATTAAATGCAGTGATTGACATTTTCAAAGCAATTGAAGGTCCTAGAAAGTTTGACAAGAAAGTCAACAGCAGATCTACAGATTCAGTGTGTGTACAAGTAATTCTAGTATTAGCTGTACTAGTTTCTCACTCCCTGTACCAGAAGTGTCTGGGGATGCAATAAAGATAGTATGTTGTGCCCTGGAGAGGGAGCAGATTGGAGAACTCTTGTCAATTAGGAAGCAATATTGATGGATTTGGAAGGGCATCTGATTTGTTCAGCTATCAGAAGGATGGTGTCTTTAATGGGGTTGCTTTGAATATGAGGGGGAATGTAATGTGAAGAAAAATAGGGGATTCTTGAACATTTTCAGTTAGCTTAGCTGGCACATGCACAGAAAAAATCTTGGTGGTTATGGCTCCCAACAGATATCTTTCCTTTGTCATGTAAATCTTTTACTAATTATATTTGGGAACTAGATGTGTTGTGTTTTCCAGTACCAGACTAGAATAAGTGCAGCTTTTATTTAACAAATGTCTTTATGGAGCAGGATAGTGGTTACTCATACTAGGAAACGAGTCTTTGGTCTTTAGAGAAGTAAATGAAAGCTTGTCCATCATCACCAAGAAATTCTCAGATAAATGCAACTTAACTTTGAAATGTACGTTTTATGTATATACAGTATTACAGCTATTTAGACCCTTTACTTTTTATGTAAACTATCTTAAATACTGTGCAACTGGGAAAATGCTTTTTCAAATAGTCTGAATGATGCAGTATTTTTTATGTAGCAAATATCTTTTTTGTATATGTCCGTTTAACAGACACTTCTGTCTTAAAATGAACAGATGCAATTTGAAGAAAATTTGTTCCAGCGTTAATTTGAAAAATGGAAGTCATCTTATATTCAATAATTAGCTGATCTAAAGCTGTGACTGCATTGTTTTGTTTGAATTCCCACCAATGCTGCCACTGGTTCAACTTGTATCAATCATAAAAACAGTGGAAATCCTAGTGTAGACAGGCTCCCAGTGGATGTTGGGGATCTAACCCAAGGATTTTTTTAAAAAGGAGCCCATAGAGATCTACTAAATACTGAATAAAGACTGACTGATCTTTTAGTCATTTCCAGGTTTTCAATACAAATCTGAGCTGAACTATCTATCAGGGAGAAATACTTGGGGTCCAACTTCTCATAATAAAATAAAAATAATATTTTTATCTTTCAGAAATGTTTCCATTTGCCTTTAATTTTCTGAGCATAGAAAATGACAATATCACTGTTTCTTTGTAGGATCAAAATTCAGACCGAGCAAGTGTTTCATCTCTTGGAGTTCTGGATTCAGAATCTACCTCTCTAACTGATGAAGATGTCTGCAATGACTTTGAAGGTACTTCGTCTCCTCAAGAGAACAATGACACCTCAGTAATGAAGGGAATTGGTCTAAGTAGGACAAGCCTAGAAAGTTCAGCTTCTCATGATGGCTCATCCAAGCAATTCTATCACTGTGGTAAGAGGTTTTTTTATATTTTCATTAAATTTGCAATCCCTTGCTCAAAACTGTAGTGTTGAAAGCTGTGGCCTCTTTTCATAATTTTAGTTCATAATTTGGGATCACAGTAGATAGATTAGCCTTTTTCGTGAGGGGAAGCAAATTTATGCAAACTACTACCACACTAAAAAGAAAAGGAGTACTTGTGGCACCTTAGAGCCTAACAAATTTATTTGAGCATAAGCTTTCCTGAGCTACAGCTCACTTCATCGGATGCATTCAGTGGAAAATACAGTGGGGAGATTTACGTGTGTGTACACACACACACACACACACACACACACAACATGAAACAATGGGTTTTATCATACACACTGTAAGGAGAGTGATTGCTTAAGATGAGCTATTACCGGGGGTGGGGGGCGGCGGCGAAGGGAGGAAGAAAACCTTTAGTAGTGGTAATCAGGGTGGGCCATTTCTAGCAGTTGACAAGAATGTCTGAGGAAAGGCGGGGGGGGGTTCTCCGTGTGTGTGTGTGTGTGTGTGTGTGTGTGTGTGTGTGTGTAAATCTCCCCACTGTATTTTCCATTGAATGCGTCCAATGAAGTGAGCTGTAGCTCACGAAAGCTTATGCTCAAATAAATTGGTTAGTCTCTAAGGTGCTACAAGTACTCCTTTTCTTTTTGCGAATACAGACTAACACGGCTGCTACTCTGAAACCTACTACCACACTGCATGTGTGTTCTTATTACTAGCTCCTTGGGAAAGAGACCAGCTTTTTGTTCCGTGTTTACACAGCCCTTAGTACAATGGGGTTCTGATCCATGACTGGGGAGTACAAATGGTGGTGATGATGATGATGATATTCTCATGAACCTCTTTATATTCCACTTCACTGTTCCTGGAGTTGATCTTGTATGGCCCCAGTTTCTTCAGTGGCTAATAGACAACTGCACTTTTCTGCTAAGAGAGGGTTATATAACCTGCAAATGTCTTTAACAAGGCTTGCTGTTTGGTAGCTCATTTTATTGTTCCTGGCTTTTTTGTTTTTCTTCTTAATAGTAATAAAAATCCTTAATAAAAGTAACATTGTGTTTCCATGTAGAGAACAAGACAGGTATTTTACTGAAGTGTCTCTAATCTTTAGAGGAGATTAAATGTTTTGGTTTTTGTGTAACATACAGATTTCTGCATAAATGTCATGATAGAGAATCCCATTTTAACTACAACCAGAGTGAGAGGAGGCCTGGTTTAGTGAGGGAAGTATGGGGCTGGGAGTCAGGAGTGCTGGGTTCTCTTTGGGGCTGTGCCACAGACTGTTCGATTGTTGAACAAGTCACTTAGTATCACCATTTTTTTTTCCTGCAAAAAACAAATTCCATTCATTTAACCCCTTCTGATGAGAAATGTCTGTCTCTCTCTGGACAGCAGACAGTAGGAGAACTTCAAATATCTTTCACGGAGCCCTGCTGCTGGTCTCACAGGAATGGACCTAGGGGACAGAATTTCATTTGTGCTGCTGGAGTGGGGAGTGTTTCTGGAGGGGTGGTGTGTGAATATGGGACAAGGAGAGGACTGGAGCATGGAAGGGAAATGGGTTGATAGCAAGAATTAATTTCTTGTTTAAGAGGTAAAGAGTTCAGCACCGTAACTGTTTGTTTGAGTAGAGTCTGTGGATGGATGACAGGCATACCGAGACTGCAGGACCTGAAAGCTGCACAGCATACTCTTAGGGTTATTTGCGTTCTATTAGGGGCGACCGTGCTGGGCTTTCTTAGTAAGAATTGAAAGAAACTGCATTTAGACCAAAACAATTTAAACCTCTTCCCACTCTACCACTTTCCTGTATGTGCACGTGCAGGTGCACACACGTAAATTATCATTAGTAATCGTCAAGTTATCACTTAGTGAGTTATCAGGATGTTTGGTGTGAGAGAGATTTTAACCACCATGAAAATGTATTTCATTTTTCCCATCTGTAATGGTGGTTCTGTCTAGCTGCTTCCGTAGCAGCATCTTTCATTCCTCCTTAGCTTTGATTCATGCAGGAACCACTAGAACCTGTTCCTAGCTATGAACATGTTCCTTTCACAGAATCTACATATACTGGGTTTCCATGCTTGGCAGCTCACCGTTATCCCTGTGTTGGCAGCAGCCTCAGGCTCTGTCTTAGCAACTCACTCTGTTCCAAGGCATCTCCAGCATAAAAACTGACCTGTGGTAGCTCCCTAAATGTACTTTACTGTGTAAAGTCACTTGGTCAAAGACCAATGTAGATTCTACTGTAAATTTACATTCTGTAGTAACAAATACTTCTTTTTTTTTTTATTTGCTTATCATCAATTAATAGGTTCCCTTTCAAAGTTCCCCTTGCCTGACAAATCAGAGTTGATGTCTTCTTGCAGCACAAGCAGCACCAGTATGTTTCAGAACTATGCTATGGAGGTATAGTATGATGTGTCTTGCTATAGCATCTTAATTTGGATAGAAAAGAAACAACTTTTCTTCATGTATTTCTTAGACATATTCCAAATAAAGACAAAAGAACTTATTCCAAGTAAAGATGAAATGCCACTTTAAACTCAGTTAAAACTCCAAGTTAAAGACTCCGTATAGTAGAAATAGGTAAATGCTTTCAATAAGAGGTTGAAATCCTGCTCTAAAAATGTCTTGATTATTCTTGCAATCCCTTAAATTAGAATAAGGCTGGGATTTTCAAAGGATCCGGAGGAAATTAGTTGCTATGGGATTTGGGCATCTAAAAGCAATAGTAACACATCTTAAACGACTCTGTCAATTTAAAAAATATACTTTGTTTTTTTAAAAATGGTAATGGTGTGATTAATTTTATTTCTTCCTTGGGTCTTTGTCCACACAGAACCTGCTATGGGTGTGTATGCCCCATGCACATGAGTCTGGAGCCTTTTAGCCAGCGGTGCCTGTAGGGGCTGCACACGCATCCTTCACACCCTCGCACTTCCTATGGGGGGGGGAGGCATGAAAGGCGAAGCAGCCCCAAGGACCACTCAGTTCCTTCTCGCTGCCCAGGGTAGTTTGTTGCCACCTAGTGTCTTAAGATTTCCTACTCATTCACACCTCCTCCCTCTTGAGTTAGGGCATGCTTTACTGGGGCTCAGTTGACATTTGTAGCTTGTCTAGGGGAGACCTTATTTCTCAGATCTGTAGGATGACTACTTGGAATTTAGTTCATATGTTTACCAGACACTGCTCCATTGTGGCAGCTTCTAGATCTATTTGGCAGGGCTGTCCTAAAGTTGTTCTTTAGATAGGACTCCTGTCACTCACCTCTCTGAGAGGTAACTGTTAGTCATTCACTTACCATGCGATCTTTGTGGACAAATGCTCAAAGAAGATGGTTATTTCCCTTACAGTAACTGGAGTTATTTGAGATAAGTAACTTCTCTTTATTGATACTGAAAGAATATTTAAGATGTGATTTATTTTTATCTCTAATGCTGTTTATGTACTTCTTGCATTTTATTTAATTTGGACAATGAAAATAGACTACCAGTAATTACTTTTCTGTATTCAGTTAGGTTTTAGTTCTCATGTACTAGCCATCTTTACAGAGGAGTGTTTAAATTCAAGCAGTTATTTATTTTGTTGTTTAATTAAAATAATTTTTCTACTATTAGGGTGTTTGGGTTTTTGGTTTGGTTAATAAATCCTACATTTTTGGCCTAAACAACTTACAATGTCCCTTGAGCAAACTGATAACAAAGCCCACATTATTATTCTAGATACATCAGTGTTTGTAAGATTTGAGCTATCCTGGTAGACCAGTAAGAAGGGAAGCCAACCAATTCAGCTACAATGTATTTGTGTACTGCATGAGCAAATTAATTCAGTCCTTAATCTGTTTACATTACAATAGATCTGAGTCTTCACAAACTCATTCTTGTAGGTAATTAATTTCTCTGAGATATATCATTCATTCCATCATTCACTTCTGTTTCACCCTATGACACTGATGGGTCCATGGAAGCATCGACTCAACACTAACGTACTTTGGATTGAAGCTTAATATTGATGTATTGAGGCCAAAAAGTTCAATCTTGAGTGCTTAAAGTTAGGCAATTGTTATTTTTAGGTACCTAGATATAGATTTAGGTACTAAGCTTTTCGGCACCTAAGCATGAACATTTTGGCCTTAGTCTGTTCTTGTCTATGCATTTTCTTTGTAACAAAGAGCAAAGAGGTTCTGAAGCCCCTATAGAACTCCTCTTACTTAAGTACTATATACAGGTACTCATCTCAAGCTGCTCGCGATGTCGAACTTGTGACTGTCTGGTTCATGATGAAGAAATCATGGCAGGATGGACTGCAGATGATTCAAATCTCAATAGCACATGTCCTTTCTGTGGCAACCTATTCCTGCCTTTTTTGAATATTGAAATCCGAGATCTGCGGCGACCTGGGAGGTAATTTATTATATGATTTCTCACTCGAGGTTTTATATGCTCAAATTTTAATTTTTAAGAGTTTCTTACATCACATTAACACTTCATTTCCTCATAGGTACTTTCTGAAGTCCAGTCCATCTACAGAGAATATGCAGCTTCTATCACCTTTTTCAAATCAGACAGGAAAGTCCTGTATCTCTACTCCCACATCATGTCTTGCTACATCTGTAATGCCTGTTCAAGATGATTTTAATTCAAAATGGTAAATGTGCATTTTCTATTGACTGATACTTCACCTGAAATAATTCGGTGGCATGTGTAAGTTCATAACTAATGGAAATAAATTTCATTACAAAGCGATTAAAATGTGAAAAGATAGAACAAAAGTCTGTTTAATATGAGGACCTCCTTACTGTTCCTCGCTGCCCGGTGTGAGTTGGACATTTGGCAGGTTTTCTGGGTTAACTGTTTCCATTCCCTCCCTATAGCAGAAAGTCACATCCATAATGCTGCAACATTGGCTGTAGTCCCTGACTGGGACCCATGTCCATCATGGTTTTCTCATAGCATGCTCCTGTACAACAAGCACATTTCTTCTTATGGTGTTTCTGTTCTTTGCGAGGAGAGTCTCTCTTCCCTGTGACGTGGACAGTGTGGTTGGCTGGGCAGCATTTGAGGTACTACTTTGGGCCTGGGGCTCAGTCATAATGAGGGTCGACAGCCAATGAGCAGTGGCCAGTTAGGTTTTTGTTTTACATCTTTGCCTATTTAACACCCAGTATGTATGAAGACTAAAAGAAAAATGTGAAAGCTGATCTTGTTTGTAACCAATGTTTTTCAGCAAATCTAAACAACAGGACAACTCTTGTGCAAGAAGTATCCAAATCCCTTCAGGAAGAAGACACAATATTGCTGGGTCAGAATGTCCAAGTCACTCTGTAGCAAGAAGTGTCAGTACTTATGGTCCACTGGAAGAAGATGAGAAGGGAAGCCGGAAGCTCAGCCATATTGTGCCCACTGGCAGCCTGCCAACCACTTTGCAAGGCACAATGGTGTGTAGTGGTTTGTTTATAATTTAAGCAACAGTGTTTTAAATATGCAGTAGACTTCAGCATGCAGAATAGTATTAATGTCAGCTGAAATCACTTTCCCAAGTTACAAGCAGTAATAGATCTCATGATTTTAATTTGAACTAAAATTAATTTCAGTGTGTAGACTTTAGTATTCCTGGAAGGGAACAACTAACAGTCACAAGATTTTTTTTTTTGATTTTTTTTTTTATAAAGAAAGCTACATTTCATATGATTTATTTTCTTCCCTTTTGTACAATAGGATTCTTTGGGACTGGAATGGCGTTTATGTAGTCCTGACCCCATCACTGTTCCTTACCTAAGTCCTCTAGTGGTATGGAAAGAGCTTGAAAGCTTGCTTGAAAATGAAGGGGATCGTGTGATAACAGTGGCAGATTTTGTAGACCATCATCCTATCGTGTTTTGGAATCTGGTGTGGTATTTCAGGCGTCTGGACTTGCCCAGTAACTTACCAGGACTAATACTTTCTTCTGAGCACTGTAATAAAAATTCAAAGGTATGGAAAAAGATAGGGCAGTATTGAATTATGAGGACTTGAATGTTTGTCTTTCAGTGATTAATCTGATTCTACAGTCCGTATGTAGAAATGGCTCTTGTGCTAGTCATTACAACTAACTGGACCCAATCCTCAGCTAGTGTAAATTGTTATAGCTCCATTTACTTTAATTGGCCCAGTGTATTTCCATACTTTAACTCTTGAACTTAGACCCAGTGGTGCCGGTGCTGAGTGTAGTACACTACTGGTGGTAGCCTCAATTAAGTTTAGTGTGCTATTCCAGCTACAAGGGACTTCACAACTAAACTTTTTGACTTTTATTATTTCAAGGCAGAAAAAAAGGAGCTGAATGGAATAGGGGGGGTGTAGGTGTTTGTGGAAAGGTGAGGAGGAGAAGAAACCCTTTAGGCCTTGTTGCAGAGCCCTGGGCTTTCATCATTACCAGGATCCAGACTATAATGGGAAATAGTGGTTTTGCTATGAACAACCCAGTTTACAGTGGCTTAGGTTAAAGCTTCAGAGTAGCAGCCGTGTTAGTCTGTATTCGCAAAAAGAAAAGGAGTACCGGTGGCACCTTAGAGACTAACAAATTTATTAGAGCATAAGCTTTCGTGAGCTACAGCTCACTTCATCGGATGCATTTGGTGGAAAAAACAGAGGAGAGATTTATATACACACACACACAGAGAACATGAAACAATGGGTTTATCATACACACTGTAAGGAGAGTGATCACTTAAGATAAGCCATCACCAGCAGCAGGGGGGGGAAAGGAGGAAAACCTTTCATGGTGACAAGCAAGGTAGGCTAATTCCAGCAGTTAACAAGAATATCAGAGGAACAGTGGGGGGTGGGGTGGGAGGGAGAAATACCATGGGGAAATAGTTTTACTTTGTGTAATGACTCATCCATTCCCAGTCTCTCTTCAAGCCTAAGTTAATTGTATCCAGTTTGCAAATTAATTCCAATTCAGCAGTCTCTCGTTGGAGTCTGTTTTTGAAGCTTTTTTGTTGAAGGATAGCCACTCTAAGATCTGTGATCGAGTGACCAGAGAGATTGAAGTGTTCTCCAACTGGTTTTTGAATGTTATAATTCTTGACGTCTGATTTATGTCCATTCATTCTTTTACGTAGAGACTGTCTAGTTTGGCCAATGTACATGGCAGAGGGGCATTGCTGGCACATGATGGCATATATCACATTGGTAGATGCACAGGTGAACGAGCCTCTGATAGTGTGGCTGATGTGATTAGGCCCTATGATGGTATTCCCTGAATAGATATGTGGACAGAGTTGGCAACGGGCTTTGTTGCAAGGATAGGTTCCTGGGTTAGTGGTTCTGTTGTGTGGTGTGTGGTTGCTGGTGAGTATTTGCTTCAGATTGGGGGTCTGTCTGTAAGCAAGGACTGGTCTGTCTCCCAAGATCTGTGAGAGTGATGGCTCGTCCTTCAGGATAGGTTGTAGATCCTTGATGATGCGTTGGAGAGGTTTTAGTTGGGGGCTGAAGGTGATGGCTAGTGGCGTTCTGTTGTTTTCTTTGTTGGGCCTGTCCTGTAGTAGGTGACTTCTGGGTACTCTTCTGGCTCTGTCAATCTGTTTCTTCACTTCAGCAGGTGGGTATTGTAGTTGTAGGAATGCATGATAGAGATCTTGTAGGTGTTTGTCTCTGTCTGAGGGGTTGGAGCAAATGCGGTTATATCGTAGCGCTTGGCTGTAGACAATGGATCGAGTGGTATGATCTGGATGAAAGCTAGAGGCATGTAGGTAGGAATAGCGGTCAGTAGGTTTCCGATATAGGGTGGTGTTTATGTGACCATCGCTTATTAGCACCGTAGTGTCCAGGAAGTGGATCTCTTGTGTGGACTGGTCCAGGCTGAGGTTGATGGTGGGATGGAAATTGTTGAAATCATGGTGGAATTCCTCAAGAGCTTCTTTTCCATGGGTCCAGATGATGAAGATGTCATCAATGTAGCGCAAGTAGAGTAGGGGCATTAGGGGACGAGAGCTGAGGAAGCGTTGTTCTAAGTCAGCCATAAAAATGTTGGCATACTGTGGGGCCATGCGGGTACCCATCGCAGTGCCGCTGATTTGAAGGTATACATTGTCACCAAATGTGAAATAGTTATGGGTCAGGACAAAGTCACAAAGTTCTGCCACCAGGTTAGCCGTGACAGTATCGGGGATACTGTTCCTGACGGCTCGTAGTCCATCTTTGTGTGGAATGTTGGTGTAGAGGCTTCTACATCCATAGTGGCTAGGATGGTGTTTTTAGGAAGATCACCAATGGACTGTAGTTTCCTCAGGAAATCGGTGGTGTCTCGAAGATAGCTGGGAGTGCTGGTAACGAAGGGCCTGAGGAGGGAGTCTACATAGCCAGACAATCCTGCTGTCAGGGTGCCAATGCCTGAGATGATGGGGCGTCCAGGATTTCCAGGTTTATGGATCTTGGGTAGCAGATAGAATACCCCAGGTCGGGGCTCCAGGGGTGTGTCTGTGCGGATTTGTTCTTGTGCTTTTTCAGGGAGTTTCTTGAGCAAATGCTGTAGTTTCTTTTGGTAACTCTGTGGGATCAGAGGGTAATGGCTTGTAGAAAGTGGTGTTGGAGAGCTGCCTAGTAGCCTCTTGTTCATACTCCGACCTATTCATGATGACAGCACCTCCTTTGTCAGCCTTTTTGATTATGATGTCAGAGTTGTTTCTGAGGCTGTGGATGGCATTGTGTTCTGCATGGCTGAGGTTATGGGGTAAGCGATGCTGCTTTTCCACAATTTCAGCTCGTGCACGTCGGCGGAAGCAGTCTATGTAGAAATCCAGGCTGCTGTTTCGACCTTCAGGAGGAGTCCACCCAGAATCCTTCTTTTTGTAGTGTTGGCAGGAAGGTCTCTGTGGGTTAATATGTTGGTCAGAGGTGTGTTGGAAATATTCCTTGAGTCTGAGACGTCGAAAATAGGATTCTAGGTCACCACAGAACTGTATCATGTTCGTGGGGGTGGAGGGGCAAAAGGAGAGGCCCCGAGATAGGACAGATTCTTCTGCTGGGCTAAGAGTATAGTTGGATAGATTAACAATATTGCTGGGTGGGTTACGGGAACCATTGTTGTGGCCCCTTGTGGCATATAGTAGTTTAGATAGCTTAGTGTCCTTTTTCTTTTGTAGAGAAGCAAAGTGTGTTTTGTAAATGGCTTGTCTAGTTTTTGTAAAGTCCAGCCACGAGGAAGTTTGTGTGGAAGGTTGGTTCTTTATGAGAGTATCCAGTTTTGAGAGCTCATTCTTAATCTTTCCCTGTTTGCTGTAGAGGATGTTGATCAGGTGGTTCCGCAGTTTCTTTGAGAGTGTGTGGCACAAGCTGTCAGCATAGTCTGTGTGGTATGTAGATTGTAATGGATTTTTTACCTTCAGTCCTTTCGGTATGATGTCCATCTGTTTGCATTTGGAGAGGAAGATGATGTCTGTCTGTATCTGTGCGAGTTTTTTCCACTTCGACAGATTTCCACTCTATACGGCTAAATTCAGTGCCTTGCATAATCACAGGTTTCAGAGTAGCAGCCGTGTTAGTCTGTATTCGCAAAAAGAAAAGGAGTACCGGTGGCACCTTAAAGCTGTTATCCTCTGACCTACTGGTCTGATGTATATCAGTTAAACTGTGAAAGTCAGCTGTTATAACTGTCATACACTATCTCTGTATTCAAAGGCTTATGTATTAATCTTCCAATTCAGATCCCACGAAACTGCATGTCAGAGGATAGTAAATATGTTCTCATTCAGATGCTGTGGGACAATATGAAGTTACATCAGGATCCAGGACAGCCCCTATATATTCTGTGGAATGCACAGAGTAAGTTGTCTATTTAAAAACCAAAGTAGCTTTGATTTTCAGCAACTAAAGAACATATTTTGAAGAGAGATCTTTTTTCATTTTAGTTGTCCTATATAGATATACAACTGATTTTTTGATCAAACCACTTTTTGTCTTGCAGGTCAAAATCGTACTCTTTTGTTTGAGAGTGAGTGTTATGTTTGTTGCTGCTATTGCTAACTTTTTTGTGATTGTTTGTTTCGTTTATTTATTTATTTATTTATTTATTTATATATATATTGGGGGGGGGGTGTGTTTTACAAGTAGATTTCAGCTTCCAGCATACTGCTTCAACAAGTTTTGTTTTCCAGTATAAGTAGGCCACCATTTCTTGTCAGTGTTTTCTTTGAGAGAGAGAGTGAGGAATAGTAGGATTGTGCTTGGTGATTTACAAAACTTGTACAGTAGTTTGTACAAAACATTTCAATAAATCCATCCATTTAGCCTCTTTTTTCTTATTTTAGAATTTTTATTTTTTTACTAAGTACTTGATTGCTACTAAGAGACGTGCAAATGGTCAGTAGGCCCATTTATGGCTGTTTATTTGTGCTTGTCTCATATATTCCTGTTCTCTTTCTTTACCCTGATGCTGTTCTGACTTGACGCTTGTTTCTTTATTATTATTTTTGATAATGTATTGGGTGTATTCACATTTTTATAGCCTTCCATTGGTTTTGGTTTTCTCATACCATACTGCTGTACAAAAAGCATATTTCTTCTTACGGTGTTTCTGTTCTTTGGCAGCCCAAAAGTATCCAGTGGTCCATTTATTGCAAAAAGATGATGACTCCTTTAACCAGGAGCTCTTGAGAAGCATGGTGAAAAGTATTAAGATGAATGATGTCTATGGACCAATGAGTCAAATCTTAGAGCGATTGAACAAATGGCCACAGATTAAAAGACAGAGGTAGGAATACTCATGTATCAAATTGAAGCAAGCTTTTGCAATGAGCATGGTATAGCAGGTATGAACAGTATGTTCAGAGGTTTACAACCTTTCAAGGGTAGTCAGCAATGTTCTCCCAAGAGTACCTACTAAATCTGGTCAGTGTTTTTTAAAAATTATTGCAAAAGCTTTATTTTAAAAATACTTTTTTTTTTTATTTCATTCCAAATTTTCCAGGAAGTTATTGGTTGGTTGGGTTTTGTTTTTTTTGTTTTGTTTGGAGTGGCGGTTGGGTTTTTTTGGGCGGGGGGGTTGGACAAAATTCAAGAATTTTTGTTTCACTTTGATTTTTATTTTCATTTTCATTTTGGGGTGGGTTTTTCCTCACTTTCTTTTATTTCCTTGCATCCCATTTTTTGTCCTCGTAAAGTATATAGGACTAGGAGTCTCAAGAAGGGAGAAAAATGTTACTTAATTTCACATTTTAAACTTTTTTCCTTCACTTTTCCAGTGGGAAAAGGTAAAAAAGTGAGAGAAGAGGAAGAGGGGAAAAAGAAATGAGATTTTGTTTTATTTAGAAAAAATGTCGACATATCTAGAGAATCAAAATGTTTCCATGGAAAATCTTTAATTCTCTCAAAAAAATCACTTTTCAGAAAGAAGTTTGTAACAAAAAATTTTTTTTACCATCGCTAATATCTTTTATCACTACTGTATTTTGTATCTGTCCCATATGTGCATGTTCCAGTTAGGGCCTGATCCAGACTCCACTGGCTTCATTGGGAGTTGGTTCAGGCCCTTAGCCTATAAACTCCTACGTAAAGGGACCTTGTCATTTTCCATGTTGGAGCACCAAACACAGTATAGGGGCTCAACAAATAATGATTTTCAGCAATGTGTTAAAATAAGTATTGTTTGTTTACTTATGTTTTGGCCTGATTTTGAATTATCTGTAGTATTGATTTCAAATGGTACCATCTTTCAGAATTAAAAGTAATGACTTTTTTACATTTTTAGGAGCCTCTATAGAGAAATATTATTTCTTTCACTTGTTGCTCTAGGAAGAGAGAACATTGATATAGGTAAGTTATAAACTATATTTAGGTAAATGTAGATTAATCATTTATACAAATCATTATTTCAGCTTTCAAGAAAAAAATCTCTTTTGGTATATTTGAATGTGCGCAATGTTCGTGAAAATTGCTGATAAT
This sequence comes from Dermochelys coriacea, assembly GCF_009764565.3. Lineage (NCBI taxonomy): Eukaryota > Metazoa > Chordata > Testudines > Dermochelyidae > Dermochelys > Dermochelys coriacea. The sequence goes on along the minus strand of NC_050077.1, from coordinate 79,862,946 downwards.
ATGCTTTCCTAGTATGTGTCTTCTAAAAAATAAATATATAAAATAAGTACTGTTACAAGAACTCTTCAGCTGTTTCATGAAAATAGTCACAACTATACTATTGGCATAGGGTTGTCACCTGTCCAGGTTTTACCTGGACAGTCCAGTTTCTGGCTTCCGTGTCTGGGTGTGATTTAGGGTTGCCAGGTGCCTGGTTTTCTACCAGAAAATCCAGTCAAAAAGGGGACCTGGCAACTCTAAATAGTACCCAAACCAAAAGTCTGGTTACCACGGGGCATGGGGAAGCACTGGGTCATTAACCCCTGCCAGCCCCTGCTCAGCTGGGGCCACCTCCTACCTGCAGGTAGGCTCCTTGAGAGGAGGGAGCAAGTGACGGGGTGAGGAGGAAAAGGAAAGAGTGATGGGGCAGGGAGGAGCGAGCAATGGGGCAAGGCCTTGGGGGAAGAGCTGGGGCCTGGGGGAGGAGGCAGAGCAGGGATGGGGCCTAAGGGATCTGGTTACCAGCAACTAGAAAGGTGGTAACCCTATCTTAGAATCTATGTAAGTGTGGTACAATACGTAGATTTTCTTTTTATTTCTGCAGATGCTTTTGACAGAGAATACAAAATGGCCTATGATCGTCTCACAGCTAATCAGGTCAAGAGCACTCACAACTGCGATAGACCACCGAGCACTGGAGTGATGGAATGCCGAAAGATTTTTGGAGAACCATATCTTTAATATATATATATTTATTTTAATTAATTGTATACATTTGTAAAGTCACAAAGAACATCTTGGTCTTCAGTGTTTGAGAAACATATTTACAAATGTACTGTGTCAGACTGGGAAAAATTGGGCCCATGAACAGTTACAAAAATGAACAATGAGCAAAGAAGGGGCCAGATATTCCTTTCCTCTCCCTGCTTCTCCCTCAAATCATTTTGTGGAGTAGGGGACTCTAAACTAAATCAGTTCTCTAACGGGGGACAACATTTTACAGTCCTTTAAAGAAAACTTGGGAGAGGCAGACAAAAATGATGCACTGAAACTAGCAAGAGTGAAGTAAATTCTGCAAATCTGTTTACATAGAATATTCAAAATGTTACAAAGAGCATATAAAGTTATATTTTACATATTTTAAATTGTTTATAGTAAGTTGATATTTTTTTAATCTTTTTAATTACTCTAGTGAATTATAAATGAATTTATTGCATAAGCAATACAGTGCTCATTTTTTTCTGCTATTTATAGTACCTGGTCCAATTAGGTTTTGAAAATATTATTGGTTTTTGAAGTGGTCTATAATTTCAGCACTGTCCTAGGTAACATTCTGGGGCCAGTATTTCTCTCACACACGCGCACACACACACACAATTATGTACTACCACTGCAATTAGATGAAAAGTATGGCAAACTTGTGTAAAAATATGGTTAACAACACTCTGTTGACTCTGTACAGTATCTTTATTTCTGTAGAAGTCCCCCACAAAATTCTGTAATACATTGAAGGATCCCACAATTTACTTTAAAGAGATCCAACACTTTTTACCTGTTGGCATTCACTAATTTAATACATCTCTGGATATAGATTACAAGATGTATAGCAAATAGCTTACAAAAATAGTTCCACATAAAATGTATAGTGTACAGTCCTGTATATGGAGGTGTAGGTATCTTTATAAATGCCCTAAACCTGGCACTCAGTTCATGATGGTCCAAAGCTACACTTTTTTTTTTAAATAAGAAAATGGATATGGCAAATATACTACATGAAATATATAGGGAATTGAATACATTGGGATATGCTGTATGTTAGAAGGTATATTTGGATTGGCTGATCTTATGTTTCACAGCCAACACAGTAACTTTGGTTCTGTAAAGAAAATATTGCTGCATAACTCTCCACCTTGGAGTCATGACTTCTGGCTCATGGTTTAAAGTTCTAGAAATTTCAGAAAACATTACGCACTCATTCACAGCAGCTACACGCCAGAAAGTGGGGTTTATGTATAAAGTATCAAAGGTTCCATGTGCAAGTTTTTTCCTACCACCCTGCAGCACTGGAGGTGGAGAAGACTCTTTCAATCTTTGAGAGACAGGTTTGGGTTTGCCTTCCTGCAGACATCCCTCAACCTTTCTAATTTCCAAGAGCAAGCCTACCATGATATTTACCTAGGTGGAAAGGATAAATATACCTTTTTGTGAGCTGTAGCTCACGAAAGCTTATGCTCAAATAAATTTGTTAGTCTCTAAGGTGCCACACGTACTCGTTTTCAGTTTACTCTTAACATTACATGCAAAATACATCTTGACCCACGTTTCGTCTTTTTGGATCAGCTTTCATTGAATAATACCTCTTTTTCTAAGATGCTGCTAATCATGTAGCTATTTTTTTCTTTATGGGGAGATAGCAATGTTATATTTACCACCAGTTTTCAATGCTTAATTATTTTAAAAATTTATGATTTATTTTGTAGTGCCCACATCTTCTGAAAAGCATTCCTCACTGATATTGTAACACTACCATATTAATCATCAGTCACAATACGTGATAAATACACTGCCAACATGTTCAGCTCAGTCTTCAGAACAAGCGTGCAGAATACATGATCATTACTTTTGAACTTACTCATAGTAAGTACCTAGTAACATGTATGCATGCTCTGCTGTAGCTACATTGTATTTACCAAGTAAGTTACCTACAGTAGTTGCCATGTATGTAAATAACTACCTGCATATTTGTGCTGTGTATAATGCAGTGTTATACCACTTTCTTTAAATCCTGTTTCCTACTACAGTTACTACTACTTGATAATCACCATTTTATAATTCCTAATAACCATGAAGGAGAACAAGCTGTTTCTCCAGAGCTGTCATGGGTGTTATAGAAGTATTTGGAAAGCTATGAGGCAGGCTTCATGTTTTAGATTGAGCAGTTAGCCTGTACTGGCACAAGTATCTGAGTCTGGTCTCCAAACCAAGTCTCATTTGATAGTGCATTACATTGCAACTATGCACTTGTGCTAGCACAGAATATCAACATATTTAATACATAGCCCAATCCTTTAGCCCAGCTTGCTTATGATTACTTTCTACTACCGTAATTGTAGAGGATCAAACAAGTTTGCCAGCTTATACAGGTATGAAAAGTCCCTTCAGTGTGTATCGAAAGCACATAATGTACCATAAAAATATTGTGTGTGTCTCATTATTTCAGGCAAGCAATTTTAGCGTGCCCTTGCCCTCTTAAGACTGCATTTCTAAAAGGTTGCTGATGTTTAGTTGAGCTTGCTTTACATTAATATATCATGTAGTTTTTATTTATCAAATGAAATCATTATACACTTAACTTTTAAATACTCATTTTGTAAAACCTGTTGCAAGTAGGTCAACTGTAGAAACATAACATAAGAATGGCCATACTGGGTTAGACCAATGGTCCATCTAGCCAAGTATGCTGTCTTCCAACAGTGGCCAATGTCAGATGCTTCAAAAGGAATAAACAGAACAGGGCAATTGTCAAGTGATCCATACCCTGTCATTCAGTCCCAGTTTATGGCAGTCAAAGACTTGGGGACATCCAGTGCATGGGGTTGCTTCCCTGACCATCTTGGCTAATAGGTTCATCAGTGGCTATCTTCCATGAACTTATCTGATTCTTTTTTTTACCCAGTTATAGTTTTAACTTTTGGCCGTCACAATATACCCTGGCAACAAGTTCTACAGGTTGACTGTGTGTTGTGTGAAGTACTTCCTTTTGTTTGTTTTCAGCCTGCTGTCTAATAATTTCATTAGATGACCCCGGGTTCTTGTGTTATGTGAAGGGGTAAATAACACTTCCTTATTCATTTTTCTCCACCCCATTCATGATTTTACAGCCTTCTATCAGATCCCCCTTAGTCGTCTCTTTTTTTCCCAATCTGAAGAGTCAGAGTTTTTCATCTTTCCTCCTATGGAAGCTGTTCCGTACCCTTAATCATTTTTGTTCCCCTTCTCTTTTTTCTTTTCCATTTTTAATATATCTTTTTGAGCTGGGATGACCAGAACTGCACGCAATATTCAAAGTGTGGGCATATCATGGATTTATATAGTGGCATTATAATATTTTTATCTTCTCTATCGCTTTCCTAATGGTTCCTAACGTTTAGTTTTTTCAGCTGCTTCTCACATTGAGTAGATGTTTTTAGAAAATGATCCATGATGACTCTAAGATCTTTCTTGAGTGATAACAGCTAATTTAGACCCCATCATTTTGTATGTATAGTTGGGATTATGTTTTCCAATGCATTACTTTGCATTTATCAACATTGAATTTCATCTGCCATTTTGTTCGCAGTCACCAAGTTTTGTGAGATTCCTTTGTAACTCTTCACAGTCTGCTTTGGACTTGACTATCTTGAGTAATTTTGTATTGTCTACAAACCTTGCCACCTCATTATTTATCCCTTTTTCCAGATCGTTTGAGAAATATAAAATGATATCTGAGAAACTGGTACATTTTTAGATGAATGAGAAATTCTCCTCATTCAGATGGTAATAATGTGGTGGTCAGAATGCAGGTCCTGAAGGTGGAAAGTTTTTAAGCATCATACAATCCAATATTGAAATAATTTTCAGCCTTCACTGTCCTTTATTAAAAAAGCATTTTGATTGTTTTCCAGTATTGCGAGGATGAAAATATTTTCTAGTACTTCTGGAATATTTTCAATTTTAAAAATTGTAAAATACTATGTGTACTATATAGTGCTTCTTTCCATTAACTTTAAATATGTGTTTTACATTTTAGTGCAATATATATACCATGCTTTTCTCTTGTTCGAACCATAGCAGCAGAGGGGAAAAGTACTGTTAGGGATGGAATAATGAGATGCTATTAGAAGTGGAAATTTTTCTCAGTGACTGTTAAATACTGCCCATTGCCATTAGGTTTGCTCTTGGTACAGTTATGATAAAATGATTTATTAAATTTCCACAGACAAATAATTTCTAGCCCAACAAAAGAAAGGAACAATTTCTGCATGCAAAATTTTTGTATAACAAATGGAAGGTACAAATTTTAATTTCAGAGAGGGGGTATTTCTAGATATTATAATATTCTCACCTGGATTTTAAAATGGTACTGTGTTAGTCTGCAAACAGCACTTTTTAAATGAATGGTTGTAGATTTGTAAATATGTAACATTTAAATTTTATTTACCAAAAAGAACATCAGTTTGTTGGATGTTTATTTTGTTTTGTAATTCATTTAAAATATATAGGTCACTGTTCACAATGATAAACCTTTTTGTCTCATCCAAAAGAATAAAAGTTCAAAGTTTTACAAGTAAATAAAAAGCTAAAGTTCTCAGGATGGTTATGATCATTTAAATTTTATTAAATGGTTTAAGAATGACAGAAGCATCTATACTTTCTCATCACTTTGCTGGTTTAATTGAGGCATTGGTAACCTTGAACCATACAGGCTAATTGATAATAGAGGATGACAATTCGCATTTCCTCATGTGTCACAATTATGCAAAACACCTTAGTGCTAACAGAAGTTGAATACAATCACTTTCAGGGGGTGAAAAGCAATATAAGATAATTTCTGCTGCTGCTTTTTATAACAGTTTCACTTCCTGTTTTCCTTACCTTTTTACTGCTTCGCAGCGAGCTCTCCTAGTCCCTGAATCCTGCAAAGCAAACTGTACCAATGGACTCTTAGGTCCACATGGAGTCCCACTGGTTTATGTAGGATTTCACCATGAGTTGAGGGATCACATTGCAGGATTAGATGCCTATTTATAATGGAGAAGAGTGGCTCTCCTTCAGGATTTCTGTGTAACTGGTATATGCTTCTCCGACTGAGCACAGAAATCAGTTTATTGCTCTGTGTCCAAAGAGTTTAGGGTGAAATTCCCCTCTGTTTAGAGGGACCAAACTCTAGGCGTGTTCAACACTTGCATCCCATTTAAACCCTATTTGGGGGGTGTAAGAAGATCGGCACTGGCTCTCTCCACAGGGCTAAATCCCACACCCATTGACAAAGCTCCATTGACTTCAGTGGGTGTAGGATCAGGCCCTTTCATTAATAATTTAGACCCTGATTCTGCAAAGACTAATAATACTCTGACTCCTGCAAAAATTGCCTGGGATCTTTAATGACTACAAGTGGGCAGGGCCTCAGTCTTTCATCTTATTATTTCAATAGGACTACTTGCAGTGTATAACATTTTAAACACCTGTGTGGGTCTTTGCAGGATTGGGGCCTAAATATATATATTCATGCAAATAAATATATTAATAGAAATCTTTATTTGAATTTAAGTTTCACTAAGCTTAGTTTTCACAGTTTTCAGTAAGTTTACAATTGGTTTAAGTAAGTAAAACATAACTACCTTAAGCCCATTTTCAAGTTCATTTATACATACTGTATATGGAGATCACATTGTCTTGTGCTGCCCAAAGAGTAGTTACACCCAAGCCTCACACAGATATTGGGCAGGATATGATTCTATCTTCTAGCATCACACTGATAATCAAAAATACAAAGTAAAGAGCAAACATGGTAAGCCCCAACAGTTTGTTCATTTTCCATTTAGATAGAGCAATTGAGATGATCACAAACAAGAGCATGAGAAAAAGCAGAACAATTGCACAAAACAAACCATTACTACTGACAGCAACTGAGCTGAGTCCATTGAAGACCGAATAAAGGAACCAAGGAACTGGCAAACTGTAAGTAAGGGAAAAGCAGTTTAAAAGAATGCTTAGAGAAGTTCATGCAAAATTGAATTTTATACATAGATATAAAGCAATTGGTATCAAGATCCATGCAGAAAAACGTAATGTGCAATCTTCACTATGTTATTTTATCTAAAACTGATTTATCTTGCTTTCCACCCTAGGAATTGAGTTTGGGATAGTACTCTGCACTACTTTCATTCTTTCTTTTCATCCAGGAATCTCAAAGCACCCTACCAATAATATTCGTGAATTAGACCTTTCTGTACAACAAAGTCAGGTACCTAAGTCTTATCTCTGTTTTACAGATGGGGGGAAACAGGCGTGGAGCTTGTGTCTTGAGTAAACTCCCACAGGAAGCCTGAGATAGATGGGACAAAACTTGGATCTCCGGACTCCAAATCCTGAGCATTAGGCCAAGAGATCTTTGTTGCTCTCTTGAAAAACTGTGACTGAGTGAGCCTAGGGAGGGGTATGCTCAAACTTTTTCAGAGATTGGGCTGCATCTTCATAACCTCTTTCACAGACCTGCTGCAGCAACATCTGCTGCTAACATAAAACTGAAATGCAATACATGGGATCTGCCCAGGGGGGCGGGGATGAAACCTGATCCCACTATCTCCTCTTGCCACTCATTTAATCTCTGCTCTATTTCTGCTGTCCATCTCTGACTCCTACTCCCAAACATGTGCTTCTCTAATGCAGGGGTTCGCAAACTTCATTGCACCATGACCCCCTTTGGACAATAAAAATTACTGTGCAACCCCAGGAGGACGGACTGAAGCCTGAGCCAACCCGAGCCCCCATAGGCGGGGGAGGTGGGGCAAAGCTGAAGCTCTGAAGCCCAAGGACTTCAGCCCCAGGCAGGGGGCCTGTAACCTCAGTCCCAATGCCCGGAGCTGAAGCCCTCGGGTTTTGGTCCCTGGCCCCAGCAAGTCTAAGCCAGTCCTGGCAACCCCATTAGAATGGGGTCGTGACCCACTTTGGGGTCCCAACCCACAGTTTGAGAACTGCTGCTCTAGTGCTTGGTCTCAGGCCTTCTCTTCCTCTATGTATGCTTTCCTGCTGACTTGTCCTCTTCTATCCTTGCATGTGTTGCCTAGACACCTAGTTGCAGGGCCCACTGGCACCTGGTGTTTCCTGTCCTGCTGCTGGCTTTGCTCCTATTTCTGCAGCCTAGCAGGCCCCATGCTTCTGCTACACGTGGGCTATTCCTTTCCGGGCTGCAGTTTCTGGAGGCTGTTCAAAGCTATAGCACAGCCTGGGCTAGCTATGCCCCCTTCTCTGGCCTGCTGCCAGTTCTTCTGCCTCCAGGGGCCATCAGAGGTGGTACTGTGTTCCCGACTTTTTCTTTGCCTTTTGGGGTTTTGTTTTTGGGCTGCAGGTAGCAGCCTGCTTTGTTTTCTCTCCCTCTTGGACCAGGTATTTAGCAGCATGTGGCTCAAGAGCCTCTGCCAGCTTTCAGGGATGGCAGAGCAGCCATGCAAGCTCCTGGCTAACCCCCAAAGCGGCTCCATCTTTTGAGGCAGCTTTAATGGGCTCTACAGAGGGCAAATTATGCCCTGCCTGTTGTCAGCCAGCTGACCCGAGCGCTGCTAGGGCGCGGAGCTCGGCAAGTGGAGTTCGACAAGTAGCCTGGGACCTGTATCCCGCAGGAAACTGCGACTCCACCACAGAAAAGCGTGACCAGGAGACACAGAACAGATCAGGTTTCAGAGTAGCAGCCGTGTTAGTCTGTATTCGCAAAAAGAAAAGGAGTACTTGTGGCACCTTAGAGACTAACAAATTTATTAGAGCATAAGCTTTCGTGAGCTACAGCTCACTTCATCGGATGCAGCAGTTCTAAGGACTCTATTCAGCAAGCCTGGGGGAGGGGGAGTCCTGGGGCAATTCAGGACCTTATGGGTAAGACTTACCAACAAGGATCCTGGCCCCACCCCACCCCACCTCCTGAATGGGTCCAAAGTGCCTTGGGGATAGAAGTAGGGCTCACAATCAGCATCCCTTCCTCATCACTTGAGGCAGGAAACTCTGGCAGTGAATCCGCATCCCGTGGCCTGGGGGAGTGTGAGCCTACAAGAGAGGAATCAGAGGGAGAAATTTCTAGAGGGCTCAAAGCCCAGTGCAAAGCTAGCTGCAAAAGGGCCTGTCATAGAAGGATCTGTCCTTTGACACAGACACCTCCTCCTCGGCTGCGAAGGAGAGCTAGCAGACTGCTTCTGAGCAGGACCTGGACAAAATGCAACAAAGGTTTTTTTCCCCCCTGAGAAGTTTGTAACCAGGTGCAAAAAGGTTCTCTCCACAATTGAGCTCCAGCCTGAGCAGCCCCTTGAGCACAAATCTCAGAGCAAATACCTCACGGACAAATTCTCCCTCGAGGCAGTGATTTCCCTGCACCCATCCTTTTGAGGAGGTAATTCGGGAGGTGTGGGAATCTCCTGAAAACAATAAAAGCGTTGAGAGGCATGTTCTCGGATTCTACAAGCTTCAAGAGTCAAAGAATGCTGTCACAGATATGCCTATAGTCGATGCTGCCGTAGCATCTCTAGCAGAGCATAGGGTTAGTCCATCCGAAGGGGACTTCTTCCCCAAGGATCCAATGGATAGGAAGGTGGAAGCCTTAGAAGGGGCTTTGATGCTTCTTCAGACACCCTTAGAGCATCTCTAGCAGTCACATGCTCTGTTTGAGCCACAGTGTCATGGCTGGAGGACCTTAAAGCCCTTAAGGTCAGAGACCAACCTGACTTTAAATCTATACTTATGAAAAATCTCTCTAGCAGCAGCAATCATGGCTGACCCTCCACTAGATGCTATAAGGTTTTCTGCCAGAGCCAGGGCATCCAGCTCACTGGCTAGGAGATGCATATGGCTTTGCTCCCTGGACAGTAGATACTCCAAGTCCCGTGTTAAATTTACAGGATTTCTCCTCTTTAGAAAAAATTGGACAGGCTCTCAGAAGGAACTACAAACCCACTATCAGCTCCTTTCATCCATTTTCCTCATAGAGGTTCCAGAGAAAAGAGAACAGATATGTCAAGGGACCCAAGGAGTGAGCAGAAAACCTTAGTGCTCCTGCAGCCTCTAAGAACTTGTTATGAGGACAAGAGAATGTTCTTCTGCCCAAACCTGAGCTCAGGACACAGGTTTTCCCATTTTCCAGATGAATAGGTTGCTTCTACCACAGACAAGTGGATGTGAGAGAGAGCTTGAAGGAGTATCCCTGATGCACTAAAGGCTTCATCCCATTCCTTCTTCTTCCAGTCTTCCATTACCAGCAATCCTGCCAGGTGCAAGCTGGTCCAGAAATGAGTTCTCCCATCTCCTGGATATAGGAATGATAGAAGGCGTTCCTCCAGAAGAACGCTTCTCAGCATTTTACTCCAGCATCTTCTTTGTTCAGAAGCGCCCTGCGGATGTCAGTGCCAGCTTCAACCTTAAAAGACTCAACAAATGGGTGAAGAAAATGAAGTTCTGTATGGAGACCTTACTTTGACAGTGAAATCCCTGTCTCAAGGGAAGAGGGTGCTGCAGGTGGTGGTCCAGTAACAACCTTGCCATCTGAGCAATCCTAAAGGGAAAAAAGGGGGAAGTAGGGAGGGGTTTCCTTTTCTTTCTGTTCGTTCTCTTAACCCTCCCTGCTCCTAGCCACTGCTCACTTCCCATGAGTAGCAGAATTGTGGGAGAGGCTGGGCTGCAGAATGGAAGTTTTCTTCCCCAATCATTTCCTTTCTGCTAGCAGCATCTCCCACAATTCTGCTACACTGGATGGCTCTGCAGCCAAGAGTCACCATTTTATTTGGACAGCTACCATATAAGCAAGGACTTACTGTACAGTCTTACTTATTTGGCATTGGAATTACTCATTATTCTCTCCCAGTTTCCACACAGCTTTGGAATGAATCGCCTGGCAGCAGGCCCAAGAAGGGCACGTGGCTAGCACAGGCTATTCTATGGCCTTGAACTGCCTCCGGAAACTGCAGACAGGAGGGGAGTACACTGCCCACAGGCAGCTGGACTGTGTGAGATGCTGCTAGCAGAAAGAAAATTACTGAGTCAGGAAATTTCCACTCCTTTACCACTTCTTCTTTTATCTATCAGAGATCTCTAACACAGCAATCTAGAGGGATGGCAGCTCTGTTCCAGCCAATCTGAACAGACTCAAGGGATGAAGAGCCTGGGCACCTGTAGAAGCAGCCCCAGAACAGGAAGAGGAAGCAGGATCAGGTAACTTGGCAGCAATCCAGGCCACCAGCAAAGGTTCTGTGCACCACAGTGTGGTCAATCGGGAATTGCCCCATCACATGGTCAATGTTCTACTGTTTCAAAAGGTACCTAATTGTTACAGGCACTTGACAGCACTATGTGCTTAGCATCTGGCCTGAATCATTGAAAAACACTCTTTTTAAATCATGTTTTCAGATTTTTCTCTAAAGCATAGCTAGTAAAACATATTGATCAAAAACTATCACTGTGTCCATGCTGCAAGCTACGCTAAATGTGAAAGCCCCTTTGCATTTTTTTTAAATGACAGAACTATTTAATTTTGGAAAAACAGCTACTCAGTGAGTACCACAGTATGTCTGATTTTAAAATTAGCACTATCAGCTGAGTGCAGCAGATCTCTAGATCTTATCATATAAAAATGCATCAAACTGTAGCGGGATCAATGCAAGTCCCATTACCCTAAACCATAAAAAAAACAGAAATAAAATTTTTAAAAATGTCAGTTAAGAAGGGGAAAACATTTTCAGTTAAAGGAGGGACATTGTCACTGTCTCTAACACCTTGGTGCGGAAAGATTAAATGTTTTGAGGCACGCTGAGATCCTTGGGTAAAGCTGCTATTATTATTTATTTGAAACCACATATTCGTGTTCAGTGGCACTACAGCCGTTTAGACTAAAACCTTGTACCACTTAAAAAGTCTTGAGTTATCACCACACTGCAGTACCTGGCATTGGGTTTTAGTTATAATTAAAGAAATCTGTTCAAATGAATGTGTGTAACTAGCTGTCCAGCTGTTCTTTAATTTGGTTTTTATCCAACATGAAAGTAACGAGTCAGTTTTAGACTGGAATAGAAATACAGCATTTTCTACTTCAAAACAAACATGACTCTTAACATATGGCTAGTACTTACCCAACAGTGATATCAAAGATGTTGCTGCCCACAGAGCTGGAGACAGCCATGTCACCCAGGCCTTTACGTGCAACAATAACGCTTGTGATGAGGTCAGGGATTGAAGTCCCTGCTGCCAGGATTGTTAAACCCATAATTTCCTCCGAAATCCCAATGGTTTCTCCAACCTAATAAACAGCAACAATGGTTCTTAGTTTTAAAACTAAATTCCTGAAGGCTTGGTGCTGTATCTGGGTTATGATTTTATTTGAAATCCCCTTAAAGGCTGCAGCCTGTTGCTGCTTTTCAAGATACAAGATGGCCTAGATTCTCTAGCTTGTTTTGATATGAAACCCTCTCCTTAATGGAAAGCTATTTCCTTTATCCCCTTCTAACTGCAAAGTTGTGCCTCAGAGGCGAGCCCAAGTGGGAGCGTGTTCAGTTGCGGCACAGCACACGTCTGTCTTGGAACATCTCCAGAAGATGTGGCGTTAGCTTTACTCTCCAAATTTAAAACTGGCCCAAATCCTGATCAGTTCTTTCTCTGAGTGGTCTGCCTAGTTGGACACACAATCCCATTTGCTGATTGAGATCTCTACTGTGGCTCAGTGTCCACAATTTCTGTTGATTTGTGGTTTGATTAACAATAAGATAGGCATACATTATATCACCAAATACAAATTGTAGTCCCTAATCCTGCAAGGGGCTGAGTACCTTCACCTCCCCTTGAATAGCAAATTGATATTAAGGCAAGAGGCATGAGGGCACTCAGCACCATGCTATATCAGACTCTATATTATTAGAAATTTAATTAGAGAAGGATAAAACACTTATGTCCCCCTCTAGAAACCTTCATTGATAAAAAGACTTTTAAGATAATTGTCAGATTGATGACATTTCTTCCACTGATGCACAAATTCCCTTAGAAACTGGGGGGGGAGAATTAATCTTTCTCAAATGAAAAAGGACGAAATTGAACATTCTCACTTGTGTTCTTCCAGAACAAAATGTCTAGTGTTAATTGGATGGCAGTATCTGTAAAGTCATTGAAAACAAAGGGTAACATCTGTACTACAACAGCACATCTGTGCTGCTGCCACTGTAATATAGATGCTTCCTACATCAACGGAAAGAGTTCTTCCGTCCATGTAATCCACCTCTCCAAGAGCTGGAAGCTAGGTCGGTGAAACAATTCTTAGGCTGACCTAATTATATCACCAGGGCTGCAAAATTTTTCACAGGCCTGAGCCATGTAGCTTGGTCTATTTAATTTGTAGGGTGTAGACCAAGTCAAATGTGTCTGCCATAGTGGGGCATTTTTCCCCCCTCAACTTGTTTTTTGAACCACTCTTTGTTTTTAGGTAGAAAGAGACCCTCTTACCTGATGTGCCCACCACACCATGAGGTAGGAGAATGCTGCAATCCAGACGATGGCTCCTAGAAATGTGATGGCAAAGAAGTTTCTAGAACTCTGTTCAAAACAAGTTTGAAAAGAAAACCATTAGGGTTCTGATCTTCCCAACAGCCCTATCCACCCTCCATCACTTCACCTCAAGCCCCATCGTCTCTGGTATCATTTTGTTTGTTTGATTTTTCACACCTCTAAGTGCCAAGTTTTTCTTCATACTGTGGGTGGTTGCTTAAAACAAGCTTCACCGTGCTGAGTTTCCACTCCACGCTATTTTATTGCGTTTCATGCCACTGCCGGTATGTTTTGCAGAGGCTCTTGCATCCTGTTATGTGCCTGTTCAGTGGGCAGACTTCCCCTCGTTGCTAACGGCCTGCAGCCATGTAGTAGAGCAGCGGTTTCCAAGCCCGAGCCCGACCTCCTGAGGCCCAAGCCCAAGGGCTTCAGCCCTGGGCAGTGGGGCTCAGGTTACAGGCTCCCTGCCTGGGGTTGAAGCCCTTGGGCTTCAGCTTTGCCCGCACCCTGCCAAGGGCGGCAGGGCTCGGGTTTCGGCTTCCCCCCCCCCCCAAAGCTGGGTGGTGGGGTTCAGGCGGGCTTCTGGGGTTGTGTAGTAATTTTTGTTGTCAAAAGGGGGTCATAGTGCAGTGAAGTTTTGAGAACCGCTGTAGTAGAGAAATATCTGATGTAACCAGTGCTGCTAGGTGCCACTACACGCTGCCAATGAAATGCCATGGATCTAGAGAGCAGCAGTATGGAGTAATTCGGTCTCCTACCGGTTAATGTGCTCTATGGCCAGTCCTATGCAGGCACAGAAACAATTTTTGTTTATTTCTTCTTTACATTTTTCAGTGTTTGCTTAAAAAAAAAAAAAAAGTGCTGATGTGGGGAGTGACGTTTTCTAGCTCCGAGCAGGTATAATGAATGCAGCGGCAGTGCGAAGCAGCCAATCTGCCTCCCACACAACACAGACCGACTCCTTGGCGGGGACAGAGGGGAGCTCAGGCTCTGGGCTCATTCTGTTGTTAGCCTCTCTTCTGCCACTTCTAGCTGAGAGTGCCAGCTGCAGTGGTAGTTTCTGTCCTATCAAATCTGGGACTGACACAGCCTCCGTGGTTTCCTAAAGGAGTCCCTGCTACTCAGCATTAGCCATTGCCTGCTGGTTTTGCCTTGTAAAATTCAGGGCAAGGTAGAGAAGAATACCTGCTTTCGGTTCTTCTTGCCTTTGAAAGCAACCCCAGTCGCAGAACTGGGGCTCCAGCTCCCACTACCATCAGTGGGAAATAGGTACATAGAGGCCTAGCTCTCGATGGGGAAACAGAGACCCCGTGGCTCTGTTGCTAATAAAGCTAGAGTTCAGTTATCCATCGCGGTGGCATAAAGAAAGTAAAATCTTACTGGGTTCCTAACATCAGGCACTGTGAGCCAGAGAGGGAACACGATGGGCAGGAGGAAAAGGTAAATCGCTTGTTTTCTCCTGGTCTCTGGCCATTTGAGGGTTAATGGCTCGTCATTTTCTTCCTCCTCATCTTCATCCTCACTCTCATCATCACAATCTTCCTCCTCCTCAGAGCTGCTGCCGTCTGTATCTGGAGAGCACTGTAAACCAAAAAACACCCCCACCACACACACACATTTTGAAACAACTAGAAATCTACATTGACAGCTCCACATGTGTATGTGCGCACACACACATACAGAGCTGTGGCTGGCTCAGTGTGTTCCTGTCCCCCAGGGCAGAGATCTTGTTTTTGATTATCCCACTTGTAAATATTCGTAGAACAGTCCATCCCCCAGGTCACCATTACGTGACCACATTGTGAATGACCCCCTCTCAGTGCAGGTGCCCAGAGAGGCTGCAGTCAGACTCCTGAATATCTTAAGTGTGTATATTGCAGTAGTGCCCAGAGGCCCTGGTCATGGATCAGGATCCTGTTGTGTTGGGCACTGGACACACACACAGACAATACATGTTACCTGGCTTTAAAACCACCAGGTCATCAACACCACAAAATATCCTCATATCTTTAAAGGGGCCACTGTCCCTTTCCTGGGTTATGGCACATCGTATTAAAACAAAAAGAACTGCCACAGAGGACGACACAGTCTTTGCCCTAACCAGTTTACATAGGTTGTGATAGCCTCATTTCCACTGCGGAGTCACTTACTCCTTGAGCAGTCTCACTGAGATCAATGGGACAGCTTGAGGAGTAAAGCAATATACTATATGTAAGGCTACCACAGTCTGGTGCTGTAGTACCTCTGAGCCTGGATTTGACTAGAAGGAGCATTTTGGGGTCTTAGCTGACTAGGTCTAACTAGTTACTCGTGTTAGCGCTCTCTGTTGCCACTCAAGCTAGCTTGTTACTACAAGGAAGGTCTATTTAGAGTGGCTAATTACTTGAGTTGGGCTGTGCCCTCTTTCACTGGCCATGGTTCTGAGGTTTTGGCCTGGGCTGAGCTCTTGTTCTACGTGGCTCCAGTTCACAGTACCTGCCCGCCATGGGGTTTGTCCACACTGTGTTCATCCTCCACCGCGCTGAGGTTGGAGTCGCTGGCAGGTGTGGCTTGAACAATGGTTGCTAATTCTGCTTTTGCTTTGATCTCTGCTTGAAAGGATGAGAGAGAGAGCTGAGCCCAGCCACGCAAGCAGTAAGAGATGACCTCCCCCCTTATCAGCAGGGAGTTTGAGAGTGCGAAACATTTATGTTTCCAACCCCATAAACTGAAGCAGTGCAGAGCAAGCTCTTTCTGAATGGTCGAAAGGTCAATCTATTGTTTGTTTCCTCTGATTATCCTGCAGATATAACCCCAGTTATAGAGTGTGGCCAGCAAAAGCAGGTCACGATCAGGCCCACTAACCTTGGATGTAAGGTTGTTATAGCAGCTTTGCCTCACCTCTTTCTGCTGGGGCATCACTTATGTAATACCTGTGCGGCTAAAGGCACGCATAGCGAGGGGAGGGAGTGCTGATTGGCTGATTGCTAACAGACATGTGTCGCGGTGCAGAGTTTGAGAATTCTGTTAAAGCCAGCCTCAACAACCAGGCAGGATGCAGGGCTCTGCTGCCTTCTTTCCACCATGACGGGCATTTTGTAGGGGCTGGCGTTGTTCAAGGTTTCTCAGAAATGACTGTTCTGGCTGCCAGGCTTTAATCCCTAATCACCTGGCACATGTCCAAAGAGAAAAGTGCTGACACCCGATAACAAAGGAAAAAATCCCCAGACTCCTCTGTGCTGGTCCCTCCAGGAATGTCATTAACCCATGTTACCGAAAGCGAGAGAAACCTACAAACAGCCGCTCAGAACAGTGCTGGAACATGGATATTGCACAGTGGCGGGAAGACGGGCATTGAGTCAGAGAGAATGGGACCTTGACATGCTGCTGTAACGTGGCTTAGCGAATATGTTCTGGGCCCATCTATATAGCCAAATCTGCCGGGTCAGGGGATCATGTTCAAACAGAATCATACCTAGACTAGTATTGTAGGATGGTTTTGCCTGAGCTGTACAGGCTGAACCTAACGCCCTTATAACGGTTTTAGTGATCCTGTTTTTACAGCCTTGTACAAATGTGAGGTCAGGTTTTCAGAAGCTGTCCCTGGTGTGTGCTGTTTGTGGGTCTCATAACGAGATGCGCAGAAGTGGGACTTTCAAAATGTCTGGCCTGAGGGTATAGCACAGTTTGGTAACATGGATAGGATGTCGCCTAGCCCCATCTATACAGGAAAGATCCTCCAGGGGGCAGATCCTCACCTGGGGTAAATAGTGGTGGCTCTACTGAAATCAGTGGAACTATGACAATTTGCTCCAGCTGAGGATATGCCCCCTGGAGGATCTTTATCTAGGGCTTTACCACAGCTTGGTCCCATCTACCCAGGCAAGAACAAGCTATGTTATTACATGGTCAGGGCACTCCAGTGGTATAGCACCGTGCCTGCAAAGATGGGCACTTCAGTGCGAATTTTACCCATCCACTTTCACATGGCTCCAGCCCCACGAATAGCATAGATCCAGGTTGCAGCACGGGACAGTACCACCTCTACAAGTGCTAGCTCAAGCAGCCTATGAATCGCTACTGAAATAGATAAAGCCAGCAGCTATTCAGAAGACAGTCGCACAGTCACCCTGCCACATTCCAGTCGAGGAGTCCAACCCAGCTCCCAGGCTCAGGCTCTTATGTTTGTTTTAAAGAACAAATCCCATTTGCAGCCCCCCTGGTGTCTTAGTGATGCATCAGCACCCAGCTGCTGAATGTAATGGCACAATCCTCCCTTCTGATTGAATAGCCCCTTGCATCCTGGTCATTTCCATCTTGGATGCTTATTTAACTAACGTACTCCCAGGGCTCTGCAGGAATTAACTTGATTGCCAGCTCTAGGCGCAGCTATATATCCCAAGCGTTTGCAGCTGTTTTTGCACAGACAGCTGCATGTGATCAGTGCTCACGGAGTGGGAATTTGTGTTGCATGGCTACATTTCATGGGCCATCCCAGATCTGCAGTGCTGGTGGGGTGAGCAAGTACAATGCAAAGCAAAAGGACGCTACAGGCAAATGGTGCAGCTTGTCTTAAGCTCACCTTCCGGTTTCACTCCTTGTCTGACCTGAGAGCCTAGTTTGCTCGTGGCCAGATTGCTCATGATGTCAAGCTTGTCTTTAAACTTTACTGGGAATAAGAAGAGGGACAGGCTTATCATCAGGAGTAAGGAATTAACTCCCACCCAGTTGTGAGCAGCCACCCTACAAAGCCTCCTACTCGAGTTACTGTGGGCTCACTGGCACTGCGCTTCCCCATGTGTGGTGCTAGGACATTGGGGGGTACATCCCCCGGTTCTTTGCAGCAAGCTGATCTGCTCTATAATTCTTTCCCCGTGAATTGTGGGAGAATCTGGCTGTCCTCCTGGGCACATGGGGCATTGTGGGAAGACATTGGAGGACTATCAGCATTTGAGTGGTTTACCAAAGTGGGGAGGTTACTAGCCCCAGCAAGAGCAGCACCCGGGATCTAGCCTAGATCCCAGGATGGGCCAGCAAGCCTGGGTTGAAAGCACCGCTAAGTTCAGGTGAAAGGTTTTGAGTGTGGAGGTGATTGATTAACATTTCAGGTTGTTCTGCAGGGGATGGTGTGAGGATAGGGCTGCTCGCATGCTCATCCCATATGATCTCTAGCTACGTGGCAGGGTTACAGTGTTTGTGACTTTGCTCATGGTATTAATAAAATGATCACAAATACAGACGGGTTTCCTAAATGTGAGTGTTACAACTGTGCACATTGGGGTTCCAGGCTGAACAGTAACTTGAATAATACTGGATCTGATCTTGAGACAAGAACCTTTGAGTGTTACCTGGGATGATTTAGTTGGGGATTGGGCCTGCTTTGAGCAGGGGGTTGGACTAGATACCTCCTGAGATCCCTTCCCACCCTAATCTTTTATGATTCTTAAGTAATCAGTATAATTAACACATAATCCATAGATCAGGCAAAACTAGTGTCTCACACCACGATCTTATAGCACCTGACAAAGGCAGCTGGATGTCAGAGTTGGTGGAGGCATATTTAGCCAAATGATATTTCAGTGAGAAATGGGATGGGGGCCGGGGGGAGGGGGGTAAAATTGCAGCCCCATGGTTTTTAGTTTTCCAACCAGCTTTAGCCCTCATCCCCCTGGTCCAGAGGGGGAAAGGGATGAGTCAGAGCTCAGAGCCAGACTCCCTGCGGTCTTACCCCTTGTACTGTCATTTAACCATGTGCAGAGTGGGTATGGAATGCTCCACAGAGCTCCCACATTGCTGTGCACAGATGCAAACAGCTGGGTGCTGTGGCGAATGCCCAGTCTCGCTCTCTATCTACTAGACCACCCTGTCTACCTGATACTCTCCTAGCTGCTAGTGGGAGATAAAGCACTTGTATTGCAGAGGGGTGAATCAGGGCAGCCATACCCTAGCACTGTACAGGACAAAGCTGTTGGCTCCCTGGGCGAAGGCTGTGGACCCCTCTAGGAGTGGAGTGTGAGGGCAGGCTGGGCATCTCTCAACCAAGATAAACTGATTAGCTTCAGGCCTGACTTGCCACTGGCCAGTTTGCATGAGATCAGCCTCAGTGATTTGAAAGTGGGACATTAATTCTTCTGACATGTGTCCCAAGGGCGGGGGCTGTCATTGGCCTAGGAGGCTGCATCAACGGAAGGTTGGTGCAGGGAGAAAGGGTATTTGTAGGTTAAGTCTCTGTCAGTGCTCTGGCTTATTCAGCAGCCTTGCTCCACCACCGCCTTGCCCCCATTTATCCTGGCAGTGCTGTTGTGTGGGGAGGCACACCATAGCTAATGGTATGGTTTCTTATAGCGAAGCAATAAACATACCCTCTGCAGAATGGTTTGTTTTCTCCATTCCAGGTGAGAGCTTCTTTCTTCCCTGCAGCACATGTGGCACTATCGTTTACAAATTACCCATGAATCTGAGCTCTCTCTCTCTCTCCTGGAGAAGTTATCAGTTATACAAGATGGCAGGTAACTTGTGTCCGCCTTTGCATTTCAGCAGCCTAACAACCCCTAGAAGATTGGTGTCAAATATCCCGCCCTCCTGGTTTGTTTGTTAATTTCTTGTATATTCCTCTTATGGAATTGGCTTCAAGCACTCCACGCCAGGAGATCAGCATGGCCTACTGAGCTTATTGAAAAGAACTGGTATCCCTGATTCTATTGTTGTTCTGAATCCTCCTCCTCCTGCCTGGCTGTAATGCTCACGGGGCCAAATGCAGCTTTGGTGTAACAAGAGGAAACCCCCCTGAAGTTACTGTTGATCTGTTTCTCTTCAATTGCTAGTTTAATCTGTTTAGATACATTTTTTTTTTCTATAGTGCCTGTGACTCTGACAGACCAGCTCAGGTCAGAGCAACAGGCCAATTAACTTACGTGTGACTATCAAAGGAATGTTAAATGTACTAATTCACTGGAGTGTTCATATGGGTCAAGGGAAATGTGAATGCTATTGTCTTCACTTATCTGTAACCTATTGATTGTCATCAATTTTACATTTACATATACATTTACAAGTATATCCCTTTACTTAATTAACCCTGGATCAAAAGTGGGCGTTAGTATTAAGATGAGAATTTACTTGATGTGTGAACTTCATGGAACACTATCAGAAATGATACTTTGTTATACATGCCAGATAGCTGCAATTATATATTAGAGGCAAAATTAGCTAGTGCTTTAATTAACATTTTGAAAGCATGCCTACAGCCACTGGGAATCCTGGGGAACTATGGTGCCACCTCCACAGCATAAGAGGAGTGGCTGGCATCATATGGGAAACACCAGCTATTGTATGCCGGTTGGAAGCAAGTTGACCTCAGTAAGAACCGAAGGCCTCAGGTTAGGGTTGTAATTTTAAGAGTTGTGTGTTACCAAGGTAAGAGCGCTTTGCCTTCCAAAGCACATTGATGTCAGATTTACCCTCAGCAATCTCTACATTGCTTATTTTGTAGCCTGGTGAAAAGAAAACATCTGGCTACAAATTCACAGTGCCATTAAACATCAGCTTGGAAAGGTGCATATTTTTATGTGGCCAGTCATCCTTCAGCTGCTGGGGAAATGGTTCAGCGCCACAGCAAAACCAGATCTGCTGAATTTGTCCTTGCTTGTCAGGTATGTTTAATGAGTCTGGGTGGTTTTTGTTGTAATAACAGCTCCCACAGCACATCAGAAATGGAGTGCCATTTCCTCCAGGCACAGGGCCCTTGATTAGAGAGAGGACTGAACTTTGGAAAGCACTCCCATTCTGAAATAATTATATGCACACACTGCTGTGGATCAGCTCCTCAGCTCCTGTAACCTGGAACAGCCGAACTGATTTCAATGGAGCTGTGCCGATTTTCACCAGCCTAGGACCTGATCCTGCGTATATCGCTATGAGCTTTGCCTGCGTCCAGGCTACAGAACTGAGTGTTGAATCATGCAGAGGTGGGGCGTTAGCTCACCTTCGGCCAGGGGGTCCAGGGTGTGGATCATGAGCTGGCAGATGGTGGTGCGCATGTGGCTGTTGTGCAGAGAGGCGGCGCTGCCTCCTCGCTGTAAGGATGGCATGAGCTGGAGAACAGGGTGAATGTACAACACAGCCATTAATCCCAGGCCCTTTCGCTGTTTGCCCACAGTCAGACTATTCCTGTCGTTCGTTGCTGTCTTTTAGTGCTGGTGAAAGCGGGACGACGCCCGGGAGGCTGATGTCTCCAAGCCAATCAGCAGGGCCAGGACAGGCAGTAGCAATGCAGGTTTCCCATCCCTGCCTCACTAATGTGTGTCAGCCAGCTCCAGGGAAGAAAGAGGATTTCAGCCTCCATAGCCTATCCATGGCCTCTCTGCAGAGACTGCCAACAAGGAGGGTCCTAAATTAGGCCCTGATCCAGCAAAGCATATGCTTAAAGTTGAGCAAATGCTTAAGATGTTGCCTGGCTTGGGGCCTTAGTTCCAGTTATGGTGGTTTATCTGTTGTGGGCATTTGTTTGCTGGGAAGTGGACTGAGAATCATCCACATTACTCTGACTAAGCCTGCCCCTCCGATCAAGTTCACAGTATCCCCGAGAGTAGCATCAGATTACAGCACTGGCCTATCCTGAGACAAGCCAGTTTCTGCCGCTGCTTCCATTTGCTCAATGGCCATGGCTGCTCCTGTTCACGAAGGCAGAATTTGATTCATATTTCCTTATACCGAGAAGAGGACACGTTCTGAAAGGTGTTTGTGCCCTTTCCTTTCCTGACCGACATAATGGTTTCTGCCTGGTGCATCTATTTAAATTCAGAGCTGGTTCCAGTTGCAATAACTCCAGATCCATATAGTGTTGCACAGACTATTATATCCACCTACCTCCAGTCTCTTGCTGTCATCTGAGTGCTTTGCTCCACCCCTTGCAACTGACCCATTGCCTTGCTGCATGAAAACAAGAATATAAAATTGTGGGAATGCCATTCGTTCTTCATCAACCTGCACGGACGCTGCCCTTGCAAGGAAGTGTCTACAGATCTCTGCCTATGAGGTTTGTTCACAGAACTGGAGCCACACACTTGCCTCAGTGGGGAGGATCTCATGGCCACATAGAGAGGTAGGGGGAGTGGCCTGGAAGCCCTATAGATCCCCAGGATCTGTGAGCAAGACAAAACACAGTCGTATGGATCTTGTGCCAGACCCAGGATAGCATCCCCTTCTGCAGTGCTTCCTGAGGAGCTGGGTAACCACTGCCTCTGTTCCAAGCATCTATGCCTTACCCATCAGCTGAGAGGGAGAGCAGGTGCAGAGGGGGGTTAATCCTGCACTGTGCAGCGTTGCCTTCCACACATGGAGTCTGGGATCATATTTCTTGCTCATGGCTGTTTCCAGCAGCTATACAGTCTGCTGCTGCCTCACAGCTAGAATTCTCCCTTAGTTCAAAGTGCAGGGGCTTGTGCCTTGGGTGCTGAAGACCCCAGGTTTGATTCTTGCTGTTGACCATGGTGTGTGTATTGATGTATGCACGCAACTGATGTTACACATGGGTTTCCTATTGGAAATCTGCCATGTTCAGAGGGGAGCATAATTCATGGGCTGGCAGCTCCTTGGCTCCACACTTCCCCACCTTTGAACTGTAGATCTCCCGCCCACTCTTGCTCCCTTTTCTCAGCTTCTTTTAGGGGAGCAAAAGGGGGTTGGAGATCCACAGTTCAAGAAAATGGCAAAACTCCTTAGAAAAACTTTCTCAGTTTCCCATTAGATCAGGTTGTCCTGCAGTATTTGCGCACATGTCTCCTGATTTACGTGGAGCGCTGTCAGCGCCACTCATCCCTTTCAGTATCATTCTTTGGTCTCTGCTTCTTTTCACATTCTGCACAAAAAAGGTGTGAAGATACCACAACTACACATAGTTTTCATATACCACAGGAGTCAATAGCTTAGACTGCTCAGCATTTAGCCCAGGGGAAGGCAAACTACGGCCCATGGGTCAGATCCGACCCATCAGGGCTTTCCATCCGGCCTGTGGGATTGCTAGCCCCATAGCGCAGCTGGGGCTAAGACAGGCTTTCTGCCTGCTCTGGCCCTGCGCCACTCCCAGAAGTGGATGGCACCACGTCCCTGCAGCCCCTGGGTGGCAGCGGGGCAGAGAGCTCCGTGCGCTGCCCTCACCTGCAGACACCGCCCCCTGCAGCTCCCATTGGCCAGGAACAGGGAACCACGTCCAATGGGAGCTTTGGGGGTGGTACCTGCAGGCGAGGGCAGCGCGCACGACGGAGCCGCCTGCCCCCGTCCCCGAGGAGCCAGTGCTGGACATGCTGGCCACTTTGGGGAGTGGCATGGGGCCAGGACAGGCAGGAAGCCTGCCTTAGCCCTGCTGCATGCTGCTGCTCAAGGTAAGCGGCACCAGGCCAAAGCCCCCTCCCATACTCCGCACCCCCTCCTGCACCCCAGCCCCCTATCCTGAGCCCCCAACCCCCTGCTACAACCCGCACTCCCTCCTGCACCCCAATCCCCTGCCCCAGCCTTACATTCATGGCCCTGCATACAAGTTCCCCATCCAGATGTGGCCCTCGGGCCAAAAAGTTTGCCCACTTCTGATCTAGCCTGATAGGCGAAAGGGAAGGATTGTGTTCTTTATATTGTTCAGATTCAAATAACCAAAGAAATGCTCCTGTTCGCTCCTAGGATGCTCATTTCAAGCCAGTGTGTCTTCTGTAGTTTCCCAACTGCTAATGTAGGCCCTAAATCTCCAGCAGTGAATGGGACTGAATCATCTAGTTCCCACTAATGACAGCCGAGTGGAAAATACCATACATCTCTTTGAAAATGCAGAGGTGCGCCTAATGGATACAGTATGAATTGTTCTACAGTTGAGCCCCCTTTGAATGGATTATGGACTTTTCCTTGATTTCCCCCTCACTTTCTAATATTTAGATTACATTCCCTCACCTTTTAACAATCAGTAAGTAAAGCAATTGTCTTGACCAACAGTTGTAGTTTTGAAGGGATTGATTAGGTTGGTCCCATGCACCCTTTGCCAAGGAGACTCAACCTTTCTTTGTGCTTTAAATGAGAACAAATATTCCCAACGATGCAACAAAACAACGAGGACACTAACCTTCCTTGTGTCTTCAGAAGTGGCCGCCTTCACAGTACTACTTGTCTTGTTCACCAGTTCCTTCACCCATTGTTCTAAGTAAACGTTCCATTTCATGGTGAGCACATAGAGGGCGTAGGCACTCAACAAAAGGATGCTTTCCCACCAAACAATGAAGCTGTCTAAGAAAAACAGGATGAGCATCAGTAAGTCTAGAATGTAGAATGAGACGTCTCTAAACAAGGGCCACCAGGTCAGGTGGAGTATCTCCCTCGAGAAAAGGGCACAGGTGCCAATGACAAAAAGAATATTAAACACTGCTGAGCCTACAATGGTGCCAATGCCCACGTTGCTATGTGAGATGAAGACACCTATGAGAGAGGTGAAGAGTTCTGGTGCTGATCCGCCTGCTGCCATGAAGGTGGCCCCTGCCACATCATCGGAGATTTGCAACTTCTCCGTGATTACATCCAAGGCGGGGACAAAATATTCATCACACACTATGGCCAAGGCCACAAACACATACATCATGCCAAAGATGTGAAGTATGACCCACCCTTTCCTGCGCTCCTCCAAGCTAAAAAGGTCTTGAGGGTATTCTCCATGGGAGGGGGGTGTTGGGTAACTTCCCTCTTCATCCAGGTGGCTCAGATTGACACTTCCTTGGGGTGGGGTTGCATTTTCTAATGATGTGATGGGCACGGTTGGTGTAGGGTCCACACATACACAATGCCTTATCTTGGATGCTGTTGTCCCATTGTCCACTGCAGCGGCCTTGTTGCTGGAAAGGTCCCTGGTGGTCACTTTCACTTGGTCCTCAGGCTGAGATGCTGTCCAAGGTGCTGAACGAATTTTAGGGCCACAGAGAAGCTGATAGATGGAAAAAGCCAATACCATTGACAGTAGGAAAAGAACCCGGTTTCTCTGAAGCCTTCTCCTCAGTGGTAAATGCATTTCCTGAATGCTCACAAATCTGATCAATGTTCCTGGAGCCAATGGAGACTTCTCCTGGTCACCAAACTGCATTTACACCTATCATTGGGAGTCTCTTGCTGCTCCTAGATGTGGGGATCTCAACAGGACCGGAACTACATGCTACAAAAAGTGTAGAATCCTACAAAAGAAGAAGTTTTAGTGTGAAACACGTAGTGCAAGGATCTACTGTCACCTAACTCAACTCAATGCATTATTAACTGGCATTATGTTTGCATTATACAAGATGGGCCTAAACTGGCAAATTCAGATCTGGATCCAGATTTCAAACCCCCCCCCCATTTCCCAAAGTTTGGGGCTGTACAGAACTGGCATTTTGGTTTGGCTCATTATGGAGATGAGCCAGCCACAACATTTAACTCTGTATCTGGATTCTGCTCTCCCCCATCACTTTGCCCCATAAAGCTCAGTGTTCTTCAGATCTGGGTTTTGATATGGGTCCATCTGATAGTTTGTAGCACTGTGCTCAGTGCTTTATAAACATATAAGTCAACATGGTCCTTGCCCCAAGGAGCTTACTTACAGTCTAAATCACTATAGAAGATTAAGTACTAAGGACGACCCCATCATGTTAAATCTACTCTTCATATAGGCCAGTTACACACCTACATAAGCTTGATACGTTGCTGGAAATGTACCTGACAATTGCTCTAATATCTCCCAGCTAGTACCACTCCACAGCTTCCCAACGTTTGCACTCTCATGAGATACAAACCAAACAAAAGGTGATTTCTATGTTTGCTTTCAGTTTGAGAAGAGCAGAATACAAGGCCTGGCTATAGTAAAAACAAAGGTGCTGAGCATTCATTTGTTACTATGGCTACACCTCTTCAAACCTACTGTCCAAATTAGGACTGGCAAAGTGGACTAGTTATCACACTGTCTGTTTGGGGATAATTAGCTTATCTTATGTATTTACAGAGGGAGCCAAATTGTAAATCCCAAAGCACCCGAAACCTGGGCTATGGCAGTACAGAAACATTGATGTGGGGGGTGAATAACATTCACCTTGCAGTTTGGAGTTGGTGTATTGTATTGTAAACTATTATTTTGAACACAGTTTTTCAGAATGGGATTATTATATTAAATGAGGAGAGGATGTAAATAGAACACAATTCTAAGCCATTCGCTAAGTTATTCTTCAAGTACACGTACTTGCATATTTAAAACTCCATAAGCTAATAAATTTAGATTTCTAACTAGGGGAAAGGAAGGGACAGGTGCAGATGTTGCTATCTCTCTTTTAATTACTTGGGAGGTGCTCAGAGACTCCAGTAATGGGGGGCTACAGAAGTACCTACAGAGAGAGATCGAGATCTTCTAAATCCTCCTCCTAGTGTCTAAAAGGTTCATGTACATATATTAACTATAAGCATGTAATGATACAGTCAGCTGTATTCTTCAGTAAAGCGTATAGAAGTAAAGAAAATTGTCACCCTTCATAACACAACAAAAAAAGCAAAATCAAAGAAAGAGAAGAAAAACAGAGAACAGAAAAAGATACCTGAACTAACCCCTTATTTAAACACAACAATTTACTTTTCCTCTCCAAAATGAGCTACCCAAACAATTTTTGCAAGTAAAGGGCAGATCATCAGCTAATGGAAATTGTTATAGCTCAATGACTTTAATACCTTCTGAGGATCTATCCCTTGTTTTTTCCAGTCTCATTGACTGAAGACTATTTTAATATTCTTTTGTAAGCAGAGTATTTTCAAACCCATTCCTTTATCTTGTGATTAGATGGTCTTATCTAATAGAGATCTCTCAGGCAATCATATGAAACTCCATAGCTTACCTTCAAAAATGATGTTCAAGAGGAATTGGGGTTTCATTGCTAGCATTTAATGCTGGAAGTTTCTGTGACGTGTAGCACCCAGAAATTAGATGAGTTAGGGGTAGAAGCAGCAGAAAATTATCCCATTTTTGTCAGGTCTCTCCCAGCTGAATTCCAATAAGAGACAGGGTCAGGTGTGAAGGGCATATTGCTGGAGGAATAGACAATCCAGTTTAATACCTGCAGCCTGTAAGAAGATTAAATAGTATTTTATAGGTTCGGGACTATGTCTGAAGCAAATATCTTTGTCTTAGACTATGGGATGTTCTCAGTTTCAGAACAGGAGATAATCTCTGCAATGAAACACACAACAACAGTAATAACCCTCAGACAGTAAGATGCTGTAGATCTTTCCAATGGCAGACTTTGGGGACAGAGCCTTGGTTGCCATAAACGGTCATTGTTCCATTGGCTTCAAGGAAGCTATGATAATTTGTGCCAATTGTGGATCTCCCCCTGAGGTACTTGCCATTAGCAGATGGCTTTGTGCACAGCTTCATTTTGATGAAGCATTGCACATTGCTAGCAATTATTTCCCAAATCAGAATTTCTGTCAGCAAAACACTGCTAGAAGCTAAAGTTCAATAACTAGCAAAGGAAAATGGGCCAGACCCTCCACCCCTTCTTTGCTATAAATTAAATCTGCTTTGCACCTGAAATGGCTCGTTGAGAATTCTGTCTGCTGTAGTGGCTCCTACAGCCCCACCTCCAGCACAGGGGTCATGGACAGACCGAAGGAGGCATGAAAGGAACACCCCTATGCTCTGGCAATTCTTGGGGTGGGGTA
Source organism: Dermochelys coriacea (assembly GCF_009764565.3). NCBI lineage: Eukaryota > Metazoa > Chordata > Testudines > Dermochelyidae > Dermochelys > Dermochelys coriacea. The sequence goes on along the minus strand of NC_050077.1, from coordinate 79,835,019 downwards.
GGGTGGCCAGCATAATGTATTTCACATGGGGGTGTCACTGGCACAGAATGGCTCCAGGATTGAGGGAGCATGAAAACTCTGGTCAGATATTTCATTGTTCTCCATTAGGGTGAAATGCTAAATGCATTGCAATCTGTTAGCAGTATTGCTTAACAGAAATAAGTAAAAGGTGATTTGCGGGGCTTAAACTGTTTGTTTAAGGGGGGCATTGTTCTGTGCTAAATCTCTTCTCTGCATCCCTTGTCTGTGTGGACAGAACCCAGGACATGCATGGAGCCACAATGAGGCCCCATGCAAGCAGGTCAGCTTGCATGAGTTGGGCCAAAGACTGTAAGATCTTTAGGGCAAATGCCTGTCTTCTTGCATGCCCAGGTAGCACTTGGTACAATTTTGGCTGCTTTAGAAATAATAAGAATTGCTTTGCCATGATCATCTCTCCTGGCACTTGGTCTTTTCTGGTTAAGTCCAATGTTGGGATTTTTTACTTCATTCTGAGATATGGATTTCTAAACTGTTGCCATTAATATGACAGGTGGCATTCTGGGCATTAATATGGCTGATGTGACCTGTAGGGTGGCATTATGGGCATACTATACATTTCCATGTTGTTGTGTGGAATGAAGAAAACTTAAAACAGCTGTGGGGGACTGACTGGCCCAGGAGTTTGGGAATGAGTCAACGGATCTGTCCTTCCAGCTTTTAATCTGCTCATCTTGGTGGTGATCAAAAGTTAATACCATCTGATAGCTGAGAATTGACTTCTCTTGATGTGGGTAATGGATATGTTTCGCTTCTAGCCCTTTCCTTTCCTTTCCTCGTCTGTTGTAAGAGTCTGCTATTAGGGAAGTGAGAACTTCTTTCTGCCTTCCCAGATTAATTTTTAGGGGTAGGGTCATCTTCCGACACATTCCTTCTCATTGCCTATGCATGAGCCCAGTTCTTTAGTTCACAGCTTTTTAGAAGATTTCTCCAACTGCCTGTCCATGGCACAATAGCAGGAGCCTAAAGTAATCCCTTGAATATTAATTGCCAAGAACATGATTGAAATATATGAAGAGGATGATGGGGAAAGTCACGGACTGCCTTGGGGAAGGAGAGACTACTCAATGCAGTTTTCTGTGGCTGCTGGAAAGGAGATGCTTATGCGATGACCACCATCTTGGTTGATGCTGAGAACTGAACTGGGACCTCCAGCACTAAAAGCATAAACTGTTATAGCTTGAGCTATGCAGCCTGGTTTTATGATGGGGCTATAACTGACTCACTCTTTCTGGCTCCAGCACAATGAGGGATACATAACACACACTGACCAGTGGGTTACATTTACCCATCAGATAGTGTATAGTCCTCATGATTTGTGACTCTTTTTTGTGGGTCAGTAATAATAATACTCAGCTCTTATCTAGTGCTTTTCATCAGTAAATCTCCAAGCATTTTACAAAGGAGGTCAGTATCAATATCTCTATTTTATAGCTGGGTAAACTGGGGCATGGGGGGCGGGGGTGAAGCCAAGACTAGAACGGGGTTTTTTGAGATCCAGTCCAGTGTAGGCTCCTTTTGTATGCAGCAGCCACAAGAGTTTGATCCTACCCTCCATTATCTGGATGTAAATCATGATGTGACTTGGCAAATGATGCATTGTACACGTAGGCACACTCCCTGTAACCTCCTGGCCTGATCTGCAAAAGTGCTGAGCACCTACACAGCCTATTGACTTCAGTGAGCTCTGTTTGTGCTCTGCCGTTGTGGGAAAAAAAACCTGGCATGTTTCCAAGATGTGCAAAGTTGTTCAATATTAAATTGTAGAGCAGAAGGTATGTTTAGCTCCCTGTGCTGTGTGACAAGAGTTCTGCGAGAGTGGCACTGGGAGGGATACCGAAGAATACACACAGCACATCCCATACCAGGCACTAAAGCACACATATAGGGCCCCACTAAAGTTGAAATACAAGTTTTGCCAGTGGCTTCAACTGGAGCAGATTAGGAGCCAGTCCATAATATAAGTATATAACGTGGCCAACTTCATGTGTTCAAAATTTAAGTCAGGTTCCAAAAGAGCATGACATTTTAAAAACCTATAGATACACTTGGGGGCTTTCTATTTGCCTTCTGATTTCTGAGCCATGAAGATCTATTCAGGTCACATTTTCATGCTTAACAAATTTATTTGAGCATAAGCTTTTGTGAACTACAGCTGACTTCATAGGATGCATTCGGTGGAAAATAACACCAAATTTTCCGGTATTTTCCACCGAATGCATCCGATGAAGTGAGCTGTAGCTCACAAAAGCTTATGCTCAAATAAATTTGTTAGTCTCTAAGGTGCCACAAGTCCTCCTTTTCTTTTTGCGAATACAGACTAACACGGCTGCTACTCTGAAACCTATTTTCATGCTTTTCTCTGCTACCATGAGGGCTAGAAACTTGCTTTTTCAACTGAAAGCTGAGATGGTGCTGTGGGGGTGAACTCAGTGGGAGAGGGGGGTTGCTGAGGAGGAGGTGGAAGGTGCTGTGGGGGGAGCTCAAGGAGGAGGGAGGGGATTGCTGGGAGGTGCTGTGCAGGAGAGCTCAGTGGGGAGAAATGGGGTTCTCTTGTAATCACAAGACCCCAGGAGCTAGGGGTGGCAGATTTGGCAATTTCCAAGGCCAAATCATACTGAATTAATTTTAAAGACCTTAGGAGTTGATTGTATTAGAAATGCAAAGGTGTGTAATTACTGTGGGATTGTACGGAACATCTCTGGGGGGAGACGTAACCCGTGTGAAAACGGGAAAGTGTTACGAGCTTCAAAGGCCTCTTTGAAACAACGCACCACCATGTTGTCAAGCTTGTTGTAGGCATCGCAGAAAGGAGACGTAGAGGGAGGAATCGGAAGGAGGATAATCGGTAAAGTTTTGCAGATGTTTACAGGGAACTTCTCCCCACCGTACCCTCCACCTCTCCCCACACATCACCTCCCACTCCCACTGAGCTCCCCCCACAGCAACCCCCCTCTCCCCACTGAGCTCCCTTCCACAGCACCTCCCAGCTCCCCCATGTCTCCTCACTAAGCTCCCCCACAGCAACCCCCCGCTCTCCCCACGGAGCTGGCCCCCACAGCACCTCCCAGCTCCCTCCAGCAACCCCCCACCACTGAGCTGGCCCCCACAGCACCTCCCAACTCCCCCCCCAGCAACTCCCCTCCCCACTAAGCACCCCCCAGCAACCCCCCTCTCCCCACGGAGCTGGCCCCCACAGCACCTCCCAGCACTCCCCCACTGTGCTCCCCCCACAGCACCTCCCAGTTCCCCCCAGCAACCCCTCCTCCCCACTGTGCTCCCCCCACAGCACTCCCCAGCTCCCCGCCAGCAACCCCCCTCACCACTGAGCTCCCCCCACAGCACCTCCCAGCACCCCGACAGCAACCCCCCCTCCCCACTGAGTTTCCCCCACACCACCTCCCAGCTCCCTGCCAGCAACCTCCCTCTGCACTGAGCTCCCCCCAGCACCCTCCCACTGTGCTCCCCCCACAGCACCTCCCAGCTCCCCCACAGCAACCCCCCGCTCTCCCCACGGAGCTGGCCCCCACAGCACCTCCCAGCTCCCTCCAGCAACCCCCCACCACTGAGCTGGCCCCCACAGCACCTCCCAACTCCCCCCCAGCAACTCCCCTCCCCACTAAGCACCCCCCAGCAACCCCCCTCTCCCCACTGAGCTCCCCCCACAGCACCTCCCAGCACTCCCCCACTGTGCTCCCCCCACAGCACCTCCCAGTTCCCCCCAGCAACCCCTCCTCCCCACTGTGCTCCCCCCACAGCACTCCCCAGCTCCCCGCCAGCAACCCCCCTCACCACTGAGCTCCCCCCACAGCACCTCCCAGCACCCCGACAGCAACCCCCCCTCCCCACTGAGTTTCCCCCACACCACCTCCCAGCTCCCTGCCAGCAACCTCCCTCTGCACTGAGCTCCCCCCAGCACCCTCCCACTGTGCTCCCCCCACAGCACCTCCCAGCTCCCCCACAGCAACCCCCCGCTCTCCCCACGGAGCTGGCCCCCACAGCACCTCCCAGCTCCCTCCAGCAACCCCCCACCACTGAGCTGGCTCCCACAGCACCTCCCAACTCCCCCCCAGCAACCCCCCTCCCCATTAAGCACCCCCCAGCACCCCCCACTGTGCTCTCCCCACTGAGCTCCCCATACAGCACCTCCCAGCACCCCCCACTGAGCTCCCCCCACTGAGCTCCCCCCACAGCACCTCCCAGCTCCCCGCCAGCAACCCCCCCTCCCCACTGTGCACCCGCCAGCAACCCCCCCTCCCCACTGAGCTCCCCCCACAGCACCTCCCAGCTCCCCGCCAGCAACCCCCCTCCCCACTGTGCACCTGCCAGCAACCCCCCTCCCCACTGAGCTCCCCGCACAGCACCCCCCAGCTCCCCGCCAGCAACCCCCCTCCCCACTGAGCTCCCCCCACAGCACCTCCCAGCTCCCCGCCAGCAACCCCCCCTCCCCACTGTGCACCTGCCAGCAACCCCCCTCCCCACTGAGCTCCCCCCACAGCACCCCCCAGCTCCCCGCCAGCAACCCCCCTCCCCACTGAGCTCCCCCCACAGCACCTCCCAGCTCCCCGCCAGCAACCCCCCTCCCCACTGTGCACCTGCCAGCAACCCCCCTCCCCACTGAGCTCTCCCCACAGCACCCCCCAGCTCCCCGCCAGCAACCCCCCCTCCCCACTGAGCTCCCCCCACAGCACCTCCCAGCTCCCCACCAGCAACCCCCCTCCCCACTGAGCTCCCCCCACAGCACCTCCCAGCTCCCCGCCAGCAACCCCCCCTCCCCACTGAGCTCCCCCCACAGCACCTCCCAGCTCCCCGCCAGCAACCCCCCTCCCCATTGAGCTCCCCCCACAGCACCCCCCAGCTCCCCGCCAGCACCCCCCCTCCCCACTGTGCTCCCCCCACAGCACCCCCCAGCTCCCCGCCAGCAACCCCACTCCCCATTGAGCTCCCCCCACAGCACCCCCCAGCTCCCCGCCAGCAACCCCCCTCCCCACTGTGCTCCCCCCCACAGCACCTCCCAGCACCCCAACAGCAACCCCCCCTCCCCACTGAGCTCCCCCCACAGCACCCCCCAGCTCCCCGCCAGCACCCCCCCTCCCCACTGAGCTCCCCCCACAGCACCCCCAGCTCCCCGCCAGCATCCCCCCTCCCCACTGAGCTCCCCCCACAGCACCCCCAGCTCCCCGCCAGCATCCCCCCTCCCCACTGAGCTCCCCCCACAGCACCCCCCAGCTCCCCGCCAGCACCCCCCCTCCCCACTGTGCTCCCCCCACAGCACCCCCAGCTCCCCGCCAGCACCCCCCCTCCCCACTGTGCTCCCCCCACAGCACCCCCCCAGCTCCCCGCCAGCAACCCCCCTCCCCACTGTGCTCCCCCCACAGCACCTCCCAGCACCCCAACAGCAACCCCCCCTCCCCACTGAGCTCCCCCCACAGCACCCCCCAGCTCCCCGCCAGCACCCCCCCTCCCCACTGAGCTCCCCCCAGTTCCCCCCCGCAACCCCCCCTCCCCACTGAGCTCCCCCCACAGCACCCCCCAGCTCCCTGCCAGCAACCCCCCCCTCCCCACTGAGCTCCCCCCTCCCCACTGTGCTCCCCCCACAGCACCCCCCAGCTCCCCGCCAGCAACCCCCCTCCCCACTGTGCTCCCCCCACAGCACCCCCCAGCTCCCCGCCAGCAACCCCCCCTCCCCACTGAGCTCCCCCCACAGCACCCCCCAGCTCCCTGCCAGCACCCCCCCTCCCCACTGAGCTCCCCCCACAGCACCCCCCAGCTCCACCCCCTCCCCACTGTGCTCCCCCCACAGCACCCCCAGCTCCCCCCTCCCCACTGTGCTCCCCCCACAGCACCCCGCCAGCACCCCCCCTCCCCACTCTGCTCCCCCCACAGCACCCCCCAGCTCCCCGCCAGCAACCCCCCCTCCCCACTGAGCTCCCCCCACAGCACCCCCCAGCTCCCCGCCAGCAACCCCCCCTCCCCACTGAGCTCCCCCCAGTTCCCCCCCCGCAAACCCCCCCTCCCCACTGAGCTCCCCCCACAGCACCCCCCAGCTCCCTGCCAGCAACCCCCCCTCCCCACTGAGCTCCCCCCTCCCCACTGTGCTCCCCCCACAGCACCCCCCCAGCTCCCCCGCCAGCACCCCCCTCCCCACTGTGCTCCCCCCACAGCACCTCCCAGCTCCCCGCCAGCAACCCCCCCTCCCCACTGAGCTCCCCCCACAGCACCCCCAGCTCCCTGCCAGCACCCCCCCTCCCCACTGAGCTCCCCCCACAGCACCCCCCAGCTCCCCGCCAGCAACCCCCCCTCCCCACTGAGCTCCCCCCACAGCACCCCCCAGCTCCCCCCTCCCCACTGTGCTCCCCCCACAGCACCCCCCAGCTCCCCCCTCCCCACTGTGCTCCCCCCACAGCACCCCCCAGCTCCCCGCCAGCACCCCCCCTCCCCACTGTGCTCCCCCCACAGCACCCCCCAGCTCCCCGCCAGCAGCCCCCCTCCCCACTGTGCTCCCCCCACAGCACCCCCCAGCTCCCCCCTCCCCACTGTGCTCCCCCCACAGCACCCCCCAGCTCCCCACCAGCACCCCCCCTCCCCACTGTGCTCCCCCCAGTTCCCCCCCGCAAACCCCCCCTCCCCACTGAGCTCCCCCCACAGCACCCCCCAGCTCCCTGCCAGCAACCCCCCTCCCCACTGTGCTCCCCCCACAGCAACCCCCCTCCCCACTGTGCTCCCCCCACAGCACCCCCCAGCTCCCCGCCAGCAACCCCCCTCCCCACTGTGCTCCCCCCACAGCACCCCCCAGCTCCCCGCCAGCAACCCCCCTCCCCACTGTGCTCCCCCCACAGCACCCCCCAGCTCCTCGCCAGCATCCCCCCCTCCCCACTGAGCTCCCCCCACAGCACCCCCCAGCTCCCCGCCAGCAACCCCCCTCCCCACTGAGCTCCCCCCACAGCACCCCCCAGCTCCCCGCCAGCAACCCCCCTCCCCACTGAGCTCCCCCCACAGCACCCCCCAGCTCCCCGCCAGCAACCCCCCCTCCCCACTGAGCTCCCCCCACAGCACCCCCCAGCTCCCCGCCAGCAACCCCCCTCCCCACTGAGCTCCCCCCAGTTCCCCCCGCAAATCCCCCCTCCCCACTGAGCTCCCCCCACAGTACCCCCCAGCTCCCCGCCAGCATCCCCCCTCCCCACTGTGCTCCCCCCACAGCACCCCCCAGCTCCCCGCCAGCACCCCCCCTCCCCACTGTGCTCCCCCCAGTTCCCCCCCGCAAACCCCCCCTCCCCACTGAGCTCCCCCCACAGCACCCCCCAGCTCCCTGCCAGCAACCCCCCTCCCCACTGTGCTCCCCCCACAGCACCCCCCAGCTCCCCGCCAGCAACCCCCCTCCCCACTGTGCTCCCCCCACAGCACCCCCCAGCTCCCCGCCAGCAACCCCCCTCCCCACTGTGCTCCCCCACAGCACCCCCCAGCTCCTCGCCAGCATCCCCCCCCTCCCCACTGAGCTCCCCCCACAGCACCCCCCAGCTCCCCGCCAGCAACCCCCCCTCCCCACTGAGCTCCCCCCCACCGCACCCCCCCAGCTCCCCGCCAGCAACCCCCCTCCCCACTGAGCTCCCCCCTCAGCACCCCCCAGCTCCCCGCCAGCAACCCCCCCTCCCCACTGAGCTCCCCCCACAGCACCCCCCAGCTCCCCGCCAGCAACCCCCCTCCCCACTGAGCTCCCCCCAGTTCCCCCCCGCAAATCCCCCCTCCCCACTGAGCTCCCCCCACAGCACCCCCCAGCTCCCCGCCAGCATCCCCCCTCCCCACTGAGCTCCCCCGTTCCCCCCCGCAAATCCCCCCTCCCCACTGAGCTCCCCCCCACAGCACCCCCCAGCTCCCCGCCAGCAACCCCCCTCCCCACTGAGCTCCCCCCAGTTCCCCCCCGCAAATCCCCCCTCCCCACTGAGCTCCCCCCACAGCACCCCCCAGCTCCCCGCCAGCAACCCCCCCTCCCCACTGAGCTCCCCCCAGTTCCCCCCCCGCAAATCCCCCCTCCCCACTGAGCTCCCCCCACAGCACCCCCCAGCTCCCCGCCAGCACCCCCCTCCCCACTGAGCTCCCCCCAGTTCCCCCCCGCAAACCCCCCCTCCCCACTGAGCTCCCCCCACAGCACCCCCCAGCTCCCCGCCAGCATCCCCCCTCCCCACTGAGCTCCCCCGTTCCCCCCCGCAAATCCCCCCTCCCCACTGAGCTCCCCCCACAGCACCCCCCAGCTCCCCGCCAGCAACCCCCCTCCCCACTGAGCTCCCCCCAGTTCCCCCCCGCAAACCCCCCCCCCACTGAGCTCCCCCCCCAGCTTCCCCCTGCCCGGGTCGCCCCTGGAGCGACACCTCCCCGGGGCAGCAGCGGGCCGCTCTGTGCCCGGCCCCTGAGTTCCGGCTTCCGCAGCGGGGGAAGGTTTCTGGGGCCGGACTCATGGAAGCGGCGGCGGGGCTGGGACTGCGGAGGCCTCGGGCCGGGGTGAGCGGGGCGGGGCGGGCGAGCGGCGGCGGCGGCCCCCCCCAGCCCCCAGGGCCCCCCCCAGCCCCCAGGGCCCGGCCCTCTGCGCGTCCCACAGCCCGGGGACTTCGGACGCTGCCCCCTCGGTGCCCCGCAGCCCCGGCCCCTTCCCCCTGGGAGCCGCTGCCCCCTCCAGTCCTGGGCCCTAGACCCCGCCCCGCCCCGGTCCTGAGACCCCCAAACTTGCCACAGCACCCCCACTAATTAAGCCCCCCCAAACCTCCCCCCCCCGCTTCCTGATTCCTGAACCTGCCCTTCAGTTTCCCCCGCCTACTCCAAGACCCCCTCCAAACCTCCCCCCCCCCCGCCACCAAACCTCCACGGACTCCTGCTCCCCCTCACCAGCTCCCCACGACCCTGAACCTTGGCTTCCCCTGCCCCCAAACTGCTCCTCCCACCAGCTCCAAGATTCCCCCAAACCTGCCCCTTCAGCCACCAACCCCCCTCAGCGCCCCCGGGACGCAAAATCCTGCCCCGCGCTAGCCCTGAGATTCTCCCAGACTTGCCCCATCAGCGTCTCTCAGTTCTCCCAGCTCCTGGGGCCCTCAGTCCTTCCCCCCGCAGACCTGGGACACCTCCAGAATCTGCCCCTCTCAGTCCCTGATCCCCTGCTTCTTCAGGGTTCCTGAATCTTGTCCGCCTGTCCTGGGGTACTGCCAAAATCTACCCTCCCTGGGTTCCCTCAAATCCAAACTTCTCTGCTCTGGGACCTTTGCCCAAACCTGTCCCTTTCAGCCCTCCCTGCTCCCCCTTCCCCCTGAATCCTGTTTTCCGTACCTCAGCCGTCCCTACTATCCCAGCTCTGGGACTCCTTGAATCCTACCCCACACCTCAGTCCCAGAACCCTGAAGTTCTGCCCTTTCTGCTGTTCCTGTCCTGCCTTCCCAAAGCTGTATCTTCCTTTCTAGCTAACCACCTTCCTCCTTGCGCACACACATTTATCTCCCTCCAAAAAGTCCAGATCCTTTCTTGCAAGCCCAGTTCTGGGACCCTTTAAACACAAAGCTCCAGGACATCACAAATCCTTACGCCACCAGCACCACTCATTATCCCATTCCTGTTCTCAGCCTCAGCCCTATGCAACCCCCCGCCCCTTGTCTATGCATGGAGTTATTCAGGAATATCTTGTCTGGAATAACTATTCCTGAATAAACTCTATGTGTGGACACTCTTATTCTATAATAGGAGTATCTTGTTCAGTTTAGCTAAATCCTGTTTGACCCATGCTGATTTTGGGGGTAGCTGGTTTTCCTTTGGAAGGAGAAATTGTTAATGTAGTCAGGTGTGTCTTTGATGCAATCCTGCTTACTTACAGGAATGTACACAATGTCCTGTTTCCCTGAACACAGAAGGACTCAAACAGCAGGAGACAGTTTCTTTGTTCACTGTTCCAAGCATCTTACCAGCCATTGCTCTTCCCAAAAGCTCACTACAACTGCATTACTCTAGGGTATCCTTGCTGCCTTCTTTGGGTGCTTATGTGGTGTTTCTGCTGCGGCTTCACCTCCTCCGCCTCTCAGCTCTATCCAACAGTACTTAGCAGCTTGCTTTTACAAACCCCTTGGACCACATAGCCCAGTTTGAATTAAAGATAAACTGGTGCAAGGCACTCTTGTTCCAGAATAAGTGTGTCCACACATGGATTTATTCACAAATAGCCAATGCACTTTAAATTCATACCTTTAATCCAAATTAATATTAAAATATAGGCAAGGCCTTATTCCTGACCTCTAGCTACCCCCTTATCCCAGTTCTAACCCTCTGTGTTCCCTCATAACCCAGTCTTGGGGCACTTTACAGTTTTAAGCATGTAAAAGTCTTAATGTGTTGTCAGTGCTACAGTGTGACATGGCCTCATATAGGGCCATTCAGTAGGATTGGACAGGGCATATGTTTCTCTTCAGTGCTTTGGGATAATCACTCTGTAGATGTTTTCCCCCTTTGTAGTGAATCCCTCCTCTTGGTTACGTAGAGAAAGGATCATCATGCCGACTGTGGTGGTAATGGACGTGTCGCTCTCCATGACCCGGCCTGTTTCTGTGGAAGGCTCTGAAGAGTATCAACGGAAACACCTGGCTGTCCATGGATTGACCATGTTGTTTGAGCACATGGCCACCAATTACAAACTTGAGTTTACAGCCTTGGTGGTCTTCTCTTCGCTTTGGGAACTGATGGTTCCCTTTACAAGAGATTACAACACGCTTCAGGTACACCTTATAAAGAACATACTGTGATCAGCAAGTCACTACTCTTCAAAACATTCTCTGTGTTTCATGGCTGCAGTGAAACTTAGGCTTCCTATCTGAGGATCTCGTATCACTTTATGCACTGTTAATTAAGCCTCACAACAACCCTATGAAGTGGGTGTTATCCCTATTTTAAAATGTGGAAACTGAGCAGGGGAAAGTTGTGTTTTATAATCAGACAAGTCAGTGATAGTGTTGCCTGTAATGTCGTCTGAACATCCAAAAGTGTGCTGGGTAGTTTACCAAAACAAGTCAAGAGACACTTCCTGTCCTGAAGAGCTTACAGTGTAAATTCAGATGTCACACAACAAGGTAGGGCTAATGAAGGCAAAGGTGGGGATGAAGAGAAGTTGTTCAGAGGATTCCAGTAATGAGATCAGCAGGATACTTGAGGAGACATGTCCATACGCTAATGGTTTTGTGACTTCCCTGTTTTGTGAGAATTTTGATGTGCTCTTCAGAGGTGACACAGCATAAGGGACCTCCAGGAAGGGTTTTGAATAAAGCAAACCGATTTAGAGAAGGCATTTTGTGCCTGGGGTAACATGGAAGCAGGAGGAGAGTGGAAAAAGTGACTAAGGATGCTTCAGGCCTGACATGATTGGCAGAGTGGAGGGAGATGTAGAGAACATGGAAAGGAGATAAGATCTCAAAAAGAGCTCGGGGCTGAATGGTATGTGATGTTGAAAGCCTTTGACCCTAATGGGAGTTGCGTCAATTTATCTGAGGGTGGAATTTGGCTATAAGTTTGAAAATTGCAGAAGCTTCTCAGTGCTTTAAAAGAGACTGGACAAGGCGCTCCAAGTTTCATCTTAGAGACTAACAAATTTATTTGGGCATAAGTTTTTGTGGGCTAAAACTCACTTCATTGGATGCATGCAGTGGAAAATACAGTTGGAAGATATACACAGAGAACATGAAAAAGCTTATGCCCAAATAAATGTGTTAGTCTCTATGGTGCCACAAGTACTCCTCGGTTTTTTTGCTGATACAGACTAACACAGCTACCAACCTGTCTCCAAGTTTCATGTTACATGATTATGTTACATATTGTTTTTCTGGCACCTATTGGGAATCTGGGATTGCTCCTGCCAACATCTGAAGGCCCCTTCCCCCCAGCCTAAGGGGAGGAGCTACCAGACCCAGATCTCACATTAATACAGGGGACAACTAATGACAAACAGGGCCAGGAGTGAGGGTCACAGGGTCATAAGCAGGGAGCCATGGGTGGAGGGATGTTACATATGTTGCTGAGAATAAATTCCCTTTGCTGTTTTCCATATTTTACCATGAGAATTCTACCACATTCTCATTGTTGCTGTTTGGCCTTGTGGAAATCTTCTATCCAGGCCAAATGTCCAACCAAGTTGCTCTAGCTTGTACTTCTGTGTATGTTTTGGAGCATCAGACAGTTTATGTGGTGTTTTTCTGATCCCGTATAAACTTGTCCTTTGAGGGAGGAAGGATAGTTTGATGTTAAAAACTGGATATGGATGTAAGAGGCTTGGATTCTGTTACTTCCCCTGCCACGGACTTTCTGCATGGTAGGCTCTTAGCCAAGCACTCTGTGGCTCAGTTTCCACATCTATAAACTGGGTATAAAATTACTGACCCACTTCAGGGGCGCGTTGTGAGGCTATATTACTTAAGGTGATATAGTGATGCCAACAAATAGTACCCTTTAAAGCAGCAATTGTGTTCCATTGACTTCACTGGGTCTGTTTGTGGCATAAAGTACTACTCAGTGTGAGTAAAGGAGCCTTTAATGGTTGTAAAGCATTTAGAGAGATTTGGATGGAAGGTGCTATAAAAAGGTAAATGATTATTATTTCACATGTATTTTGGGGGGTTGAAATATCAGAACAATGGGAGTAGACATTTTGTTTTACTTGAGGGAATAACATAGTTCCAGGTTTTGACTGTACTGTTCTTAGTAGATTTGCAAAGGATTTTTTTAAAAACAGGTCTGTACCCTTTGTGGACCAGAATTCCTTCCCTCTCAGCTTTTACTTGCAGTTTGTGAGGTCAGAATTTCACTTGTTTCCCAGTCAGTATGTGGCCTTTCAGGCTTTAATTTCTAATATAAAGGAAATCAGAAAAGTACTTAACAAAACAAATCAAACCTCAGTTCTTTCAGGCCTGCTTTCTACATCCTGCAAAGGGCATAAACCCAATTTTTAAAAAACTTTGCAGATCATCCTTGGGAATACAATACTTCCCTAATAAAGTACAGTGGGAAGGAAAGGTATTTATAAATTACTTCCTGTTTTTTTAATAAGCTGCATGTGCTCCCTGATAACAATTGTCCACTCAGGCAGGATAATGTGTCATTTTTCTTTCCAGGAAGCCCTAAGTAACATGGATGATTATGACAAAACATGCTTAGAATCTGCACTGGTTGGGGTTTGTAATGTTGTGCAACAGGAATGGGGTGCTGCGATTCCCTGCCAGGTAATGATTGGTTGCTGCCTTTGACAGTTCTCAGAATCCAGCTTGCAGTATTTTGTGAATTCTTTAAATTGCAGATTATCAGCTGAATATATTTGGTTGGCCACTATGGCAACAAAATGCTACAGCCCTTCCATAAAATAATCAGCAGCAACATTTGGGCTAATTTCTGCCATCTCTGGCTCAGGTGCAGTGTTGTGGTAGAGAGAAAAATGTTTGAGGACCCCTTTCAACACTGATCCCCTTTCCCTCCGGATGCACCTACATGTTACAAAATCAAACAGTTCCCTACCACTTCTGAAGGGCTTGGCTCCTGCTCCTGCCTGCATTCCCCAGCTCCAGGGAGCACAGTCAGAAGGTAATGGGTATGGCCAAACACAGAGCACCTGCTAGTGCTGTGCTCAGCAGTGTCCCCAACTCAGAAGCAGTAGTAAGGACTGCTGCTGAATGTGTTCTGTCTTTGATCGCCAAGCCCTGCTGAGCCACTGTGCCTGCATCTGCCGTGCTCAGCTAAGAGGACTCAGAACTTCCACTGGGCTGTTACAGCTTTGGGTCTGGTTTCCCCTTCCATGCAGGGCTCCTTCTTGGGGAAAAAGCCTACATTTGGCCCTTGTTGGTTGGGTTACGATTTGCATTCAGTGATTTTGCAGCTCAGTGCATTGGGACCGCCTGTAATACAACCATAAAAGATCCCTTGAAAAACCAGAGATCAGAACCAAACCATTAGAAAGATGTAAAATCAAGCATATATCAGATCTTCAAGTAGGGTGATCTCTTATTACCACCATAGGCCATTGTGTTAGCACATCAGGTTACTGGAGGATGAAAGGCCATGGGAAATGTGCAAACTCTTGTTACAGTAAGGCAGGTTATTTTCAAGCATCAGAGCAAACACAAGTACTAATGAGACTATGAAAGTGACAGGTGTGTTGAGGAAAAGGGAGGAATAAAAAGTGTGCATTCTCTCACCTGTTCAAACCAGGATTCTAAATCTGGATGGAAAGAATAAATGCTTAATTTCAGCTGGAGTTGGTATTCCTTACTTGCTAGCCAAAACTGTTGTTTATTGGTGCACAGCATCACCACACAGCTGCCATGTTCCATCCCAGAAATGGCTGCATTTCAGTGGACTGCAAACAAATCCAATGATTTTATTTAACCTTAGAGTGCAATGTTTTGTAAATAACTTTTGCCATCCATTTGGATGAAAAATATCACAGTGCCGTAGTGCTGGTGCTGAAAAACCAGAAAGGGTTGAGACATGCTGTAATAGTTAGCAAAGTACTGAGGGACTGATGTACCTGACAGATATTTTCTTTTTTATGGCCCATATTGGCTTCAGTGGGAATTGAGTTGGCTCCTAAGTTCTGTAGAGTGATTATAATAACTTGCACTCTTGAGTATCTTTCCTCTGAGGCTCTTGAGTTGCCCAGCAGTTGGAATTCCTTGTGGCAGTGTAGTTTCTACACTGAAAGGGGGTGTGGCTTTTTAAAACTGAAAAACTTACTTTTAATTGTTACTCTGTGTTCATTAGTAGTAGGGTCTGATTATAGCTTATAAAAATAAATCCTAGCCATTATTTTCTTCATTAAATTTTAAAATATAGGTATGTCTGTTTATTATGTAGAGCATTGTATTTGTAATGGTTAGTTGCTTAAATATACAATTTACATGCAAACCTTACAGGAGTAATCCTTATGTAATTCATTACAAGTCAGGACTGCTCATGTGAGTAGGGATTTAGAGGACTAAGTCCTGTTGTCCCAGTGGAACTACTGACAGAAGTAAAGCTAAGCACAGGTGTAAGTGTTTGCAGGATTGGGGCAGATGAAGAAATGTGTTTAGGTGAAAATGCTAATGTATCCTTTTGTGTGTGTTTGTGTGTGCACTAGGTTGTTCTAGTAACTGATGGCTGTTTAGGGATTGGCAGAGGTTCTCTGAGGCACTCCTTAGCTACTTGCAACCAACGAAATGAAAGCAACCGATTTCCACTGCCTTTCCCCTTCCCGTCCAAGTTATACATCATGTGCATGGCTAATCTAGAAGAGGTGACTCCTTTAACAAATTCTTGCTGGTTTTGTTATATTGAGTAATTATTGTTTTTACAGAATCACATATTCTCCCCAAGATTTATTCTAATAATCTGGTGGTAAAGTGTTCGGTTTTAGTGATAATTGGGTCACATCACCTGCAATATATGTAAGTTAATTGTACAAAGTTCACACCCTTGAGAGACGTAGATAAACTAACCTAAGCCCCGGTATATCACTGCTAGGTCAATGGAAGACTTCTACCATCAGCCTAGCTACCACCTTTTGGAGGGGTGGATTAACTACAGTGACAGGAAACCCCTTCCATTGATGTACCATGTGTTTATGCAATGTCGTTAGAGCGGCACAGCTATGCTGCTGTAGCATCTGTAGTGTAGACATAGGCTAAGTAATCCTTTTAGGAAAGGCCCTATAGAAATATAAACGATTATGTTATCAAAGGCACTCATGCGCTCTTGAAGACTGAGAATCTGTTAATTTATTTAGCTTAACAAAGAAAAGGTAAAGGCGTGATTTGATCACAGTTTATAAGAACCTAGGGGAGAAAACAAATATTTGATAATGGGTTCTTAAATCTAGCAGACAAAGGTATAACACGATCCAACGGCTGGAAGTTGAGGCTAGACAAATTCAGACTGGAAATAAGGTGTACATTTTTAATAGAGTAATTAACCATTGGAACAATTTACCAAGGATTGTGATGGATTTTCCATCAAGGGCACTTTTTAAATCAAGATTTGATGTGTCTCTAAAAGATCTGCTCTAGGAATTATTTTGGGAAAGTCCTATAGTCTGCATTATACAGGAGGTCCGACTAAATGATCCTTTTAGGCTTTGGAATCTATTAATACAAGAGCTGGAAGCTAGGTCTGACTTGGTAAAACAAGTGTTTTACGAACCCCAGTGTGGGGACAATCTTCTGGACTAATAATAAATGTTACATTAGGAGTAGATCTCTTGTGGGGAAGAAACATTGGCTTCCTTAAAAATTAGCGAGATAAGGTTGTCCTGATTTTTTTTTATTAACTTAGAGCTTGTCTACACTTAAAACATGACTGCAGTGCTGCTGTAGTGCTTCAGTGGAGACGCTATCTGTGCCAGTGGGAGAGGTTCTCCCATCAATGTAGGTAATCCACCTCTCTTGAGAGGCAATAGCTAGGTTGACCTTACACTGCCTACGTGGGGACTTAGTTGATTTAACGCCGCTCAGCAATGTGGATTTTTCACACCTCTGACCAAGTAGTTAAACCAGCCTAATTTTCTAGTGTAGATCAGGCCTCAGACTTTTACTCTCATTTACATATATTTCCTTAAAAACAGTCTACTGCATCTTCTGTTCTTATGCTTTTTTTTTTTTTTTTTTTTTTTAAAAAGGTATAATTTCTTTTTTTGTGTGTATGCAGCTCCAGAGCTCAGATTCTTTAGATTGTCTGGAAAGACTTGTAGATTTGAATAATGGGGAGGGACAGATTTTTACCATCGATGGACCCCTTTGCTTGAAGAATGTACAGTCCATGTTTGGGTTAGTATTTTTGTAACGAACGTGACTCTGTGAAATTAACATCTGTAAAGAAAACAAAGAAGCATAAAGCAAGACATTTGATTTGTTCTATTTTGATTCATATGTTTCTTTTTCTTTCCTAGTCCAATATGTTGACTACTATTGATTGATCTTTGACTTTCATTGGTTAAGGCTGATGTTTGTTTTGTTCACTCTCTAATTAAAAACAGTAGCATCAATATCTATAGTGATATTGATGCTACTTTTGTCAGTGATTGGGCAACTTTTTTTTTGTTTTTCCTTTTGTCAGTGATTGGGCAACTTGAAAGGTTGATTAGGTCATAGGCTTTTCAGGAACTGCTATTAATTTGCCATAAATGTCATAATGTATCACATATGCAGTGTTGTTGTAGCCATGTTGGTCCCAGGATAATAGAGAGACAAGGTGTGGGAGGTAATATCTAATACCTAATAAAAGATATTACCTCCCCCACCTTGCCTCTGACGTATTGTAGCATTTTGTAATTTGACAATGCTAGAACTACTGAGTTAACTCAAGTTTTTTTAAAAAAATCCATTTTGGGAGCTCAGTATAATGCACTTAAAACAAGCTTGCAAAACTTATTTTCAACTGATTTGTATTACTTTTTCCCTAATAATAAATTATCATGTTCTAGAAAGCTAATAGACCTGGCTTATACACCATTCCATGCTGTTCTCAAATGTGGTCATTTAACATCGGATGTGCAAGTATTTCCCAGACCAGAACCTTTCATTATAGATGAGGAAATAGATCCCATCCCTAAAGCAATTAATACAGGTAACAAACATTTGTTTGTTTTTTTAAACTTGTCATGTTAACTTTTTCTTTTTCTGTTGACATCCCCTACCCTGCATAGTGCCTGTTCCCTCTACTTTCTCTCTGATCTGAAGAGAATGGAATACAATCTCCAATAACATAGCAATGGCCAGCTACATCTGCCATCAGAGGGTGAGAGTCTCACCCTATTTTGGCCCCGTACACCTGGCAGATGGGTCAGAGTGGCATAGAAGAGTTTTTTTAAAACCCCATCTGTGGCCATCTGAGAATCCCTACGGTGCAGGAAGTGTGGAAGACAGCTGTGGGCTATCTTCCATGGACTCCCTTGCAAGCCTGATGTAGAGGGCAGGAGGGGCAGGTTTGGACTAGGGCAGCAGTACATAATCCTGCTGAGATTCTGGTTGCCCATATACAGCCTCATGTAATCTAGGCACCACTCAGACCTATCTAAGTGAGGACTGCTTTGGCCCATGGAACAGCCCAAAACTGGGAGGGTCCACAGGTGTCTTAAAGCCACCAGAGCACCCCTGGGCTGTGGGTTCTGGCTGTGTCTCTTAGAAGTAGGCTGGCTGCTTCAGGATATGGAGACTTTCACTTCTAGGAAGCTAATCTGAAATCAGTCCAGGTTGGAGGTGAGCAGAAGTCATTATCCTCTAATGGGTGCTCAGTGGCAAATGAGCTGGTGGTGTCAGGGCAGTTCTTATTAGACTTGCCTGCATCACAAACCCTCCCCACTCCATCTCAGTTGGAACTAATTGGCACCTTTATTGGCAGCCTCAGCAGAGAAACCAAGGGTTGAATCCTATAGAGTCTGAACTACCCTCCAAAGGCTGATATTGAGACATTGGAACATGGAGGAAGCTTGCATTGCCCTTACTTATGTTTTCATTCTCCAAGAGTGTTAATTTGCCCCTCTCACCACCGCTAAATTCACTTTAAAAAACAATTGTGCAGAGTGCAGCCTTCCTCATTCCATCCCAGAGACCAAACTTTCACCTGGGAAGAGGGGGTCCGTTCTGTCACTGATGCATGCACACAGTGCGTAAATGAGTGAATGCACCTCAAGGAGAGAATACGCTCTGCAATATTTGCAGGTATGACCTACCGAATGAAGATTTATTTGTTATTAGTGCCTGATTTAAAGAATGTTGGAGTGCTATGCACTATGGAAATTGCAGGGCCCCCCACCTTCACTTAAATTTGCCTGACTGCGCCCCCATCATGAAAGAATTGCGACCCCCGCATGCCAGATTGCAATGCACTCACTTAAATCCAGTGGGCAGGGGCCCCTGAGATGGGGGCCCTGTGCAAGTGCACAGAGTATACATTGGTTAATCCAGGACTGCTTATTATGCCAAAGTAAACTTTCATCCTCAGCAGTGCGCTTGACCTTGAGTGCTTTTGTTTTTGTTTTATGCTTTACAATTTGGCAGTAGAGTGCTATGGTAGGTAACTCTGTGTGATAACTTGCTTTCCCAAACCTGCTCTGTGACATGTCTTAAACAATATCTGGCTCTATTGGATTCTTCATCAAAAAGTGTGTGGTTCTTTCCAAAAACTGATGGGTACACAATTAAGGTTAAACTACTCTAATAAATGAAGTAGGAACTCTGAAATTAATGCCATCCAAGTTTCCTTGATTTTTCAGCTGCAAGAGAAATCCAATTGGAGTGGGGAACACAGTAATAACACTTTTTATTTGAATCTATACTGAATTTGGACTAGTATACATCAATTTTTTAACTGAGTTAACTACTGGAAAATAGCGCAACTGAATGACATTGGGGGCATGAAACTTATCCAAACAAGAGGACTTTTAATTGTATTTAATATATGTTGGTGGATCTCCTGCCCTTTGAGATAGGGGAATTGGGTATAAATGAGATTCAATTCTACATCCTTTAAAATATGCCTTTAAACGTATTCAGTCAACCATTGAATGTCTTTGTGAGTTTAATTAAGCAGTATTTATTTAGCTATGGAAAACATCAATGTTATCAGCCTTTGGGACAGATTCTTTGCAACAGACCAGAGGGCTGTCAGGTTCTCTGGTTCTTGGCCTCAGCACAAGTTAGAATAGCCTAAGAGGCTCCTCTAACTTGTGCCAGGTGGATATGGTCTCTAAAGGATCATGTGCAAGCTGGGTATAATCAGAGAGCATCATGCTTTGGCCACTCCCCTTCCTTGCCCTCTGCCCAGGAGCTGTGGCGATAGAGGTGTAGGTGGCGGCTATCCTGGCTTTATATCTGCTAGGGACTCTCCACACTGGGGCTATCCCGGGGTGGGGCATTTGTGCCACCTAAGCAGTGCAAAGGAGTGGATCAGGGCAGATAGCTTGCCCCTTTGTTCTTAAAGATGACTGGTTATTTCTCTGCTATGGGCAAAGTGTTAGGTACCAATGAACAAAAGCATGGTGTATAACAGCATATTTCATAGATAACTTCCATTAGACACACCAGGTTCTGTCTGTTGTAGCTGCTTTTCAACTGCTCATCTTAAAGTTACTCATTATTGTATAGTAATTATTGGTATTAGTGGCACCTAGTGGCCTATCAGTATTGGGGCCGCATTGTGCAAAGTGCTCTAGTTACATATGGCCTATGCTTCAAAAAGTTCACAGTTTAAGGAAGAGTATTCCTATTTTGATGTTAAACTTAACATGAATAAATCCTCAGCTGTTTCCAGGGCTGACTTGTGACTGTTTGTTTGTTTCTTTGCAGATCTAGAAATAGTTGGTTTTATAGATATAGCTGATATTTCTAGCCCTCCTGTATTATCTAGACACTTGGTACTGCCCATTGCACTCAACAAAGGTGAGACATTTTTGTTTCTAGTAGTGAACATTGCACTGTTTGGAATTGACAAGGTTTTCAAGGTTGCTGGTGGTAGATTAGAGCCAGACATTCCAAAGTTCTCTTAAAGGACAAGTGTCATGCCATTTGGAGAACACTTTTTTGATGATCCCATTAAAATTAAAATCTTAAACACAAGCTCTTTACCTTTTCTAAAAAGAGTATTCTTAACAGTGAATCTGTACATAAAACAGCGTCGTTAATAAAAGGGACAGTGTCTCTTTAGTGACATCATAAATAGAACTTTTTGAACTTAGAGCTAAAAATAATTCTAGGCCAGGAATCAAGCTGAACATTTAATGCATCTTTTTATCTGCTTGTAATGATTGGTTTTTTTTAAATGGTCTTCAGAACAAAGCTTGTATGCAGTGTTGTTTTAGCCGTGTCGGCCCAGGATATTAGAGAGACAAGGTAGGTGAGGTAATATTTTATTGAACCAACTTCTGTTAGTGAGACAGACAAGCTTGTGTCCAATAAAAGATATTACCTCACCCACCTTGTGGGGGGGGGTAATTGAGAGCTTGATATTTGTGCTTTGATTTATCCATTGTTATTCAGGAACACTAGCTACTGCTCACCTCTGTTAACATTTGTATCTGTGCCCTGGAGGCTGGTGTAAGTAGTAAGGAAGGTTGGGTAAATCTCAGGCTTTGCTTTGTCTGTACTTGCTGTGTGCTTGTGGTTACATTCCAGAAGGGCTTCTGTTGCCCTTTCAGTGTGCTTCCTCCTTACGCTTCCTCAAGTGGAGCAAAGAGGAAATATGAGGTTTCTCTTGGGAAAATTTGAAAGGACCAAATACGTGGTTAGTGGGTTTTGGCTCTGTGTATTCGCCCTCTTTTGTGCCAAACCTTTCCTCTCTGTGGGAACTTCATGCTGATTGCTAAAGAACAGCTGTTTTTTAGCTCCTAAAACTAAGTAAGTTGCTCATGACAAAAAAAAGTCATATGAAAGGAGGGGTTAAGGGTTCCCTTAAAAGCGATCACTTGCAACCAGCACTGTGTTGGAACCTTGTATTTTAGTCTGGTTTTCCCAAAGTTGAGGTTTCACTTGGACTGAGGCCAGAGCAGGGCAGACATGGGGGTTCTCAAACTGGGGGTTGTGACTCCTCAGGGAGGTCGCAAGTTGTCAGCTCTGTGGGGCTGACAGTCCCATGCCCCTGTTAAATTAAATGAAACTGCCCGTTTTTAAGGGGGAAGGGTCACACTCAGAGGCCTGCTGTGTGAAAGAGGTCCCCAGTACAAAGAGTTTGAAAACCACTGCACTAGAACAACATGCCCTGCTGTGCCTCTTTAGCCACATCTCCTACATGCCCAGGCATCCCACGTGGAAGCTGTTCGCGCCACTGCTATACTGGAGGCTTAATGCAAAGGATCAAGCTTGTCAGACAGGAGGCTGACGTTGTCCAGAAACCACAGCATTGAAATATCTCATGTCTTCAAAGTGCCAGCAGCCTGGGAAGCTTTGGAGAACTGGAGCTGGTGCTGCGTGTAAGGAAAGTTGCTCTGTTGAACTGCCCTGTAGGGTGGTTTGCTTTGGGTTGACAAGGAGGTGACTGTTGCTGGGTGACTTGACGGGCAGAGGTTGTAAGGTGTCGAGCATGATAGAAAACAAAGCAGCGCTAGTGAGTGTGAATCTCCCTCTTGTTTTTGTTCTTTTGGTTTTTTTTGCACAGAAGGTGATGAGGTGGGTCCGGGGATCACTGATGACACTGAGGATGAGAATTCAGCTAATCAAATTGCTGGCAAAATACCCAACTTCTGTGTACTGCTGCATGGGAGCCTTAAAGTGGAAGGCATGGTGGCCATTGTTCAGTTCGGGTATGGAGGTGCATTTCTCTTTGAAAAGTCCCTTTTGGTGGTGATGCTTTGGGACCAGTCATCTATGAAATACTGCACGCCAAGCAGTGAGCCCCAGGTGGCTTAACAAGAATGTTTAGTGTTGTGACTCTGCCCTGAAGGTGTAAATAATTTGCAAATAATGAAAGCCAGAGCCCCAAGGTAGCGAGGGTGGGAGGTGAATATTAGGGATGAGGAATGGGCAGTTTTGACTTTAGCAATCTGCTCATTTCTTTAGGCCTGAATGGCATGGAATGCTGTACTCCCAAGCTGATAGTAAGAAGAAATCAAACCTCATGATGTCTCTCTTTGAACCTGGTCCTGAGCCCCTGCCTTGGCTAGGGAAAATGGCCCAGCTTGGGCCTATTTCAGGTAGTAACTAAACTGATTTTAAAGTCTCTCGTGCATTTGATGTTTTCTGAGTTCATGCCCTTGCCACGTCTTATTCTTAACAAGCTTTATTTTCTTTCAGATGCTAAAGAAAATCCTTATGGCGAAGATGACAATAAAAGCCCTTTCCCCTTACAGCCCAAAAACAAGCGCAGTTATGCGCAGAATGTCACTGTGTGGATCAAACCAAGCGGCCTCCAGGTAGCAACTCAATATTTAGCCTTGGTGCTCTTGCACAGTTCAGTATCCATGCTTTGAAAGAGTCGTCTCACTTGGGTAGTAGAAGAACGGTCTCTATACTTGTCACTTCCATCTAGTGTAATTTTTTTTTCTTTAATTCCTATTAAAGCTTCCTGTTTGAAGTGTCATAATTAAAACACATTGGCACATATAGTTTGAATGAAAGCTTTGCCTTGCATCTGGTTTAGTGTGTAAACCATTTGTATGGTAGCTTGTATGAGCTGCATAACCAGTGACTGATCACTGAGCCTGGAGGAATGATCAAGTGATTATCAGTGTAATTGGGGATTCTTTCTTCCTAACAGCCTCCCCCAAAAGTTATAGTATTTTTTTTTTCCTCCAGACAGATGTACAGAAGATCTTGAGAAATGCAAGAAAACTCCCTGAAAAAACTCAAACATTCTACAAAGTGAGTAGCATGTTACAGGTTTGCATGTAACGTGACTGTACTGATACAGGTTTGATCTATAGAGCACATTGACCAATGAGGTTAATAATTCTCTGCGTGTTCTATTCAAAGAGCTTGTAGTGCTTTGCAAACGTTAATTCTCAACAGCCCTAGTGAGGAAAGTAGATACTTGACCAATTGCACAGATTGGTAAAGCTATAGCCTGGAATCCCCTGATCTAAGCTCCTCTGACAGGACAGCATATAGGGTTCAATTGTGGGAGACCTAGGTCTGAGAACGAGTGACCCTTTGTGATCCCGTGTATCCCAAAGGTGGTGTACACATCTCCATGGGGAAGGGCAGAAATGGTGTACACTTCCAACAGCCCTTGCCAGCTGGACTCTGGCATGAATTGGAGAGCAGCAGGAGACCCAATCTTATCCTGCCTCCCAGGCAGAAATCAAGGGCTGCTTTTGCAGCAGATATTACTAGTACTGAGGGATCAAAGGGCATCACAGAAGGAAATGAGAGCACAAGTAGAGAGCAGCCTATATGTGGGTAACAACGTCAACGATCACTGTGTGTTCCACCTATGATGCAGAGGGCAAGAAATCCAATAAGCCAGATACAGTTAGCTACATTGTACCACTCTAAAACCAGACTATGACCATAATTCTTCCCTCAAGCCTAGCAGTGACACAAAGCCCAAGAGACACCCCAACCAGGGTTCTGGTATGTGCACTATAAACACACACAAAGCCGTGGTCCCTGTCCTAAGTTTACAATCGAAGAAAATCATGTTCTATAAATTGGCTGAAATAGAGCAGATGATAAAGCGCACCCTTCTGCAAACTGGAGGGCTATCCACGAGGGGTCGAGAGCTGCTGAGACACACTGGGAGGGTGTTGTGGGAAAGCTAACACCTTAAGGTGCTATATCTGCTGTCTCCAATTTCGCACCAGCACTAGAATTCACTCTTATGCTGATAGCACTTAGGAAGCTTGCCGGAGGGCCCCCTGCCCCCCATCTCTCTCCTGAGTGAACAAATTTGCAATGAATAAAATATCCTTTCAACTTTAAATGGGGCTTTTCTCCTTTCCAGGAACTCAACCGTTTACGCAAGGCAGCTTTGGCTTTTGGGTTTTTGGACCTTTTAAAAGGAGTGGCGGATATGCTGGAAAGGGAGTGCACGCTGCTGCCTGATACAGCTCATCCCGATGCAGCATTTCAGCTTACACATGCTGCTCAGCAACTCAAAGCAGCAAGTAATGGGACCTCTGAATATGCCGCTTATGACCATAACATCACTCCACTGCAGACAGACTTCTCCAGTAGCAGCACTGAAAGAATATGAGATGCACTTTTTAGAACATTACTTTTAAGTCTCAAATGGCCAAATTTTCCTGTCTCATTTGTTTTCTAGGACTGACTCAAATATTGTTTGAAGAACTTTCTCAGGCAAATAGGGGCTTTAAAACAATCTAGTTTCTAAATCTGGGATTAATTCATATAGCTCTTAGTGGATTTAGAGTTCTACCTGGAAATTGTATTTTTAAATGCCTCATGAAAGTCTCACAAGAATAATGGAGGTTATCTAGTATGATTATTAAGGTATGTGTGGAGAGATGAGGAAAATGTTGCTGTATGCAATGGACTGGTGCCAGTGGTTTACAACTGTTCTCCCTGCCCCCCGCCCCTTTTCTCCCCTGAGAACCCGTCATCAAGTAACCCTACACATAACCCATAACAATTAGATTGGTGCACAAAAGCACTGTGTAAAACTTTTCTCCAACAAGAGGCAGGTGTTATCTATTAGGACCTGGTTTTCAAAAATGTCAGCTTTGCACTTGACTTGCCCAGTCAAAGATGGAGAGTGTATGCATACTGCATGTGGTTAGATGTACAGGTGGCAATTTTTGGGTGCTGTCACTAATTGCATTCCTTATTTTAAAGATTTACGGCCTGCCTTTCAAAATGTAAAGTTACTAAAGTTTCAGGTATCTCATTTGCCTCAAGACATTCATATTTGAGGAAGTAACTTACATTCTAGCAAGAGAAAAGTTCACTTTTAAACAAAATTGTAAGCTATATTAACCAATAAAGAGTAACTTTTTACGGAAGCTTTCAGTGGTTTTGATTCCATTTCAAAAGAACGGACATGCATGTTCAGCATTATGGAGGCTTAAACCTTGATCATGTCTCCAGCATGAAGATCAGGTAACAAATTGCTCTTGTCCACTTGCATAAGAGGCTGTACAAATAGCAAAATGAAAGACTTTGCTTGTAAATCTTTATTAATAGAAATACACATTCAGCTGCCTTTGGAAGGACAACCAAACTCAGTAGTTTAAGATCCATGGCAAATCACACTAAATATGGGTTGCAGTGCCTGCCCCATACCCTCACCACCATGTATTTCATAAATGTTTAAATGCCCTTTAAAGTAATTAGAAGAATGAATGCTGTGTTAAATTCTCAGTGTCGGCACCAAGATATTCAATCCCTTGATTCACTGTCAAATAGATGTAGAAGTGACACTGTGTACAAATTATGATGTAACTATCCTGAGGAAGCTGGGCTTAGCCTTTCAAGCAGAAAGGCTCCTTTTAACACTTTTAGGCCAGGTTTACACTACAGACCTATATTGGTATTACAATGTCACTCAGGTGAAATCACACCCCTGAGCAACATGCAGTTATACTGACTGGGCTTAGTGTGTAGACAGTGCTGTGTGTGTGTGAGAGCATCTCCTGTCAACACAGCTACCACCTCTTGTGGAGACGCTCGCCCGTTGGTGTAGGTATGATTTCACTTAAGTGCTACCGTGGTGCAGCTGTGCTGGAAGACCTGCCCTTCAATAGTGGTGAAAGTTCCTTAGGATGGTGCCTTTTTGCAGAATGCCTTCAGTGGCGGTTGGGACCACTTCTCTGCAAAAACCCCACCTAAATGTTCTAGTGTTAACCTCACAATAACAATCTTTGGGGGGAAAAGATATTTCACATCGAAAATACAGCCACATGTTTGATGCGTTAGGGATGGAGAACGAAAAGTACCTATTTTCCTGTATAGAGGGTTTTTTGGTTGTTTTTTTCCTGGTGTTATGCTTTCGTAAAATAAAACCATACAATCAGTGGGATGGCAATAAATTGATCTTCTTAAAGTTTAGTGATTGCTCTGGAATTAACTTGCACAAGGGTTACAGTGGGTGCTGGGGGAAAGAGTACTAGACTCAGCTGGGTCAACAGAGCAACTAGCTGCTCTGTAGTCAAGGTTACAATTAAGTTTATTTAAATCAGACTTTAGTTCATGTCAGGGAAGATGCAAAAAGTCAGAGGGGGCTAAGACCTGGTAGATCAGGCTGGGAGCACAGGAGTCATTTTTATCACCGTTCCCTTTATTCAAAACGGCTCATTTTTAACCACTGGGGGTTTCTTTGTTAAAAGTAATTTTAATTGTTTAAAATTCACCTAAGGCATAAACCAAACATATCACTTGCCTCCCATTTGCTGGTATCTGGTACACAATACCAAAATGGTCACGCACTTATTAGGCCCCCAACACTGCACCCCAAAAGCAAATTGCCAGCCTGGCATGCAGACTCCTTAGCTGCAGTCCTCTGCATTCAGGAAATATGGAAGGAATAGGAAAACAGGTGCTTGCTGCCTTCTCAACAGGGTTTGAGCCAAGCACTTACACTACCATTCCCAAAACAGAGAGGACAAGGGGCTGGCCTCCCTATAATAGCAGAATGAAGGTTGTGGGATCATCTCAAGAGAGGCCTGCTTTACCTCTGCATTTCCTGGTGTAATTCTAATTTTTGTGGGCTACTGGGGGGGAAGAATGGCAGGGATTAGAACCTCAATGCTACACAGCCTGGTTTTCCAGTGTCTGAATTTGAGCATTTAAATTCTCACCATCTGGAAGGGCAGAGTTAGTGACCACAAGGCCATGGGAAGTAGCAGCTATGTCAACTGGTGAGGGAAATTTGAAGGAGTAGGTAGCTCCCACTAATGACTGGCTAGGACGTATGTAGCCAGACAGAGGCTGCTGGACACCCCTACATGTTTCTATTCCATGGGGGAGAGAGATTAAGCCTTCCTATTGTACATACATTGAGAACAAGCTGGTGGTGTCCAATGCTGACACTAGTTGCTCCCAGGTTTAAATATATCAGCAAAAGCCTGCTGAAAAAAAGCAGACCTAGCACTGACCATTAATAAATATATTTTCCATGCTGCTCTTGGTCTCTGTTCCTCAGGCCATTCCTAGTCAGTTTCACATAGCATGGAGTGGATGGTCTGAAATACTATACCCCAGCATCACAAGCCCTATCTGCATTCAATATCTGAGAGAGAGTAAATATCCAATTAAGAATAACTATTATATTCCCAGTTAGAACTGCTCAGGTTTTTGCATATAGGATTTCTTTTTATAATACGCAAAAAATAAAAGGAGTACTTGTGGCACCTTAGAGACTAACCAATTTATATGAGCATAAGCTTTCGTGAGCTACAGCTCACTTCATCGGATGCACTGAATGCATCCGATGAAGTGAGCTGTAGCTCACAAAAGCTTATGCTCAAATAAACTGGTTAGTCTCTAAGGTGCCACAAGTACTCTTTTTATTTTTTGCGAATACAGACTAACACGGCTGCTACTCTGAAACCTTTTATAATACGGGTAACTGATAGGAAACATGTTTAACTATTGCCATTGTTCAACATTAAGTGCCATGCATATATGACTGAAGAGGAACTCAATACAGTGTATGGGAATGCTATCTGAAGACTCACTATGAAATCTAACAATCATTTAACTGTAGAAAATCCTTTCCATTATTATAATAGATAAAATTGTAAGAATCAGAGGCTCCTGTCATTAAGATAAATTAGATCTAGGAAAGCACTGTAGTCCCTGCTTTACTTCATCTTTCTCTTTTTTGATCCAAGGTGCTGTCTCCTTTGCTTGTAGAGGTGACGCAAGTTTATAAACAAACCTGAAAAGAGAAATAATGGTTTAGGCAGAACTGAAAATCTGCAGATTACTTATGCCAAATAACTGCACTGAGTTAAAAATGATTTCAGATTTTCTTCTCACGTAGGTACAAAAAACTATGAAAGCTAACGACAAATGAGTCGTTGCTGAGGTAGGGTTGAGACTGCAACAACCCACACTGTTTGTTATTGTAGGGGTGCTTAGGAGTTCTGGTTGTCACCCTTTAGGGGTAACGGTATTGAAGACAGAGGGAGGGGGAAATAATTCTAGAATCTTGTGCTAGCTTGTGAGAAAAAGTGTCACAAACCTAAGCAACCCACATCAGACTAAACCACAGAAACAGGGTTGGTGTCATTTAAGTCTTTTTTCATCAGATGAAATGAAGTTTGGAGTTCAAAATTTTCATTTAAAAATCATGGGCTAGATTCTGTATTCCTCTGATTTCAATGAGACTTTTGGATCCACAGAGATGTAGGCTCAACCTGCCCACAGTACACTTCTATCATTAGTCCACTAATGATAGAGAACAAACAATTGTAGCTGATCAGTTAAACATTAAACTACTGTTTTTTTTTTTAAAAAAAAAACCCTCCTATGAAGCTCTTCAGGGAACTGCTTCTTCATATTCCACTAGTATCAGTGTATTTTGGTTGACATCTGTGTAGTTTTGAAGTACACAAAGAATCCAGCAAAATCCTGCAGAAGTCCACACTTTTACCCAATGATTCTGATATAATAATTGTAATATTTTGGCCTCTGGTGTATCTGCATGTGCTTCAAGGTGATCTGTTATAGAGGTCTCCTTTTTGGGTTAACCTGTGCTATTCACTACAATATGAAGACAGTTTAAGCTCAAATTGGTATAACAATGACCAATCAGATATGCTAATTTAAAGTTGCAATCTGTTACTCCTTTTTTGTACATAAATGACTTTTGGTATTTCAACAGGAGAGAAATACAATGAAACAACAAAAACTTACCTAAAAATAACATCATAAGGTAGATTTGAAGAAGGAATGAAAATTTGATTGTGATGCTCATCGGATATGGCAGTGTGAAACTAAACTTCCCTGTTTCACTGAAGATTGGAATGGCCTGAATCAGACAGACAGCTGAAAGCAGAAGGCCAAGAAGATTATAGGCAAAATACAAAGGACAAGGTAAACTCTAGAGCTGGTCAAAAAACGAAGCTTCTCAAAGTTGTTCTCTTTTAATGGTAAAATATTTTGATACTTTCTGACAAGCTCTTGTAATCTAGAAAGACTTCAGCATAAACTAGTTTTAAGTGGTATCTTTAAACACAGCTGCACCTAAGTCGTGATATTTTCCTAGTTTTTTTTTGTTTGTTTGTTTGTTGGCATTGGTGGGCAATGCTATTAATTCACCCACAGCAACAAGATATTAGCTTTGCTAGCTAGGTTCAGTGCACTCTGCTGTTTCTCACTGTTTCTTTAGAAACTTAAGTTGGTACAAATTTCTATTGCAGTGAAACAGAAGTTAAACACACACCATTCATCTCCACATAAGATGATGTGTAGCAAGAGAATTCGAGCCTTGCTGTCTCCCCAAAGTAGTTGTTTTCAAATTGGCCCTAAAAACACAGGAAGGGACACAGCCCATGTTTCATGCTCCCCACCTGCCTCTAAAGCCAGCCACGCTCCTCTCACGAGAACATTATACTTCGGGCTCTACGGGAATAGGAGCTGCAGCTTGGAGACTACTTCCACTCTATGGCTTTTACCCCCTGGTGCTGCAACCACTGGTAGCACAGTCACAGAGCCAGTGGGTGGAGGAGCTCCAGGAAGAGTGGCACCCTGTGAGTGTCCCAAGATCCAGGGACTTGGAGCCAAGATTGCTCATGGGTCCCCTGTGCAATTTAAGATTTAGGCCCGTGCCCTTTCTAAAGTGTGAGACCATTACGCCCTCCCTGTCCAGGGGAGAAGGAGCCAGACTCCCCGAGTAATAAAGTGCACAGACACGGCTCTCCTTCCCTGCTGCAGGAGGAGGGGATAGGGATCATACAGTGTTTTCACACACACACAAAGTGAAAAACAGCTTCTCCCAAATCTCACTATGAAGAAGAGCAACAACCCAAACCGGCCAAAAAAAGTAAACAAATTGTGCATCCGTTTTCCTGTTCAACTGTATGTGGGGTGATTTGCTCGTACCATGCCTCACGTCTCATTCTCCTGCTCTTCCTGTGTATTAGGAGACCTGTGCTTCCTACCTTACTTTAAGTGGAGTCTCTCTTTTGGGAAGGGAGAAACCCTGACTGGGGACCATTCTCCTCTCTTCGCCCTTAGCCTAGAAGGATTATTTCAAGCGCAGACACCACTAGCATCGACTTTTGCTCCAGCCGCTCCTATCACTTTGTAACTAGCCTTTGAGCAGCTATGGCCGTGTATCTTTTCCCAAAGCTTCTAGCAATGCCTTCATTTGTATCAGCTGGGAGGAGCTGTGGCTCACACCAGTGTAACTCCAAGATGCACCTCTTGGCGGACAGGAGTGCTAGGCTGCCAGCCTGGCAATCCAAACATTTCTTCTTGAGGTGCTATGGGTGATAGTAGGATGGATGAAGAAAGCGACAGAGCTGGAGACGGAAGTCCTCTACGTATCCAAAGGGCAAAGTAAAGCAAAGCCAATGTTAGTGCAAACTTCCCTGGTGCAGACGTGCCTCACGCCTGCACCTCTACAGGTCTGAGGTAAGTTCAGTTTCTGCACCAGTCCAACCTTAGGTCTCTCTGACACTCCCAGCAAGGCCGCCAATTATTGCGACCGCTTTTGTTATGCAAACAGTGGGAACCGGGGCCTATGTTACCCTTAGCTTTCACTCTTCAGACGTGACCAAGGCACAGTACAGTGCATTTGACTTAGCGAGAGCTGGGTGAACATTTTCAGTTGACTAACAAATCTGCCAAAAATGCAATTGTGAGGCAACCCAAACTATTAAAATTCAGGTCGAATTCAGCAAATGGTTTGGGTGGAACAACAAACGGGGGGGGGGGGGGGGGGAACGTAGAAGTCAAAACAAACCTATTCAACATTTTATTTTGAAACTAACCATCAAAATGTTGCTTCAAAACTAGCAGTTTTGCTTTGAAACTTTGTGTTTGATCAGAATGATATTATTTTGGTTCAAAATAAACTAATTTTTTTCAGGTTTTTCAATTCCACCATCAAACCAAAATATGAATTACTCTCTCATCTCTATACAGAGCAGCATGATCTACAAGGCTGTGTTTTTGAAGCATACCTTCTGCCAACGTGCCTAAAGGATAGAGAGGAATCCAGATGGTGTATCGGATCCAAGTTAGTAATTTCCATTCTATATCAATGCAGGAAAGCATGTAGAATGGATACCTAGAGTAAAATTCAGTTTGAAAGACAGACATTACTTAAAAGTTTAACTTTCCACTTAAGTTACAATATTGTGCATAATCACTGTATGATGTTGTCAATGTCAAATATTCATGATAAACACGATCAATTCGTTTAGTTATTGTCTTAATTGTAAATAATGAGTAAGAATATTAAAAAGGGACTGTTTCATATGGAGCTCCGGCAGGTATGTTTTTCCTCTGACAGCTTGTACTAGACCTATTATCCTGGCAACCTGGATAGGGTTAACGGTCTGCTTTCTTCAACAAATATTTCAATTTAGATCCCAAAAAATGAATAGAATACAATGTAGTTGGCAGACAAACACCAGAAATTCCCAGAATCCATCACATTCTTTAGCTAAAGGTCTGAATGTCCTGTGGAAAGTGACATGAAAATCAGATTTCCTTACCAAGAGCTAGGAAATGGGTAGAGGAACATAGCAGCAAGTTTTCCCAGACATGTAGCAACATGCACTCTGGTATCTCACATTGGAATCAGTCCCAGACTCTGCCAGACACAGGAAACTAGCAAGACACTTATGCTGTGACAAATCTGAGTCCCAAGGAATGCTTTATCAGCAGGGGCTATAATGCGAATGCCACTGGGTGTTTCTTAATGGCAAAATAAAAATTATTTTAAAGCAAAAGGCTGTTTTTCAGTAGACCCCTGGCATTCCATGCACGTCAAAGGAAAATCCTACAAACCTGAATAACTCAATAATACTCCAGCAGTAAAATACAAAGAACACCACCGCTTTGCTTTGCATTTCCTCCACATTTCCGAGGACAATAAACAAGACAAAATTTCTTCCAAGTACCTATTTAACAAAACACCAACACATACATGTAAGTATACTCAACAGATACCAATGTGGCACAGTCAGAGGGCAACAGTGAGCCCTTCCCACTAGAAATACACAGGCTCCATAAGAGCTGCACACGCAGCTCAGGGCCCGGGCACATTAGTGGTGCTGGAAGACCAGGGCATGTGCCTCTGGAGCTGAGCTGTGGGCTGGGGAAATGCTTCCTAAGCCTGTAGTCCTTGTACATACTGACCAGCTATATTAGGAGCCAACCCAGGAGCAGAGAGAGAAGGTGGCCACACCTTTTGCAGCACAGTGGGTTTGCTGTGGGAAGTTGAGCTGGTCCAAGTGCATGAGGATTTCCTCCCACCCCCTGCTGTTCTTGTCTTTTCCCCAACTCCTTGTCTCGTCAGACAACCCAAGAAGGCAGCCTACCAACCCAGGCTAGGAAGCCTGGATTCTACCTATGGGGCAATATATATCCCTGGCGTAACTCCAAATTGATGCCATTTCCTCCTCCCCTTCCCCGCCCCCTGCTTTTTTTTAAAAGCAGTAATGGCTAAGACTATCACAATATAAACTGTAATAACTTGGGGTGCGAGGAATCTTAAAATATTACCTGGAAAAAAGAAGGTATAAATGGTGATCTGACGATTCCTACTAGTGAATTCAGGATCTCTATAAATGCGAGCGTCTGACAGAAATATATCATGTCAGCAATGGTGTCAAATGTATCGTAGAAGGAATCTATCAAACAAAAAACCGCTTTAAGGCATCTGAATTTGCCTGCCAGGAGAAGCCAGCTTGACTACACAGCCCCCAACAAATACTGACTCACTCAAATATTTTAGAACTATATTTGTGTTGGGAAAATTTAGTGTTCAACCTTGTGTGTACAGCCTATATGCAGGCTAGTGTGCAGTCAGAGTAAAAGCCTTAAAAATGTTACCCGATCAAAGTAAAAGTCCTATGCTGAAAGAATCATAGGGTTAGAAGGGACACAATGGTCATCTAGTCTAACCCCCAATGCAAGTATAATTAGAGCTACTTCAGTAAATAATATGGAAAAGAAAGAGGGCTGTGCTCTGGATTAACAGCATGGACAATTGGATCTTTTAGAAAAATAACATTTGAGCCAATCCATTTTTAATAATACTGGCTCTCTAAATGTAAGAAACGTCTGTCTCGAGTGCGAGGCAGTGTAGTTGTAGCCATGTCTGTTCCAGGATAGTAGAGAGACAAGGTGGGTGAGATAATATATTTTATTGGACCACCTTCTGCTGATGACAGAGATAAGCTTTCAAGCCACACAGAGCTTGTCTCTCACCAACAGAAGGCGGTCCAATAAAAGTTTCAAGTGAGATTTTTCATTCCCCCACACCCCACTCCACAATACAGTTTCTTTTTTAAAATTAAAATTTAGCATGTATCGATTACAGAAAATATTACTGATGCCCATAAATCACAGACTCTGTGATTATTTACAGGTCCTGTCCTTAATGTTATAACAACTTTTGGGAGGGTTTTGTTGTGCATTTCAATCAAGTATTTACAGTTTATGTGGCATAATTTAGATGTCATTGTTTAGACATTACTGCAAAGGGTGAAAGGAGGAATAAAATAAAATAGGATAAAATAGTACTTATTACTTGCCTTTTCCTAAGATAAAGAGGCGAACTGTCATATTCACAAAAATCCAGGAGAACCCCAAAAACTGCACAAGATTATACATGAACAAATATCCTCTCTTCAGCTGTCTGAAAGCTATAATCAATGTTAAACAATCATGTTAGCAAAATGCAACAGCATTCCTATATTCTGCAACTGGCTCTCAGTGGCGAGGTGGGTTAGTGAGTTAGCCTTTCAAATCTGAAGATGGGTTACAAAAGAAAACAAGGTTTCACGCTATTCTGGACAATACAGGACTACCAAACAATTTGCCATGTGGACTCAAGGGAAACTCAGCACTGGAATAACAGGAGTGCTGCACCTATCTCAGCTTGGTGCTCACCTATCTCACCTATCTGCACCTATCTCACATCCCCTGCTGGCACTATTGATGACAAAAATGTTCAAATCCTCTATGAAACAGTAGTGTGGTTTTACTCAGCTTGTAAGTAGTTATATACATAATAAAGTGCCGTATACTAGTTTTACAGAGAGACAACAAGTCTATCAACACTACCATGACAGCATCGGAAGTACTTAAGTGCATGCTTACAGAGGTAATATTTTGCGCGTGATGTGCATAAGCAAGCCATTGCCACTATCTTATCCACTAAATTAGTAAGGTTGATTTGAAGATACAGTCACTTACGGTCTTTAGGGACTCTGGATTCAATTCTGATTTTGTTAATCCTTTCTTCTTCTTCCTAAAAATTAGGGATAAAGTTTTAAAGGGTTTTAGTGTAGTATTTCTATACAGTAATTAGCAGCTAATATTTAGTTAACTGTTCTGCTGCAAAGCTAGTGGGGTTTTAGAGTCAGCTAATATCTACTTACTAGTCTAATGTGTTAAATTTTTCACCTAGGCAAAACTGTGCAGATTCTTCATTGTCAGAAAGAGTGTTACTGCAATAGCTAATGGTTGTCTAACCAGCTATGCAACCTTCATTATATATTTTCATCTAATGAATACATTTTGTGGTGTGAAAATGGCCATTTTCCATGTTAATTCTTGATCATTACCACCACTCAAAACTGTTCCTTTTCTTATGAGAGTGTGAAGTCATCCTCTGGCTCTCTTCAGACCATTTAACACACACCCCAATTGTTAACTCCTGGGAAGAAGTAAAGTCACTCTGGATTGCTGTATAAATCAAAACAGCCCTTTGCAATATCCTGTATAACTTACGTGGTCATTAGGAGGTAAGAAATAGACTTGTCCTTCTGACCATGGGGCAGTGTGTGTTGTAGAAATGACACCACTCACGCTTTTGCATGGACGTTTGCGTCCTTTCCAAGAGGGATTGTTATTTCTTTGCTAACCATTCTGAATGCAGTAGAGAGCATTTGAATTACCACATAGCTGAATGTAAAGACAAGGACAGCCTGGTGGCTCAGGAGGCTGCTTCTGGACACTCTACCTAGAAATCCTCATTTTAGAAACAATCTTGGGACTCCTGCTTTTCACACAAGCGAGGCTGGAGTGTTTTAGAAAGTGAGTCTCTCTTGGTCTTTGACTGAAGGAAACAGCACACACTATCTAGGAGATATAACCTGTCAAGTTCAGAGCCAGATCCATTTGGGAGCATTCTGATTTGGGGCCAACTCTAAAAGCAATATAAGCAAAAGGCTAGCATGTGCTTGAGTCAGTCTCGTTTAAGAAGAACAGAGGACACGCTGTCTCTCATGGCTAGGCACCTCAACTTTTGGAGACCTTGGTTTGTAGGTAGGCAAGATAGCTTGAGCTCTCTGCCAACATCAGATATCCCAAGGATTTCAGCTTATTTAGACTGCAAGCTCTTCAGGGCAAGGACCATCCATATATGTTTATATAGTGTCTAGCACAGGAGTTCTCAAACTGGGGGACGGGACCCCTCAGGGGGTCACGAGGTTATTATATGGGGGGGTCGTGAGCCTGCACCACAAACCCTGCTTTGCATCCAGCATTTATGTTAAATATATTAGGAAGTGCTTTTAATGTATGTGGGGGGCCGCACTCAGAGGCTTGCTATGTGAAAGGGGTCATTAGTACAAAAGTTTGAGAACCACTGGTCTAGTACAATGGGACCCTGATCCAGACTGGGGCCTCTGTGTATAATAATTTACAGATAATGCTCATTTTAAACCAAACACCTCACCTAGTAGGGCCTTCCCCTTTTAGTTTCAGGTCTTTATACTGAATCCATTTATTATTGTTTAATTTGGATCTTGCAACCAGCACACTAGTCAGAACTCCAAATATAAATATGTTAACTCAATGGCAAGAATCTAGGTATTTCTTAGGACATGCACTCTTAGCTGCTTATTTAAACTGCTCCGAAAGCGCATGGAGTACTGACCTTTGCTTTGAGTTCCATTTCAGCATCAGACTCATCTAGCCAGCGATCAAAATCAGGGGCTAGGAACATTGGGCGTCTCTCCTGTTTGGTGAGTCTTTTCCACCAGTTGCTTTCTTTTTTCTGCACGGTGATGTTCAACTGCCTTTGAGTCACTTTGTACTCCAGCTGCGAAACACACAGTGGGGGGGCAGACACAGGAACATGCCTCATTAGAGCTGGGGCCCTCATAACAAGAATGTTTTTGGGGCTGGTGAAAGGTTCTGCATTGACGGCTCTGGAGAGCAAAGTCCTCTATCACCAATGCATGTACAACACAGGCAGCAGCAGTGCGGCTTATTTGCGCTGCCCCAACCCTGACGTAGAAGGGTTGTGTCTAAGGATTTGTCTACATGCCAGTCAGGGGTTGCAAGTGCAGCTTGCGCAGACAAACCTGAGCTAGTTTTACTCTAGCTAGCTCGGGTAGGGTAGCAGTAAGCCACAGAAACGCATGCTGTACAGGCCCACCTGGAACGCTGGGTAATCGCTCAAGCTGCTAGCCCACACGGAAACCCAGGCTGCTGCAACTTCACGGCTCTGGGGCCTGAGCTAGACAGATTAAAGCTAGCTCGGGTACGTCTGCGTGAGCTGCAATCATGCCCCAACTGCAGTATTGATATACCGTACGGGGGAGAAGGCAGGTCAGTATCCACAGCCACATTCAGCGTCTGGCGCCTCTGTGGTAACTGCCTATCAAGGGTGCCAGCTGCAGTGGTGGTAGTTTTTGGGATGGTCTAGCTGTCAGTAGACTGGTTTCCCAAGACCCTCAGTTCATTTCACACAGGCCACTAAACAGCCAGTAGAGCAGTGGTCTCCAACCTTTTTAAGCACAAGATCACTTTTTGAATTTAAGCGCAACGCAGGATCTACCTCAAAGGAACTGTAGAAACAACAGTAATCACACAAACCCAAAAACCCTTGCCCCGCCCCCTGCCGCAGCGCCACTCACAGCATCCCCCCTCCCTCCGTCGCTCGCTCTCCCCCACGCTCACTCACTTTCATTAGACTGGGACAGGGGGTTGAGTGGGGGGGGGCGGGCTGTGGGGTGAGGCAGAGGGATCTGGGGTCCGGGAGGTGGCTCCGGACTGGGCCTGGGGCAGGGGTACAGGAGGGGGTTCAAGGTGCGGGTTCCGGGAGGGAGTCTGGGTCCGGGAGGTGGCTCAGGCAGCGGGTTCGGGTGCAGGCTCCGGGAGTGGGCTGGGGCAGGGGGTTGGGCTGCGGGGTTGTTGGGATTTTGTGGTTCCCAATAATAACCAAATGAGTCAGATGCTGGGCAGAATCAAGGGTCTTCGGCACTTTATTCAATTCAGTTCAACAAGACTTTATTCAATGTGCACAAAGGGAGAGCCCCTCCAGCAAGGAGCGCCTCCCGTTGCTGTTTTATAGCGCATGGCAGTTACATAACACAAACCTCTAGCCAATCATATTTAACCTTTCCAGATATGGATTTGTTCATCACATGCTTATACGTCTCCACTCCACATGTTGAGCTCACCCCCCCTCCCCTTGGCCTTTTCTAGAATTTTCCTAGGGTGGTGAGCCACAGCATGCTTCTCTGTGCACCCCTACCTTCTAAAACACAAGCATACCCTTCAGGGTGCAGGGGGTTCGGGTGCAGGGGGGGGGCTGAGGATGTGGGGTGCAGACTCTGGAGGGAGCTCAGGGCTGGGGTGCAGGAGGATTTTGGTGTGTGGGCTCTGGCCGGGCACGGCTTACCTCAGACAGCTCCGGGGCAGCGGGGCTAAGGCAGGCTCCCTGCTTGCCCTCGCCCCACACCGCTCCCAGATGCAGCCGCCGTGTCCGGCAGTGGCTCCGCCGGGGGGGAGGGGGCGGAGAAGAGAGGCAGATGGCTCCACACCCTGCCCTGTCCGCAGGCACCGCCTCCGCAGCTCCCATTGGCTGGGAACGGGAACCACCCACTCCCCCTAGGAGCCACTGTCAGACATGACTGCCACTTCCGGGAGCAGAACGGGGCTAGGGCAGGCAGGGAGCCTGCTTTAGCCCCACTGCGCCACCGGACCGTTAGCGGTCAAACTCCCAGTTCGGCTGCAGGAGGGTTGGCAACCGGATTGCAATCGACTGGTCGATCATGGAGCCTCCGACAATCTCAGCGTGTGAGATTCACAGCCAGATGCTCCACGGTCGACCAGTCGATCGCCATCGCCTGGCTGGTGACAACTGCATTAGAGGGTACCTATCAATTTCAGGCTGGAGTTGAACCAGTGACCTAAATACAAAAAGGGCTGGGGCCTGTTAGTCATCCCCTGAACCACCCAGTCCTCCTTAATAAGGTACATTTCAGGCCAAGCGTGAAGATACTGCTAGCACTGGCTGCAGTGAGTTCTTACTAGCAAAATGTACAGTGGTAACAACTGAAAGAAAGGGGTCTCTCTTTCCCAAGGGGCAACTGCCCCAATTTTAAAAGGTCCTAAAATAACCTAGAGATATGCAAGTGCTGAGAGGCAGCTTGTGGAGCTGCAAGTCAAAGTGAAAGTTTCTCAGTTCTTTTGCTCTTTTCTTATTTTATCAGCTCCTTTGACAGAGAAAAATCCAGACTGATGATCACACATTTGCACATGAAGGCCATGGATCAGGCACTCAGAAGCTGCCAAAGAACCAGGCCAATGGTGGGAAAGCCATTTCTCCATGTTTCTACTGGGGATAGTTCATACAGCACAGTAACTCCACCTCCTAACTATGACACCTGCCTCCTGCAGTGGCCATGGAACAAATATTTGAACCTTTAATTAGAAAGGGGGCAAAATCACTCGTCTGGATTTCTACACTACCCCACATACCTGTCAAATCTTTGGTGCAGTTTGAATCCACACTTAGCACTTTGATTACAATCCTTTGAGTAAGAAGGGGTGCTAAATATTTCACAAACACAAAGCCTTTGGGAGTAGATCTCTCCATTTTACAAATGAGGTAGCAGACGTAGGGTACAACTACACTAGACTTTGGCCCCTTGAGGTACTTACACATTCGTTAAGGCTAGTGTGACCACTCTCCCCCCTTCCCCCCCACACACTTGAGCCAGGCTATAAACACCTGATCAACCTGCATCCAACATGTGTGGTGGGTGAAATACACATTTGAAAAGGCTAGTGTAAGCATCTCAAATTAATTAGGAATCAGGTATAAAAAGCTAGTGAATTCAAGCTCAAAGAGAACAGTGAGTTGTCTGAGTTTAAACAGCAAGTTAGTGGTACAGAAACCTGACACAGAGGATCAGATAGGTGCCTTGTGGAATTTTCACCCTCAGTATTTTTGAAAACCACACAAGGCAACTACTGCATCCTTGATTGACTAAATATCTTTACAAAACTGATTCTCTGTGTCCTATTCCAGCTATTAGGTACATTCCCTCTGTCCAGGACTCTGCAACTGTTAAGGGCCAAGATTCTGCCAACTGAACTTCTCAATATATGAGATTAAAATGCACTCAAGACAAAAATAACCCACTGTTTGGTAGCGAGGGACAGTACATATTGCAGGCTTTGGAACGCGAAGCAGCTCCGGAGCAGTAGAGCTGCAGGTTTTTGCCTGGAGCTGGAGCACAGCTCCAAAGCCCTGACATATTGAGGAGTGCATGTTTGGAGTTTGGGTTAAAAATGGAGCTGAAATAAAGCAACAACAACTTAAAACTTTTACATTAAAAATCTCATTTCTAGAATTAACGTTTTCATGTTTTGGGGGTCTTGTGGAGAAGCTGGAGTTTTACTCAAAGCTTTATTTCTTCAAGCAGCCAAGTTAAATTGTTTCTAACTCAATCACACTGAGACACATGATCAGGTAAATCTTCAGTAAATGGTCCTTCATTCCAGGTCTATTCTACTGTAGCAAGTGGGGCGTGGTCTCCCTCCATGCATTCCTATACCTACTTTAATTATATTTACATACATCACAGTGTGGGGAGGGCAAAAAGAAAAGGAGTACTTGTGGCACCTTAGAGACTAACAAATTTATTAGAGCATAAACTTTCGTGAGCTACAGCTCACTTCATCAGATGCATTTACTCAGTGTGGGGAGAGAGCTCTGATTACTTCCCTCTGGCAGCAGAGCTGTGTGGCTCTCCTTTGATGTGGTGGAGACAATAGATAATTAATGGACAGTTAAACACTTCTGTTTACTTGCAAGATGGTTAGCGGCCATCTCTGAAAATATGAGCCACCCGTATGAAGCCACAAGCAAACATCCCAGATTTAATCCTGTGACAGTAGGGTATCATGTCAATAAGCTGATGCTGTGGTTGGAGAACTAGACTGACTGGACCTACAGATATTTATAGGGAAGATGTAAAACAGATGACCTGCACAACATGGGGCTCTTAATCTATTCAACAATCTAGCCACATGCCAGCCCCACCCTTGATTAAGTTTATTGAAAAAACCGATGAAGTGATTTGGGAAGGAAGGGATGAAGGTCATGTGTCTAAGGCAGTAGCATTAGCTCCATCAGCTAATGCAGGACGGTCTGTTACCACTGATTGCAAGGTGGTGCTCACCCACCTGCAGATCACCACAGCTTTCGAGGGGGTTGTCCTGGGGGACTCTGTTAGTCTTGCTAAGACATCTAAGAGGATGGTGGTGTTTGTTCCTCCTGTCTGAGGGTGCTCAGTCCTTCAAAATGCTGATGATGCCCTGCTCTCCCCCCTCCAAGCCAGCCAGTACTGCTTATCACCTTACCCCACACCTAGCTCAAATGAGGACCAACTGGCTGAGCTCAGTCTGATATGACGGATGCTAGAAGACTGGAGAAGGCAACTAGAAGCTATGGCCAAAGTAAGATCTGCCTCTGAACAAGAGTGTTTCCACGTTTTGTTGTTTGAGTTTGCAATCTTGGGGTGACTCGATTCCCACCTACTAGCTGACGGGAGAGCAACAGCTTTTCTCCACCCTATGTGGCACCAGTACAGTGCAGCTGTTTCTCCTATGCCATTCACCAATCCTTTGTCAGTGAACTCTGCATGGGGCTGCATCTCTGATCCATCCAGAAACCGAAGCTGGTGCAAAACCCAGTAGCCTTTTAATTAGCATGTTCCATTAGTGCTGCGACTTGCCCTGGGTGCCTAATGGCTTCCAAGGGATTTGAAGATATTGGTTTTGATCTATAGTACCACAAGTGGCCTAGGATATGCTTGCCTGAGACCAGGTCTATGCTAGGGACTTTTGCCAGCATGGCTATGTGGGCCAGGGGTGTGAAGAGGTGAATTCCCTGACCAACACAGGGGTGCAGGCAAAAGTCCCTAGTGTAGATGCAATGATATGTGCAAAACTATGCTTTTACTGGCATGGCTTGTTTCACTCATGGGGGGTGGTTTTATGATACCATAACTTTGCCAGAAATAGCTGCGTCCAGACTGGGAGTGCTTCACCGGTACAGGTATATTATATGAGCAAAGTGCTCCTACTATACCAATCAAAGCATATTTCTGTAGCTCTAACTGAATCTACACTATGGACTTTGGCTGGCACAGCTGTGTTGGCCAAGGGGGCTCCAGCACCTCTGGGAGCTCATCTGCAGCAATATGGCCGTCACTGGTTAGCTTTCCATGCTGTCTAGTAATATGACACTCAAGATGCCACTTGTTGGGAGCCATAGCTCGCTCTCCAGTCCTGGACTCAGATTATCCGAACAGCCTGCCAGCACATTGATTGGTCTTTTATCAGATATTTAAAACACGTCAAGTCTCTTAACAACGCTGTTATGCATTGGCATGGAGGATGTGCAGGTGCACAAATACAGCAGGACGTGCTCAGAGTGATTTGGGGTTAGACTAGTGGCTGGTCCACACATAGGCCTGTGCCAATTTAACCAAATCAGTTTGCTAGAGCCAATGTCATCATTTCAATGCAGTTCTGTGAGGGGACACTTATTTCGGAATAGAAGCGACTAGAGTCTATGGAGCCAACTGATTTTAGTTAAACATATGAACACTTTTTTTTTTATTTTGCACTAAGAGCACACATGCACCACAATAACTAACCAGATCAATTTAATTCTCATCTCTTGTTGTTTTCTTGCAAATCTTTGGGTAGACAAGGCCTGGAACTCTGTTTATAGTGGAGTCTAAGTCAAAGAACTTTTGCTGCTTTTACTGCAAAGCTTTGCTTCGATATTGATGGGTTGGCAATTCCCTTGAAATTCAGCAATTTACCCCTCCAGAGAGGAGTTAAATTCTGCATTTCAAGTGAAGTGACTCCTCTCCTTTCTTTGCTCAGCAAGATGGGAAGGGAAGGTCTATCTACCCCAAGGAAGGAAGGATTACGCAGAATTTCCCAGATTTACTGTCGCTATTCCTAGTGGGCAAATAAAAAGAACCAGGACAATTACAGGACAAGTCTTGCTACAGCTGCTCCCCACTGGGAGTTAAGATCAGTTGTGCAGGACCCCCTGTGATTAAAAGGACAGGCAGATCTTGGAGTGCCAGGAAGCTCTCTCCAGTTATAAGACAGGAACTAAGACAGTGCTTCACAGTAAGAGCGTTGCAACATGTTCATGCTGGGATTCTTAGTAATTCATACAAGCAATGAGAGCACACATGAAGATTTTTACCAAGGTCACAGAATATGTAAGAGGTGGTGTTGTTTTCTTTCAGAGAGGCTGCACTTCACATATGCTAACTTAACAGCGGATTGTATTTCCCCCAATCTGGGATGTTTCATTCAGAAAAATTGATAGATTCTCTATTTTACTGCTCCAGTAAATTTTTAAG
This sequence comes from Dermochelys coriacea, assembly GCF_009764565.3. Taxonomy (NCBI): domain Eukaryota; kingdom Metazoa; phylum Chordata; order Testudines; family Dermochelyidae; genus Dermochelys; species Dermochelys coriacea. The sequence continues at coordinate 79,791,737 of NC_050077.1, read as the reverse complement.
CTACCCACCACTCGCTTCTGTAGTTAATTAAAGCCACGTTCATGTAAACCCATATTTATGAGAGCAGTATGAGATTTGTGTGAGAAAGGTTGCGGAATCAGGCTCAAAGACAGGGTATTGAATGTGTACTGCATTTAGAACTTTAAACATTAGTAAAATCATCTGTAATAGCAGGGATAGGCAAACTTTTTGGCCCGAGGGTCACATCGGGGTTGTGAAACTCCATGGAGGGCTGGGTAGGGAAGGCTGTGCCTCCCCAAACAGCCTGGCCCCCTGCCCCCTATCTGCCCCTTCCCATTTCCTGCCCCCCTCTGAGCCCCCAACCCATCTAACCCCCCTGTTCCTTGTCCCCTGACCGCCCCCTCCGAGGACCCCACCCCTATCCAACCCCCCCCGTTCCCCATCCAACCACCCCCTGCTTCCTGTCCCTAACTGCCCCCCGAAACCCCCTGTCCCTTATCCAACCCCCCTGCTCCCCGCCCCCTTACCATGCTGCTCAGAGCGGCAGGAATGCCAGTTGCACTGCCCACGCAGCGGCACAGCTGTGGGGGAGGGGGGACAGCAGAGGAGGGGCTGGGGGCTAGCCTCCCCAGCCGGGAGCTCAAGGGCCAGGCAGGACAGGCCTGGATGTGGCCTGTAGTTTGCCCTCCTCTGTGTTATAGAATCAGGAAGCAAAGCAACAACCCTAAATAGCATCCCAGAAGATTTAAAATATAGCCATTTCCCTTGGGAGTTTTTTTTTTTTTAACCACTCAACAGTAATACTTTTCTTTTGTAAAACATAGAAGAAAAAAATACATACTTGGGGCTTGACTGGTTCTAGAAATGCAAGCTGAAATTCATATACATTGTCCCCCTTGGCACCATGACCCTGGGCTAAAAGAAAAGGAGCAACAATCAGTGTAAAGATCCTGATTCCCCACCACCACCGCTCACCGTGTCCAAAATGAACTTTAACTATAATTATTGAGTGTTTGTTTAAAGTGCCCTCCCCTGCCCCACAGTGCTGCATGATCAAACTATTTAATAATGGACATGCAAAGACAGTGTCACAGCTTTTTAGAATTTAATTCACTTTTAACAAAGTGACATTTAAAAATGCGTTGGGTGCCTTATAGAGGGGTCGACATCCACTATAACAGAGAACAGTGCTGGAAAAGGACCTTCATGTGAGGCAGGAATGGATGAGACTCCAGGAGGAGCAAGTTCCTCCCAACGGGCTCTATCGCAGCAAAGGATCAGCTGCCCAATTTAAGATGCAATGGTGAAATCCCTAAAACATCAGTGAAGACAGAGTTCAAATATGCACCAGGATTTATCAGTTTCCTACAAAGCCAGGTCCTTCCCCATAAAATCCTCTGAAAGCCAGCAGGCTCAGCAAAAAATATGCCATTTTAAAAGGTGCCATTGTAAAATAATCCTGTCCCCATAAAGCTTGATACTATCTAAGCCAACACATTACGTCTTTACCATATGCTTCTGGGCCACAAGAGTGGTATACAGGCTCAAGGATGCAGTATGAAAGACACATAGTAGATTCCTAATGCAAAAAAGCAACAGTATGTTCCTAGCACTAACCTGACAAGCAAAACAGTGAACTCGGTCCCTTAAGGTTGAACTGTTCACTCAAAACAAAAAACCTTTACAAAGGAATCTATTTACCTTTCAAACTGAATTTTAGTTCCTGGTCCAAAACCTGATAGTATTTGCACACAAGGTCTTTGTGACAGCAATACTGCTTTCAATGTGAAGTTTAGGGAAAGACACATGGATAATCAGCCAACATATTTAAATGTGGTGCATGGTTTGTTTGTTTTTTTTAAATTAAATATGGTGGTCCTATCAACTACTTCAGCTAGACCTAGAACGTTTATCTGAAACCCAAAGCCACCAGCTCCAGCTGTATTGTGTTACACTTCTGTCTAAAGGCTCTGATGTTCAAGCTCTCTTGGGTGAGTGTAGGGGTCCAGGATTGGGGCCGAAATCATTACGACCAAGAAAAGAAATTAGAAAAGTTGTGGCCAGCAATCCCTTGGCAATCCCAGGCTGCATGTCTGCGTGTTGCTAGGAGTCCACCCCTGTGCAGAGGCATCAGGAATGCTATTAACTTTAAAACAAACGTAGTCACCTACCTTTGAAATGAAGCACGTCGTCCATAATGGTGATCTCGGGGCTCTGAGGAAAGAGAGGATGTTTTAGGCGGCAGGCGTGTACCCGTTTCAAACAAAGTGTTTAACGCCAGGCTTGTGGCAACTGAGGGGGATTCAGAATCTGACCCAGAAGAGCCTGGGCACTTCAAGCAGCCAAGTACCCAGGTTACCAGTTACACCTGTGGTTCTCCAGCCTTTTTCTTGGAGCCTAATGCCTAATGCACCTGGCATGAGATAGGGGAACTGTAGGCTCCTTGGGCTGTATAAACCATGCCCAGGACGGTGCGGGGGCCGCTGCGGGGGGGGTCTCCCTGGGCTGTACACGGTCATGGGTGCTGTAGAGCGGGGTGGGATGCATGCCCCGTGCACGGGAGGGGGGCCGCTGTACAGCAAGGAGGGGGTGTCTCCCTGGGCTGTACACACCATGCCCGGGACAGGGGCATTGTACGGTAGGGAAGGCGGGTCTCCCGAGGCTGCATTTCCCATGCACGGGATGGGGGCTCGGTTCGGTGGGGTGGGTGTCTCGCTGGGCTGCATGCCCCATGGACGCGACAGGAGCGTCTCCCTGGGCTGTAGGCGCGCTGCACGCACCAGGGGCGCCGCACAGTGTGGGAGAGGCGGCTCCCCGGGCTGCGGGCCCCGTGCACGGACGGGACCGGGGCGGGGCGGCGGATCGGGGGCCCGGCGGTACCTGCACGTCGCTCAGCTCCACGCGCAGGTAGAGCTCGCGGTGCCGCTGCGCCCAGTGCACGTGCGGGGTCAGGCTCTGGCGCTGCAGCATGGCGGCGGGGGCGGCCGGGCTCCGAGGGCTCCGCGCGGCGCCTGGCGAGGCCGGGGGTGGCTGGTTGCCCCCGGCGTGGGGCGGAGCGAGCTCCCCGGCCGATGCGCACGCGCCCTGCCGCTGTCTCCTCCCGCCCGCCTCCGGCTGTGGGGTGCCCAGGGGGGCTGGGCCCAGGCGAGGGCTTGGTACGTCCTAGGCTGTGCATGGTGCGGCTGGACCCCGGGTAGCACCGGTGCATGGTGCCGCAGGTTAGGCCAGGCACCAGTGCGTGGTGCGGGTAGGCCAGGCTACCTTGGCCCTGGGTAGCACCAGTGCGTGGTGCAGCTGGGCCCTGGGTAGCACCAGTGCATGGTGCAGCTGGGCCCTGGATAGCACCAGTGCATGGTGCGGGTAGGCTAGGCTACCTTGGCCCTGGGTAGCACCAGTGCATGGTGCAGCTGGGCCATGGGTAGCACCAGTGCATGGTGCGGGTAGGCCAGGCTACCTTGGCCCTGGGTAGCACCACTGCGTGGTGCAGCTGGGCCCTGGGTAGCACCAGTGCATGGTGCGGGTAGGCTAGGCTACCTTGGCCCTGGGTAGCACCACTGTGTGGTGCAGCTGGGCCCTGGGTAGCACCAGTGCATGGTGCGGGTAGGCTAGGCTACCTTGGCCCTGGGTAGCACCAGTGCATGGTGCAGCTGGGCCCTGGGTAGCACCAGTGCATGGTGCGGGTAGGCCAGGCTACCTTGGCCCTGGGTAGCACCAGTGCGTGGTGCAGCTGGGCCCTGGGTAGCACCAGTGCATGGTGCGGGTAGGCTAGGCTACCTTGGCCCTGGGTAGCACCAGTGCATGGTGCGGGTAGGCCATGGGTAGCACCAGTGCATGGTGCGGGTAGGCTAGGCTACCTTGGCCCTGGGTAGCACCAGTGCATGGTGCGGGTAGGCCAGGCTACCTTGGCCCTGGGTAGCACCAGTGCATGGTGCAGCTGGGCCCTGGATAGCACCAGTGCATGGTGCGGGTAGGCCAGGCTACCTTGGCCCTGGGTAGCACCAGTGCATGGTGCAGCTGGGCCCTGGGTAGCACCAGTGCATGGTGCAGCTGGGCCATGGGTAGCACCAGTGCATGGTGCGGGTAGGCCAGGCTACCTTGGCCCTGGGTAGCACCAGTGCGTGGTGCAGCTGGGCCGTGGGTAGCACCAGTGCATGGTGCGGGTAGGCCAGGCTACCTTGGCCCTGGGTAGCACCAGTGCATGGTGCGGGTAGGCCAGGCTACCTTGGCCCTGGGTAGCACCAGTGCGTGGTGCAGCTGGGCCCTGGGTAGCACCAGTGCATGGTGCGGGTAGGCCAGGCTACCTTGGCCCTGGGTAGCACCAGTGCGTGGTGCGGGTAGGCCAGGCTACCTTGGCCCTGGGTAGCACCAGTGCGTGGTGCAGCTGGGCCCTGGGTAGCACCAGTGCATGGTGCGGGTAGGCCAGGCTACCTTGGCCCTGGGTAGCACCAGTGCATGGTGCAGCTGGGCCCGGGGTAGCACCAGTGCATGGTGCGGGTAGGCCAGGCTACCTTGGCCCTGGGTAGCACCAGTGCGTGGTGCAGCTGGGCCCTGGGTAGCACCAGTGCATGGTGCGGGTAGGCTAGGCTACCTTGGCCCTGGGTAGCACCAGTGCATGGTGCGGGTAGGCCATGGGTAGCACCAGTGCATGGTGCGGGTAGGCTAGGCTACCTTGGCCCTGGGTAGCACCAGTGCATGGTGTGGGTAGGCCAGGCTACCTTGGCCCTGGGTAGCACCAGTGCATGGTGCGGGTAGGCCAGGCTACCTTGGCCCTGGGTAGCACCAGTGCGTGGTGCAGCTGGGCCCTGGGTAGCACCAGTGCATGGTGCAGCTGGGCCCTGGATAGCACCAGTGCATGGTGCGGGTAGGCTAGGCTACCTTGGCCCTGGGTAGCACCAGTGCATGGTGCAGCTGGGCCATGGGTAGCACCAGTGCATGGTGCGGGTAGGCCAGGCTACCTTGGCCCTGGGTAGCACCACTGCGTGGTGCAGCTGGGCCCTGGGTAGCACCAGTGCATGGTGCGGGTAGGCTAGGCTACCTTGGCCCTGGGTAGCACCACTGTGTGGTGCAGCTGGGCCCTGGGTAGCACCAGTGCATGGTGCGGGTAGGCTAGGCTACCTTGGCCCTGGGTAGCACCAGTGCATGGTGCAGCTGGGCCCTGGGTAGCACCAGTGCATGGTGCGGGTAGGCCAGGCTACCTTGGCCCTGGGTAGCACCAGTGCGTGGTGCAGCTGGGCCCTGGGTAGCACCAGTGCATGGTGCGGGTAGGCTAGGCTACCTTGGCCCTGGGTAGCACCAGTGCATGGTGCGGGTAGGCCATGGGTAGCACCAGTGCATGGTGCGGGTAGGCTAGGCTACCTTGGCCCTGGGTAGCACCAGTGCATGGTGCGGGTAGGCCAGGCTACCTTGGCCCTGGGTAGCACCAGTGCATGGTGCAGCTGGGCCCTGGATAGCACCAGTGCATGGTGCGGGTAGGCCAGGCTACCTTGGCCCTGGGTAGCACCAGTGCATGGTGCAGCTGGGCCCTGGGTAGCACCAGTGCATGGTGCAGCTGGGCCATGGGTAGCACCAGTGCATGGTGCGGGTAGGCCAGGCTACCTTGGCCCTGGGTAGCACCAGTGCGTGGTGCAGCTGGGCCGTGGGTAGCACCAGTGCATGGTGCGGGTAGGCCAGGCTACCTTGGCCCTGGGTAGCACCAGTGCATGGTGCGGGTAGGCCAGGCTACCTTGGCCCTGGGTAGCACCAGTGCGTGGTGCAGCTGGGCCCTGGGTAGCACCAGTGCATGGTGCGGGTAGGCCAGGCTACCTTGGCCCTGGGTAGCACCAGTGCGTGGTGCGGGTAGGCCAGGCTACCTTGGCCCTGGGTAGCACCAGTGCGTGGTGCAGCTGGGCCCTGGGTAGCACCAGTGCATGGTGCGGGTAGGCCAGGCTACCTTGGCCCTGGGTAGCACCAGTGCATGGTGCAGCTGGGCCCTGGGTAGCACCAGTGCATGGTGCGGGTAGGCCAGGCTACCTTGGCCCTGGGTAGCACCAGTGCGTGGTGCAGCTGGGCCCTGGGTAGCACCAGTGCATGGTGCGGGTAGGCTAGGCTACCTTGGCCCTGGGTAGCACCAGTGCATGGTGCGGGTAGGCCATGGGTAGCACCAGTGCATGGTGCGGGTAGGCTAGGCTACCTTGGCCCTGGGTAGCACCAGTGCATGGTGTGGGTAGGCCAGGCTACCTTGGCCCTGGGTAGCACCAGTGCATGGTGCGGGTAGGCCAGGCTACCTTGGCCCTGGGTAGCACCAGTGCATGGTGCGGGTAGGCCAGGCTACCTTGGCCCTGGGTAGCACCAGTGCATGGTGCGGGTAGGCCAGGCTACCTTGGCCCTGGGTAGCACCAGTGCATGGTGCAGCTGGGCCCTGGGTAGCACCAGTGCATGGTGCGGGTAGGCCAGGCTACCTTGGCCCTGGGTAGCACCAGTGCATGGTGCAGCTGGGCCATGGGTAGCACCAGTGCATGGTGCGGGTAGGCCAGGCTACCTTGGCCCTGGGTAGCACCAGTGCGTGGTGCAGCTGGGCCGTGGGTAGCACCAGTGCATGGTGCGGGTAGGCTAGGCTACCTTGGCCCTGGGTAGCACCAGTGCATGGTGCGGGTAGGCCAGGCTACCTTGGCCCTGGGTAGCACCAGTGCGTGGTGCAGCTGGGCCCTGGGTAGCACCAGTGCATGGTGCGGGTAGGCTAGGCTACCTTGGCCCTGGGTAGCACCAGTGCGTGGTGCGGGTAGGCCAGGCTACCTTGGCCCTAGGTAGCACCAGTGCGTGGTGCAGCTGGGCCCTGGGTAGCACCAGTGCATGGTGCGGGTAGGCCAGGCTACCTTGGCCCTGGGTAGCACCAGTGCATGGTGCAGCTGGGCCCTGGGTAGCACCAGTGCATGGTGCGGGTAGGCCAGGCTACCTTGGCCCTGGGTAGCACCAGTGCGTGGTGCAGCTGGGCCCTGGGTAGCACCAGTGCATGGTGCGGGTAGGCTAGGCTACCTTGGCCCTGGGTAGCACCAGTGCATGGTGCGGGTAGGCCATGGGTAGCACCAGTGCATGGTGCGGGTAGGCTAGGCTACCTTGGCCCTGGGTAGCACCAGTGCATGGTGTGGGTAGGCCAGGCTACCTTGGCCCTGGGTAGCACCAGTGCATGGTGCGGGTAGGCCAGGCTACCTTGGCCCTGGGTAGCACCAGTGCATGGTGCGGGTAGGCCAGGCTACCTTGGCCCTGGGTAGCACCAGTGCATGGTGCGGGTAGGCCAGGCTACCTTGGCCCTGGGTAGCACCAGTGCATGGTGCAGCTGGGCCATGGGTAGCACCAGTGTATGGTACGGGTTGGCTAGGCTACCGGGGCCTTGGGTAGCACCAGTGCGTGGTGCAGCTGGGCCATGGGTAGCACCAGTGCATGGTGCGGGTAGGCCAGGCTACCTTGGCCCTGGGTAGCACCAGTGCATGGTGCAGCTGGGCCATGGGTAGCACCAGTGCATGGTGCGGGTAGGCCAGGCTACCTTGGCCCTGGGTAGCACCAGTGCATGGTGCAGCCAGGCTAGGGATTGCAGCACCGATGCGTGGGAGCTATGGACTGCACTGGTGTTTAGTGAAGCAGGGACAAGGGGTGTACCATACCTGTTGCATTGATGGCACTGATGCCCCAGGAGGAGGCTAATTGGATTGATGAGGTTTCTGAGGCCAGTTGTGCTGGGTGTCTGTGCAGAATGCCATTCTGGTCCAGCTCAGGACTATGTGGCCACCATGGGACTATCCCACATGATTTTTGGTTCCCCTGTCTGGCTTTGGTGACAGCTTTTGACAGTAAAGCTTTTGATACTGTCTTGCATGACCTGTTCAGAAGCAAACTAGAGAAATGCAACCTAGATGGAGCTACTATAAGGTGGGTGCATAACTGGTTGGAAAACCATTCCCCTAGAGCAGTTATCAGTGGTTCACAGTCAGGCTGGAAGGGCATAAAGGGAGTGGGGTACCGCAGGGATCAGTTCTGGGTCTGTTCAATATCTTCATTAGCGATTTAGATTAATGGCACAGAGAGTATACTTATAAAGTTTGCGGACAATACCAAGCTGGGAGGGGTTGCAAGTGCTTTGGAGGATAGGATTAAAATTCAAAATGATCTGGACAAACTGGAGAAATGGCCTGATGTAAATAGGATGAAATTCAATAAGGACAAATTTAAAGTACTTCATTTAGGAAGGAACAATCAGTTGCGTGCACACACACACAATGGGAAATGACTGCCAAGGTAGGAGTACTGTGGAACGGGATCTGGGGGTCATAGTGAACCACAAGTTAAATGTCAGTCAACAGTGTAACACTGTTGCATTCCAGAATGTTGTTTTGCTTTTTTTATATTGGCAGGAGTGTTGTAAGCAAGACATGGAAGGAATTCTTCCGCTCTACTCTGCTCTGATTAGGTTTCAGCTGGAGTATTGTGTCCAATTCTGGGCGCCACATTTCAGGAAGAATGTGGACAAATTGGAGAGAGTCCAGAGAAGAGCAATAAAAATGATTAAAGGTCCAGAAAACATGACCTATGAGGGAAGACTGAAAAAATTAAGTTTCTTTAGTCTGGAAAAGAGAAGACTAAGAGGGGACATAACAGTTTTCAAGTTTGTAAAAAGTTGTTACAAGGAGGAGGAAGAAAAATTGTTTTTCTTGACCTCTGAGGATAGGACAAGAAGCAATAGACTTAAATTGCAGCAAGGGAGGTTTAGGTTGGACATTAGGAAAAACTTCCTGTCAGGGTGGTTAAGCTCTGGAATAAATTGCCTAGGGAGGTTGTGGAATCTCCATCATTGGAGATTTTTAAGAGCAGGTTAGGCACACACCTGTCAGGAATGGTCTAGATAATTAGTCCTGCCATGAGTGCAGGGGACTGAACTAGATGACCTCTCGAGGTCCCTTCCATTTCTACGATTCCATCACCATGTCTGGAACAGGGTGGTAGAGATTTCCCTACTCATCTTGGACCAACACGCTGCTCCATTAAAGGCCACATGGGACTCTTCATTGTGATCTTTATGTCCTTGCCCATCAGTACAATGGTTTCTGCCTGACCTCTCCCCTTGCTTCACCCGTATAGGTCACCTCTGTTTAGGGATGTGCAGTGGTGGATGAAGGGAGAGGAATGCAGTTTGAATGCTGTCAGTTGAGACCGAATTGCCACATTTGGCCTTTCTGAAGCTGTGGCTATGCTGGAGGTGGAGGGAGCCTTCTCCATCTCCCCTGCAGCAGCCCTTAGAGGAGCCATCCCAGGGAATTGATAGCCTGGTTAAACCTGGCGGCAGCCGCATAGCTGCGGAGTTAATTTTTCTCCCGGTGAAGTACGTTAGTGCCACTTTGTGGATAAAATTATGCAGATCCTGACTGATCTCAGATCCTCTGAGGCACAGCAGTGTCTTGAGGGCACAAACACGAAGTCCTCCTGAGTTTCAGACAGTGCTATGGGTTGGATCTATGTCCTTCCTGTTAGCGGAGATGATCGGTGTTTCCCCCGGGACATAGGCTGCCCACTGCCCTGAAGACAGCTGAGGCTAGCATCCCTGAATGCTGACAGTTGCTTCTGAATGATAAATCATTGAAAAGATTGTCAGGACAACAAGGACCCTCAGATTTCCTTTATCCCAGAGACAAAGAAATCTGCATCTTAGTAAAGAAACAGCATGAGGTCTCCTTCCTTCACCAGACTCTCTGTTTCTTGCTTCTCAGCTGAAAATGCTTTTCAGACTAGGACTGAAACTATAAAAAGGAGGGGCAAACAGCCCAAGACCCCTCTCTCTCCCCCTGCCCATATCACTCTCCACATCTGAGAAGACAAAAGAATCAGCTGTTGGACTCTGGGGAAGGGGTCCTGACCTGAAAGTTCGGTCAGTAATGCTGTTGTAAGCATGTGGTGAGAAACTGCTTTGAATCTAATATAGTTTTGTTAAGCTAGGTGCTAGAAAGCATTTTTATTTTTATTGTAACCATTTCTGACTTTTATGCCTCATTACTTGTACTCAAAACCTTTTGTAGTTAATAAACTTGTTTTATCTAATCTGGTGTGTTTTAAATTAAAGTGTCTGAGTAACTCCTTTGGGTGGTAAGCTGGTGAACGTTATTCCCTTAAAGGAATAACAGATGTCATATATTTGGACTGTCCAGCGGAGGGCTCGGCATACAAGGCATACATTTCTGGGGTGGAAATCCAGGACTGGGAGTGTATTGGTTTCGCCCTCCAGTATAACCAAGGCTGGTGAGAGCCAGAGTGTAACTTGCGTGTGGTTGTCAGGCTGTTGTTACACACAGACACTCAGCATGGGGCTTGCATGCTGCAAGGCTGTTTGTGAGTGGCCCAGGTGGGAGCTACTTCAGCAAGGTATTGTAAGGCACCCAAGATTGTAGGGCAGGGGTGACGCTGCCCCTCACTGGTCTCAGTTGCATGCTGGTATGTTACAAGTACCCACTGAAGTCAATGGAAAGGCTCAACAGGCTTTGGACTGGGCTCGCAATGCATACATTTGTTACTATTTCTACAGAGCTGTCATGGTGAATAGTGATTCTGGTTTCCACCCAATGGGCAATCTCTGTGTGTTTGAAAACAGACACATGTTTTTAACACTGAAGTTAGCTTTTTATTTTATGAGAATAATTTCTCCATCAGTTGAATTTCTCTTGGGCCTTTCCAGATCTATTCATCATACAAATGAAGGCTCCAATCCTGCAGTGAGATCCGCATAGGTATATATCTGTTCCTGTATAGAGCCCAATTGACATGATGTGAATCCTTGCAGGTGTGTGCGGTGCACCTGCACAGATCCACGTGCAAGACAGGGACTTAATGGACTGCAGAACATTTTAATTCTGGGATGTCCTGAAAGCAAACTATTTGGTGGCTGGTGACAGATAGATTAGATTAGATTAGATTTCTAGGTTCGCTAGTCTGCTTTACAATCCCATCAGTTATTCAAAGAAACACTGGCATGAAAGGAAACACACGAACATGTCTCAATTTAAAATTAAACACAGTGAGGCACGTGCCCTGTGTGACTTGCTCCAAACACTGCCAGCATATACAACATTGTGTTGACATCCTTTATATGTGACATGATCGGCCTCTCCCAGTGCTCAGAGATGGGACAGTGCATGGAAGTCATGGAATAATAGCTCAACACTTACTCCTTTCTCTCTTTGTTTAATCTTGTTCAAAGAAAAATAGCTACATTGTAGTAGGGTCAAATGTTACGTTTCTATTGCCTACTGACAATGCAAAGGGTGCAAAAATCAACAGCAGATGGGACCAAGGCTCTTGAGTTGAGGTGGCATTCATTTGTACCACATGTAATGTTTTATTTTGACCTTGATTTAGGGATTTAACATATCTGATCTCATTAGTTCATTAAATAGAAAAATATTGGTAGCAGCTCCACAGTTCAGGATGGGTTGAGATTTGTAGTCTTACTTGGCATCAAATCATATGGTTAGCAATGGACTCTCTCTTTTTTTTTTTCTTCTTTTACAGTTGCCAAATATGCACCATTTAACTCCTGGGGTACAAGTTTAGTAGTAGTAAAAATAGTTAATGTATGCATGGGACAGCTGGGAGGGATGGAAACTAAGCAGATTCTTAGAGACATTGTTGATTAAGCAGTGAAATTCCCCATCGATTAGGAGGAGGGGGTGAGGAAAAGGCCTCACAAAATTCTGAAAGCTGTGGAGCAAAGTAGATGGTGAGCGTCACAGTTTCAGGGTAACTGCACCTCCGTCTCCTCCCTGTGGGCTGCTCCAGGAATACACGGTCAGGTCTCCATCTGTCACCTGTCTCTGAGCTGGGACTTTTGCCTCACTCCCTTCTGAATGGGGGGCTGAAGTCTGCTCAGCTCCCTGTCTTACACTGAGTATCCCCCAGCAAGCCAGTCTGCTGAAAGACCAGCATCTGGCTGTGTTCTTTTTATGGGTGCCCGCAAGCTCTTTCTCAGCAAAGTACATTTATTTTAAAGACAATAATTGTTCCTATATGCCTGCTAAAAGCTTACCAGAGGTCACCTATCAGTCTTATGGGGCCCTACTAAGCCAAAGACTTTTCAACCATCTGCAAGATCTGGGAACCCCCTGGGACAATCCTGCTGTTTGCTGGATGAAAATGAACACCCTGTGTCAGCTCAAGCTCACCTTTTTATACCAAAAGCTCTTCCTTTGGTGGAGTTTCTGGAAAACCGAGTTTGACTGACTACCCCGGGGGCTGTGCTGTTCCCAAGTTGTTTACAAGCTCCAGCGTACTATGCCCCTTCCCTAACTAACGCCCCTGTCTGTAGTTGCTGGAGTGGTGGTGGCAGTAACCTTTCTACAGGGGTTACCACACAATCCTACAGCAACCCATTGGTCCCCAAAGATACTGTAAGGCAGGGGTAGTCAGTAGCTGGGCCATGGACCAAAGCCAAACTGCCAGATATTTCTGAATTGACTCCATAAGAACCGCCATACTGGGTCAGACCAAAGGTCCGTCTAGCCCAATATCTTGTCTTCCGACAGTGGCCAATGCCAGGTGCTTCAGAGGAAATGAACAGACCTGGATATCATCAAGTGATTCATCCCCTGTTGCCCATTCCTAACTGGCAAACAGAGGATAGGGACAGGACACCATCCCTGCCCATCCTGGCTAATAGCCATTGATGGACCTATCCTCCATGAAACTTATCTAGTTGTTTTTTGAACCCTGTTATAGTTTTGGTTTTCACAACATCCCCTGGCAATGAGTTCCACAAGTTGACGGTACGTGGCGTGAACAAATACTTCCTTTTGTTTGTTTTAAACCTGCTGTCTATTAATTGCATTGGGTGACCCCTAGTTCTTGTGTTATGAGAAGGCATAAATAACACTTCCTTATTTACTTTCTCCTCACCAGTCATGATTTTATAGACCCCTATCGTATCCCCCCTTAGTCATAGAATCACAGAACTGGAAGGGACCTCGAGAGGTCATCTAGTCCAGTCTCCTGCACTCAAGGCAAAGCTAAGCATTAGCTAGACCATCCCTGGCAGGTGTTTGTCCAACCTGCTCTTAAAAATCCCCATGATGGAGAGATTCCACAACCTCCCTAGGCAATTTATTCCAGAGCTTAAAGACCCGGACAGGAAGTTTTTGCTCATGTCCACCCTTGCTGCAATTTAAGCCCATTGCTTCTTGACCTGTCCTCAGAGGTTAAGTCGTCTCTTTTCCAAGCTGAAAAGTCGCAGCCTGGAGCGGCTTCCACACGAGGAGAGATTAATCGTGGCTGTTGCCCTTCTCCCATTCCAATATAGATATTTTTTGAGGTGGGGCGACCCCATCTGCCCGCGGTATTCGAGACGTGGGCGCACCCTGGATTTACAGAGGCAATAGGGTATTTTCTGTCCCCGTTATCCATCCCTTTCTCGAGTTTCAGAGGAGCAGCCGTGTTCGCCGGTATCCGCAAGGAGGAAAAAAAATGGACTTTGTGGCACCGTAGAGACCAACACATTTATTTGAGCCTAAGCTTTGGCGAGCTACGGCTCGCTTCAGCGGAGGCGTGCGGTGGAAGAGACGGGGGCGCGGGGGGATTTATACCCCCCCGGGGACCATGACGCCGAGGTGTTACCCTACACATGGTAAGGAGAGTGATGGCAACACCCAGGCTTTCATGGGCTGGGGGTGGGTATAAATCTCCCCCCGCCCCCCATCTCCCACCAAATGCCTGAAGCCAGCCGTGGCTCTGGGGAAAGCTGAGGCTCAAAGGGGTGCAGCCCCTGAGGTGCCCCAAGTCCCCCCTCTTCTTTCTCGAGGCTTCCCAACCCTCGCCTCGCTGCCCGCGCCAGGACAGGACCCCCCCCGCCGCTGCCCGGGGGCGGCCCGCGCCTTAGACCCTCGGCGGGGGG